>NW_023604972.1:107254156-107629156 GCF_014898055.3 Talpa occidentalis | reverse complement strand
CCTCTCCCTGCCCAGTAACAAAATCTGAAAACTTTTCCAGAAACGATTAAGCAAAATACAGTTTAATATGCTGTGCTATGGAAACACCCAATTAAAAATCCATGGCACATGCCACTTCATTGCAGGTGAAGGCTGCTGCTTCTTTTCTAGTGAAGTAATCTCTATCAGAAAGCTCGCAGCCAAAAGTAATAGTCCCTTCTCTAACTACAGATGTTCAGCAATAGGCATTATCTGTGTCAGTAGGGAAGCTGTTCACCAGATTTTAGAGGGAGATGACTATTATAATAAAAACCTGTCAGTTCTGCAGTCACAATTTCAACTCAGCCCTGACCCATGAGCAAGAAATCTACCTGCAGTGTCTTGATTCCCCTCTGGCTTTTTTCTCTGCCTTAGACTATTTTTTGCATACCATATCTACTGCTATTTCCATTAACCAGATAGTTTCTGTGGCAGAAGCAACCTTATCACTGACAGACCCTTCGCTCTTGCTCTCTGTTTTCATTTTCGTTATGGTACAGCCATACCAGTATTTTGTGTTGTTACTTAAATATTATTAAGCAACATTTATTAAAAATTAATTGAATTAGCATATTTATTTGTTGGGGGTTTATATAATTATTGATCAAGTGATTGCTGCAATGCAATTAACCCAGTCTATGGGTGCTTTGTTATGGCAGCTATAGCAAACTGAAATAATAATAAAATAACAATAACTTCAAAGACTTCTTTGTGGAGTAAATGAAAATGGCATATGTGTTAACTGTAAATTTGACAGTAAATGTTAGTTACTGCTAACCTCTGCAGGATTTACAGAGGAGGAAACAAAGACAAGGGAAGACGAATATACAAAAACAAAGACAAAATTGTATCAGGGTTATCCCTTGAATTAGGACATTACTGACTAGAACAAAACTATACATAAATTGGAACTTCATATTGGGACTCTGTTGTTGTGAGAACTTCTGTAAAAGGGTTACTGAAGAGACTGATTCCAAAGTGAGAAAATCAAAAGTGACTTGAATAAACCAGCAGTGATCCATGGCAAGCTCAGAACCAAGAAAAAGTCAGCCAAGTCCTACTATTAAGATATCACAGGTATTTTTCAGTCCTCACTGATGGAGGACTAGAAAGAAAAAAAAAAAAGCTAAAACAAGAGGCACCACAAGACCAGAAACGGCTCACACACAAGGAGGTGGGGGCAGAAGACATTAGCATAACTGTCCACACAGTTGCAGTAACTAGTATCCCGAGGTAGGGCAGGCTCGGTCTAAAGATATGGAGATTGAGCCCAAAAGACCCCAAAGGTAAAGATATGGAGATTGAGCCTAGTGTAGAATCTCTGGTCCCTTTCAAATTCTACATAGTTATTCAACTGACAGCTCACAAAGGAGTGAGCCCCTCCCAAATAGAAGAAGACTATATCTGGGAAGTCTCTGCACTGACTGGGGGCAGCACTCCCACTGCCCACCTGTGACTATGGAGGTGCCTCTTTTCACCAACTCTCTGCTCTGAAGGGCAGCAGCTTCTGCCTGTTCGTGACCTATCAAGGCTACCTGCCTGCAACCATGCAGGCCTCTCTTAGCAAACCTGTCCCTTCTGGGGGCAGCTCTTTCTGCCTGCTTATATCTACACAAATGTCCTCTATTCTTCTGTCCCTTTCCCTAATAAACCTGCCCTTTAAATATAACTAACGTCTCTGTCTCTTGGAGAAACTCGCCTGGAAACTCGCCGCATGTCGCTGAAACAGGAGCTCTGGTGACACCTTTCCCAGAGTGAACCCAAGGACCCTGCACTCTGAACCCACAGACTCCAAACACCACAACACTCACCAGCTAAAACAATAGGCCCCAGATCCCACAGAGAAGCTATCATCCCAAAGTCTTATGTTTTAACTACTCACCAGAACACAGTCTAGTGATTTTGTGCTGAATAGCTATCAGTTTGTGAAAATTTGGGCAATTGACCCGAGGCTTTAATCACCAAATCTGAGAAAGCAATGCTTTTCTGTATCTCCCTGCCAGCTTTCTGAATTTGCAAGTCACCCACCCTCTGTTTCTCCATCTGCCTATCAGGGAAATTGCAGCAGCTACCAACCTAATTCATGGGGATATATGAGTTTTTAATAAGACAATATTTATATAGTGCTTTGAGCTTCCAGGGAAACTGTACTATACAAATACTAACTATTCTCAGGATAATATTAGCAGTCTATTGAATAAAATGAGGGCTTTTATTAAAGATACTAACAAGAAAAATGGTCCATCAGCGAAAGAAAGAAGGCTACCAGGGATTATCATCAAAAACATTAATCTGCCCTGTTTCTTATATTTCTGCTTTAGTATGAATGACAAGAGCGGGGGGCACGTAGGAAGCCATGCACTAGACCCAGGAACATATTTACTTCTGGCTGTTTATTTTGGATTTGACCTCTCAACTAGGAATGGTATCCTTGCATTTCAAATATTAGTAAGCAAGCATTAAACTAACAAATACAATGGAAGAAATACTGCGTGCTGAGAAAGTAAAGTTAGTGACTGTAGCAGTCACTAACATTTACTCTACAGTTTATAGCCAGTCCACATGCCAATTTCATTTATTCCAAAGCTAGTGTTATATTATGTATCATACTTAATTCGCTAGGAATTTAACACATCTATCATTTGACAAATTGTTTCTTTTTTTGTGGTAAGAGCAATTAAGATCTAGTCGCTTAGCTTAGCAATTTTGAAGCTTTTGATATTGTGCAGTTGACAATAATCACATTATGCTTTAGTTCTCCAAAACTCAATCATCCTCTAGTTGTAAATTTGTTCTCCCCAACTTCCCCACTCCTCAACCTCTGGTAACCTTTTACTAAGTTTCTGTGGATTTGATTGTTTTAGATTGCATATTAAGTGATATCATACAATGTTTGCTTTTCTCTGCTGACATCTCACTTAATGGTCTCCTCTTGATAGCATTCAATCAAGAACAAACCTCTATTTCCCTAATCCCTCTTCAGAATTATCCAACATAAACTCAAATCCAATTTTAAAAAAGTTCCTCTTAACTCTCCTTACTGAAATACTTCTGAGTTTTTCCAAGGTCATTCTCTCCCTTGCTACAAAAAACTAGAGACCTAACCTTGTTTGTCCACAAGTAAGATGTCAAGAAGGACAAATCAGTAACACTGGTTGACTGGATAAAATATAAAATGTGACTTCAAATTCTGAAGACTGAGTGCACATAATAGCACCAACCACTGATAAAAAATATGATTGAAGAACAAGCTGATTTTAGACTTGCTGAACTTGAAGGGACAGCATGACATTCAAGAAAACATTTCAGGCAGACCATGTGTTTATTGGCCTCCAGCAGTGGAAGAGACATCAGGAAAGTAGTAAAGTTCCCTTGCTTAAAGGCACCACCTTTAAGCTTGTACAATATTCTCCTGTTTGTCCAGCCATATGACATTTAAAGTTCCTTATTAATGATTCCTTGGTGTTTTTTAACAAAGCTGTTTCTTTGCACACATCACTGGGGAGATCAACAAGTCACTATCTAGATGATATTATTCAGGCTTAAGAAAGAAGGAAATCCTGTCATTTGCAACAACATAGATAATTCTGGAGGACATAATGCTAAGTGAAATAAGCCAGACACAGGAAGATAAACACTGCATGACTTCAATTATGTGTAGAATCTTAAGAAAAAGTCAAATTCATAATAAGTGAGTAAAATGGTGGTTACCAGGAGCTGGGGGTGGAGAAGAAACAAGATTTTTGTCAGTCATGACTATATTCTGGAGACTTAATTTATAGCATGGTGACTATAATTAATAATAATGCATTGAATACATGAATTTTGCTAAGAATGTATGTCAAGTGTTCTCACCATGAAAAAGAAAAGGAATAACTATGTGAGGCAATGAACATGTTAATTAGCTTAGTGGAGAAATGATTTATATATGTACATATGTATATATGCATATATAAGCATCATGTCACATGCCTTAAATATATAATTTTTGTCCATCATATTCAGTAAAGGGGGAAGAAAGGTCATGAGAAAATTTAGTTTATGCTGTCTAAACTGCTGTGTTCTCAGCACCAGTTCTATGATATCATAAAGCATTCAACACACATGTGTTCAATGAGTGAAGAAGAGAGACAACAGAATCCAGAGCTGTGGTCCAGAGACTGAGGGGAATTTGGTCTACTTTTCATCACTGCTCTAGCCCCAGGAGTAATGGACAGAGTTCCTAGTGACAGGAATAAAAATGTAAAGATGATTTAAAGAATTTTACAATTGAATGCAACAGAAACCTAAAACAAGCAGGCTTATAGGGCATAAGGGAACAACACCATTCAAAGTAAGCACCTCAGACAAACAGACATGGGTTCACATACAGTTCTACTTCTATCCCAGGAAACTCAAATTTTCTGAGCCTCCATTTTCAGCAATGAAGTGGAGAAAACAATTCTTACCTCATAGGATTGAATAAGGATTAAATGAACCAGATAATGTAAAGCACTTAACACAGTTATAGTGCATGGTTGATTATTAATAAACAATGGTGAAAAACACTGCAATAACAATCTATACTTATTAGCATGTCTACTATGGAAAATGACAGGTGTTGGTGAGGAAGTGAAGAAATTGGAACCTTTGCACATTCAGTGTTAGTGGAAAGGTAAAATGATCCAATTGCTATGGACAACATGATGGCTCCTCAAAAATTTCAAAAAGAATTTACCATATAATTCAATAATTCCACTTCTTAGTATAAACATAAAAGAATTGAAAGCAAAGTCTCAAAGAGACACCTGCACTACTATATTCAAAGCAGCATTATTCACAATATCCAAAAGGTGGAAGCACCCAGAATCTATAAATGGATGAATGGATTTAAAAAATGTGGTATATAATTACAATGGAATATTATTTAGCCTTTAAAGGGAAGGAAATGCTGACACATATTATACTATGGTTGCATCATAAGGATAATATGCAACATGAAATAAGCCAATCACAAAAACACAAATATGTATATAAGTCCATTTATATTAGGTACCAAAAGTAGTCAAATTTACAGAGACAGAAAGTGGTATAGGGGTTGCCAGGGGCTGGAGGGAGGGGGTAATGGGAAGTTTGTGATTATGGGTATAGAGTTTCAGGTTAGCTGGATGGAAAAGTTCTGGAGACTGTTACACAACAATGTGAATGTAAGTACCACTTATCATTATCACACACACTTAAAATCATTCTGATGGCAAATTTTATGTTAGGTATGTTTTACCACAATGTAAAAGAAACTGCAAAACTGGAATGCCTGACAAGAGTAAAGGATAAGCTGTGTCCACCAGGGGTCACCATCACTCAGAACTGTACCAGGGTCCCTAACTGCTCACTAGCAAGTCTCTTCAGAGCAGTGCCTTGCTGCTATGAATTTGTAGATTGAAGAGAGTGACCAGGTAGGAAGGGGGGCACTTACATAACTCTAGTTCTGTTGGCCTCAAAATTATTTCCCACAGAAAATGGGCAACTGATTTAAGAATCCAAAATAGGAAATCCAAGAAGCAACAATTTTTATATTGAAGTAGTTAGAAAAATAGGGTACATGTCACAAAGAAAATATGATGCAAGAAAAGCCAAGCTTCAGGAGAAAGACTATGAAGCTACAGAATTCCAAACCCAGGGAAGAGAAGTGAATCATCAGGAAAACAAGCCAATTTTTTTTTACCTGAGTGGAAGACTGAGCGATTATGAGGCCAGGAGACAAGTTAGATCTGACAGAGAGTGGCAGCTGCCACTCTATTTCTATTTGATGACATAGGCTATCAGGCTCTTGACACAGAGAAAAAATATCAAGTTTTGTGATTAGGTGGACAATGTTGGGCTTGCAGAAAACACTTTCACTATGCTGGTGGGATTTAATGTTATATTAATTACAAGAGATCAAAGACTGAGCATGAAATGAAAAATGGAAAGAGAAAGTGATCAGTCTTTTAAGAAAGTTGTTTTCAAGGGAGAAAAAAAAGTCTTAAGGGTCAGCAGAGACAACCATGAAAGATAGTAATGTTTCCTTTTGCAGTAGGCTTCCACTCCCGAAACAGTCAAATCCTAAACTGCAGATGTGTGAATATGTTATTTCATATGGCCAGAGGGACTTTTCATATGTGATTAAGACTGAGGAACTTGAGATGGGGAAATTATCTGGCTAAACCCAATCTAATCCGTAAACCCTTAAAAGTGAAGAACTTCGAACTGGGTCAGCAATGCCATCTTGCTGGTTTTGAAGATAAGGGAATAGGATCATGAACCATGTTAGGCAGATAATCACTAGAAGCTGGAAAAATAAGGAAACAGATTCCATTCTAGAACCTCAAAAAGAAAACTAATTGCTGATAATGTTTTAACCCAGTTAAGCCTGTATAGGACCTCCAACACTATAATAAATTTATGTTGTCTAAAATCAGTTCACTTATGATAATTTGTTACAGCAGAAACGGGATATTAAAACACTTACTTTCCAAGTAAGTAAATTGCAATAACACATTGAAACAGAGTAGAAAAAAAAATTCAGATTATGGTATTAAAGCAGTAAATTGTGGTTAATAAACATACCTGCAATATATTCAAAAGCTACACAAAAACCAATTATTCTAACTACAAGCATAACTACTATTATTAAGTTTTCTGAGAATTCATTCTTCAATGACTAAAAATTAAAATAAAAATCACAACAGAGAAAAGGAAAAAAGCATCAGTGAACTGAAGGAACAATGGCTTCTGAAGCAGAGTTATTTAGCATGTGTTTATTGAGAGTCTTCGTTGTGTCCTGATCTATAATAATGGGCTCTGGTGGACAGAACAGAAAACAAAATATACTCCATCCATGTTCACTTTCTACTGGCATATTATAGTAATAAAGAAATAAACACATAAAAATGTTACATGGGCCTCCCCGGTGGCGCAGCGGTTGAGCGCTGGGTTGGGAAGCTGCCCGCAGCCTCTGCAGCGCCGGTTCGATCCCCGGCTGCTCCCCGGCCACTGGAGGAGGGTTCCACATGGCGCGCAGACCTCTCCTGCTGCCCGCTGCTCCCCTCAGCAATGTACTTCAGTCCTTCTGCCTGCTCTGCTCCCCGCTCTGGCTCTGGTGAATTCTCTCACCCTCCCGCGCTTCTGACTGTACCCAGTGCTTGTATAAATCAATCAATCAATCAATCTTGTATAAATAAATAAATTAAAAATCTTTAAAAAAATGTTACATGATGACATAGGTGATGAAAAATAAAATGAAATTCAGGAATATGGAGTAACTGAAGGGATATAAATATTTAAATGTGGCTAAAGAAAGTCCTTCTGAAATAGTGACCTCAGAGATGCCACCTGAGCAAAATGTATTTGCAGAGGTGTTTGAGGAAAATAAGTGCAAAGACCCTGGGATGTGTGCACATTTGACAAAGAATAGAAGGAAGTCCAATAGAGAACAGGAAAAGTGGTAGGAAAGTGAGCTCAGAAAGGGAAAAGAGGCAGATGACACAGTATTTTAAACCATTTATAACATTTTAGCTTTCATTCTGAAGACATGAAGCTATAGGAAATAAGGTTTTGAACAAAGCCATAACATGCTCCAAGTTAAATATTAAAAGACTCACGCTGAGTGCATTGTTGCAACTAATTAAGGGAAATGGGTGAAGACTAAATAAAACAAGGAACCCACTTAGAACTGGAAATGCTGATGACTTGATAACAATAGTCACACTGGAAGAGGTAGTTGGATTCTGGAGCTGCAGCTTTTACTGACAGATTGGATGTAGTTCATGAAAGAGATAAAGGAGTCAATAGTGACTTCAACACTTGGAAAAATAGAATAGTCAACCTGTAGACAGTCTCACCAGATGACTTAAGGTCAACTACCATTTGGCTCCAGGAAACACAATGAATCACACTCTCCTCCTGCCCACTCTGTTAGCTCTGCCTTTGAGGTCTCTTCCCAGCCTGTCTCCTGCCTCCAGACGTTTCTAGCTACTCCAAAGTGCAGTTAAGTCCTCTTGGTATTACCTGCATTCAGTTTGAGAATTGAAAGGGAAGGAAAAATAGTTCTCTCTACTTTGCAAATTCCTTTTGAAGTATTTTCTCCTATTAAATAAAAAATGGAACACTTGACCACTGCTCAGATCCTGAAAGGTGTATAAGTGTGTCTAATTCTTCTGTTAAAAACATAGTGGTATCCTATGGAGAGCTGTGTGGAGATTTCTTGACCTACTAAACATAGAGCTTCCATATGATCCAGGAATTCCACTCCTAGATATTTACCCAAAGGACACAGAAACATCAATTCCAAAGAGCACCTGCACCCCTATGTTTATATCAGCACTATTTACAATAACTAAGCTTTGGAAACAGCCCAAATGCCCAAAAATAGATGACTGGATCAAGAAGATATACACAGTGGAATATTACTCAGCATTCAAAAAAGATAAACACATGCAATTTGCAGCAACATGGATGGCGCTGGAAGGGATCATGCTCAGCAAAATAAACCAGAAAGAAAAAGAAAAATACCGGATGGTCTCACTCATAGCAGGAATCTAGAAAACTTAAATAAGGGACCAGGAAAAAGAATAACTATAAGAAAGAAAAAATCAAAATCAACAAATAACTATGAACCAGAGACACTCTATGGGGGGTGGGGGGCGGGGAAAGGAGGGCTTGGGATCAAAATAAGGGGGTTGTAATTGTATGGGGAATATAAAAATAAAATTTAAATAAAATTTAAAAAAACAGTGGTATAAAAAAAAAAAAACCACAGTGGTATCGATCCCCATCATCCTCAACTTTGAGGCTTAACCTAAATTTTAAGGCAATAGGAAAAGTCCCTTTATGCATCATGCCATATATACATATATATGTGTATATATATATGGCACACACATATATATGGCATATATATATATGGCACACACACACATATAGTAGCCAATAAACAATTATGCAATTATGAGTTCATATGAGTGTGACACACTACAATATAAAATGGCAAGATAGAAAACCATTTGCAAAAAAAATAATATATAACAATGTAATAACTATGAAAAATCTCAAATCTCATTAATAGGCATGTAAATTAAAATGAAATAACATCTAACTATCAAACCGAATACAATTAAAAGACCATCCCATAACTGTCATATGCAACATGGGATTGGCATGAATTCTGTTCAATAGTATGAAATTGTAGATTCTAAAAATATATTTTTAAAAACAACTAATGAATAACAATATTCCTAAGGATTTTTATTGCAGCATTATATGTAAAAGCAATCATTTGGAATCAATAGAAAAGTCCAATATTAGAGACTTGGTTAAGTCAATTTTAGAACACACACATAATGGAATACAGTGCATTTATTAAAATAGTGTGTGCATATATATGAAAAGATACTCATAATGCAAGTTAATAAAAATATTGCAAAATAAACAATGTGATCACCTTCTTGGTGTACATAGATTATAGAATTAGTTTAACTATATATAGATATGTACTATCAATAGCACAGTAGCTTTCAGTGTCTTCATTTTCTAAATTTTTCTGTAAGTGCAAGTTTTGTTAATAGGAAAAACATAAATAAAAATTATACAGATGTAAATGTTTGTGGTATAATGCTGAAAAGTGGAGAAAACAAATTACATACAGAATGACTGCAAGTAAGGAGAACAGAAATTTTGAGAAGTAAAAGGCTGTTAAGGAAATACATTGAAATAGCCATAATGGTGATCACTACTAATTTTTCTCTTTTATATTTTGATTTACCACCACTAAGCATATATTATTTTTATCATCAGAGAAGGTATTTCAACACAATTTATTATTTGTATTGTTCTACTTGCCTCCCTAGCTGGATTGGTTTGTAACTTAAACCTGAGGAGGGAGCTTATTTTTGTTGTTTGCTGTTTTACATCCCATACTGCTAATTTGTTTTTAAAAGTAGCTAACTGACTTCCCCCTTCATTGTTGCCTTTTTAGCAAGCCCTCATTCTTATCTTCAACTCAGTCCTTGTTGCTACTTGTTTCTGTCTTCTCTGTTCTACCCTGGAAGGGTTGTTCTGAAATATAATTCATTATTCTGAAATATGGCCATTATGACCATTGTCACTGTTTTGACAGTGAAAGTTTATGCAGGTAGAAGTAGAAAATCTAGACTTTTATAATGCAATGTCTAATATTGACAATCACAAAAAAGTGATATCCAAAAGGATGTTATTTAACAAAGAAGGTGCTCTGACATCACAAGGGGAAAAATAAAAAAACACCACAGGAGGCAGGACTACTATTATCTAGCAGAAGGGAGATACAGCTCTGAGTCACCAAACTAGATTAGACCCTCAAGGAAATCTGTAAATTTATGTCTATAAAAGCTGGCCCAGCTGGTTAATTAGCACACTGTACAGCAGATTATGTTTTATAGTTTGATTTTTATATTTTAAGCTACAACCTAAGTCAAACCAATTATATTGCCAAGACCTGATGACTTCTTTCTCATGAGCTCACCACCAACCACTAAACTTGCATTTATATATAGTCAGGAACATTTTTGTTATACGCCTGATTTGTTAAACCTTCATGTTAAAGCATCAGCAGGCAGGGAAATGCTTCCAGAACTACTAACCCACAAAATGCTATGCTCAGACCCCAACTAGTGCCAGCCAAAGGAAATGATTCATTTATTAAGGTTGTAATTACAAGCTATGAAACAGCTGGTTATGGGTTCTTTCTCCCAGCCCAAGTTACTTTCTAACATCTGTTAGTATGAGTAGAGAAAAGCACTGGACTTACTCTTTTAAGTATCCTCTCCCAGACAGGAAAAATGTTGTACTTCAGAGGGCTTAGGTTATTCAATCAGAACAATATGCAAGAGACCAAATGTTTAGTGGTTCAAGATGACCAATACAAGAACTTTAACAGAAATATATACCGAAGTTCTTGTGACATATTTCAATGAAGAAAAAAAGCCATTAACTCATGTCATCCTAAAATAGATTCTATTGCCCACTAGTTCCAAGCTGATGATGATGCGGTTCTCTAATTGTTTTGGCTCTAATTTCATTTCTATATGGAATATGTTTTAGTGTTATGCTTCATAAAATTCATATCTTCTCTCTCTCTCATTCACACACACACTCTCTCTCTCTCTCTCTCTCACACACACACACACACACACCACAGAGAGATAAACTTTATTTTTTTCTGAACATGTTCTGTATTTTCCCACTTTCTTATTTCTACCTGTGCTGCTTTATTAGCTCAAAATGCCTCTTCGTTTTATTCAGTCACTTTCTCCTATTAGAGTCTTTTTCATCCTACTTATAAACCAAACAAGTTTTTTCATAAACACTTCCTTGTTTGTTTCCAAATGGATGTTATCCTAAGATGAGTAAATACAGTAAAGTTGTCCAGTAAGATTATTAGATCCAACTTCCTGAGCTCAAATCTCTGTTTTGCCACTTTTTACCTACATGGTGTTGAGTAAGGCAATAAACCTCTCCTTGTCAGTTTCCTTATCTATAAACTCAAAATAATAGATAATGCCTTCTTTAAGAATAAAATGAAATAATAAAATGAAATAATATCTATAAATCTTCTAAAATGGTAACTAGTATTCAAAAAAAAAATTCTGTTAGTTTTATGTTGCAGAAGCTATCTCTATCCAAAGCACTATTTTTATTTGAAGGTTGGGATCATATAAGAAAAAATTAATTACATCTTTTCTGATGATTACCTCCAAACAGAATTAATGAAGAGATTCAATATTCCATTCAAGAGTTGACTGTCTCAACTATAAATATTCATCTTCATGTTCCTGAGACAAAATAATTTTGTTCACTCAGGGTGATTTAAAATAGGTATGATCCTTTTTATTGTTAAGTCATTCTGTGTTATTCCTCCATTCAGCAGATAGCTGAGTACCACAAAAGCTTTTTCTCACATTTCCAGGGTGAGACCTTTAAGGCGATACTTGATAATTACAAAGCACCCCATTCTTGACATTAATCACCATCACTGAGTAGTACAATGATAGGCATGAATCAGATTAGATAAAATCATTAGGACAACATGCAATAATTATCAGTGTTACACAAATGGAAGAATCTTACTGATGCTTAAGGAGATAAAGTGATGAGAATGATTCAAAATGAATTTTAGCAATTGCATTCTGATCTGAATAATTTGAGGACAGCAAGCAAGAGCCAGAATTCTGAAACTTCTATTTCCGAGAGTTTCTATGAAAAAGCGTAGTTGAGAGTTTTGTTCTTTGGAGGCCTGAATTATGTGGAATAGTAAATTATCTCATCTTTAGGGATCAATAAAGCACTTCAAGCTTTAGAACTAGGTTCCTCTTTCAAGCCATGAATATAATGAGATGATACAGCAAATTGCCTAAGGAAGAAGATAACACTAAGAAAAGGAAAGTCAAACCAAGTGAATGTCAATACCATTAGCATTTGTTAGGGACAAAAGGAGGCATGTAGCAACTTTGTGGATGCATCCAATAAATAGATTCTCATATATCCTGACCTTCCAGGTAACTTACTGTAGGGAACAAATGAGTTAAAAGTATAAAGGGCAGACATTGGCAGAGTATGTCATTATTTACATACTCTTAGAAAAGATACTTTCTACCAGTTTCTAAAAATATTTGCTAGATCTCTAGATTTCATGCCTGTGCTTGTTTCTGAAAGTTACATGCTTTGTTTTGTCAAGATAGCCAAGAGAAAATAAAAGTTCAAGGGCAATTTTATTGATTAGTTGAAAGTGGGGTGAATATAAAGGCACAGCATTCATAAATTGACCTTCAACATTTTTCCAAAGAAACAAATTTGAAAATGTGCACCCTCTCTAACATGGTAAGGCTTTCCAATACCTAGTAGTAATGTTTTCCTTATGGTACAACAGAGCTATTAACTAACTGAAAAACAGTTATCTTGTTTATGTATTTGATGTTTTAAGATTGTCCTAACTATTGGGGCCACACAAATGAAACTGAAATATTTCATCTGCCTGATTCCTTGAAGTATATGACAGTTCTTCATCTTCAAAACTACCACATGCAACCAGACAGAGTAGCTAGGACGAGAATAATCATCTATAAAAACGGCTTGGGATCTGTTTTTCATTGTTTTGTTTTGGTTTTTTTCCCCACATGCACTACCTAGGGTTTTTCAGGGGCAATACATACTACAGATTTGGGTAAAGCAGGTAGAGACACAAGGATGTAGTCTAATATTACCATATTTTGCAGCTACTAAATCCAATGTGTCCATCTTGAAATTTAAATGTTAACCTCAATACTCTCTCTCCCTCTCTCAATTCCTGTCAATTGTACCCTCTAAATAGGTTATGGATCCATCCCTTCCTTCCCATTCCGCTTGCCACTGCAGCAATCTTAATTTATTTCTGTCTAGATAAAGGAGATGAAAGCTTTGGGAGTATGGTGGTTATGCTGGTAGTTTGTAAATAAGGCCACAAACCATCACTCATAAGCTTGACTTATGTAACATTCAGTGCCTTTGATAAAGGCATTAAATTCTCAGAGCCAATTTTTAGAATTTTTAGATTCAGTGACTCTGCTGAACTGGCTTAATATGTTAACTACTAGAGTCCTGAGGGATTATACTTTGGGACAAATGGACACAGGGTTGTCATAGTAATCCAAGAGCTGGGGAACAAAGGGGAAATGATAATCACATGCTTCTAACATGCTACAATAGTTTTAATATACAAATTTAAGATAAACATAAGCAAAAGTCTTTACTATGGCCAGCCATGCACATGGACATGTGGGAAGTTCCCCCTCATCCACCACAGCATCGCAGGACCTCCTAGCAACTAGTATCTTCACAAGAGGGTACAGCCCAGTTTCATGGAGAGCTCACAAAATGACAACGTTCTCAGTCTGTGGCATTTCAGAATTTCCAGAATTAAAATACAAATATCTGGTTTCTTCTCCAGAAGATAATCAAAATACAGAAACATACTTCAACATCAATAGGTAAGTTCCAGCTATGCCTGTTAACTAATAATAATTGCAATCTCTAATTGAGTTCCTGCTGTCTATTGAGCACTTTACTTGATCCATTCATTAACACCAAACTTACTAGAATACATTCCTGAACGAGCTTATCTAACATGTATTCTCCACAAGCCACATCATAGCCTTCTCACTCTTTGTAACCTGTACTGCACCTCAGCACAACGATTGTGGGTCATTTTAAAACACGCAATCACCAACAAAAAGCACTAAATTGCAAAAAATGTGGCACAACTTGGCCTACAAAAAGCATAGTTGTGTACAGTATACAAAAGCTGAAACAAGAATGCAGAATGTGGTCTTGTTCAGTCCCTACTAGGGACATGCCCATCTGGGACCCAAATTATTTTTGCTGCTCTCACATGTCTGCAAATGACTCCACAATCATTGCAGGAATTAAATATTGATTTTAGGGTTAAAATTAGTTTTAGCAGGACCTCTCTGGTGGCGAAAGGGGTTAAGCACCGCACTATGAAGCAATCCGCAGCCTCTGCAGCAGAGTTCGATCCCCGGCAGGCCAGAGGGCAACCAACATGGTGAAGCAGATTCTCCTGCCTCGCCTGCTGCTCCCCTCAGCAGCGTATTTCAGTCTATCTGCTCTGTTCCCCACTCTGTCTCTGGTGAATCCTCTCACCCCCGCCCCCCCGCACCTCTGGCCTATTCCCCAGCTTGTATTATAAATAAATCTTTTTAAAAAATTAGTTTTAGCAAATTGGCAAATTTACCAATATAGAATCTGTAAATAATGAGAATCTACTGTATAAAATAAATGTACAAAGTGCTTCAATTGAATCTAAAGAAAAATTAATTAAAACAGAATTGAGAAATTACAAATTTTATTATTTCAGTTAACTATCACTTCCACTATACTGAAGCATCACTAATGTGTGTTAAGTGTTAATCAGTGCTTAAATCAGAGGAAACTTATGAATGCTTAAATTAATCAAAGCTTAAATTAAATGTTATCAATCATTCTAGTCTATAAAACTACTCTATATAGATGAAATACTTGATTTATCATTTGCTTGTTTCAGTAGAAAACCTGAGGTCCCATTCACCTCCTAGCCCACTGGCCTTACCTCTGGGGTAGATCTTCACTCTTCACTGCTCTCTGATTCTACTCTACGCCCGGCACGTGGAAGGACTACACTTCTCAGAGGTCCTCTGCACGACCATCTGAGTTTCTTTGGCTCATAGATAGTTATTTTTACTCACAATCTTTCCAAGTGAAAGAATTTGACAGTGCTTAACCAGACTGATAGAGGAAAACAATAGAAAACTTGGAAAGGAGGCACAAGACCAGAAACCTGGCTCATGCAATGTCAGGAGCTGGAGGTGAGGGTTGAAGTGATTAATATAGTTATTAACTAGCTTATAAAAATGAAAAATTGTCAGACGCCAACCTCTAGATCACAAGGCTGTAGACCCAAGCAGGTGTCAGACTGCTGTAGAGAGTGGCACAGGGCACATACAGGAGGTGAGGAGATGGAGATTGAGGGCCATTGTAGAATCTGGTCCTTTTCAAATTCTACAGTTATTCAAAAATCAAGAAAAATGAGCCACTCCACAAAGCAGTGAGCCCTGCCTAAAGAGAAGACTATATCAGGGCAATTTCTGCACTGGCATGGGCAGCCCTTCCGCCCACCTGTGACTATGCAAGTGCTTCTTTTCACCAACCTTTTCCTCACATAAAGCAGGAGCCGCGGCTTCTCTGCCTGCATGTGCCGATGCAGGGCCTCCTTGCCGCCAACTCCCTCCTTCCGCAGGGCAACAGCCTTCCTGCCACCTGTGACCTATGCCCATGTCAATGCTTCACTTCACTGACCTCACCCTCCTCTTCCCACTTCACTGACGTCCCTGACTCTCCTCCCTTCTCCTCCTTGCCCTCCTGTGACCATGCAGGCCTCTCTTTTAGCAAACCTGTCCCTTTCAGGGCAGCTCTTTCTGCCCATTTGTGTCTATGCAAGTGTCCTTTTTCCTTCGCTCCTTTTTCATAATAAACCTGCCCTTTTGGATAACTACCATCTCTAGCTCCTGGAGACACTCGCCTGGGAAATTCACCACATGCTGCTGAAAGGAGAGCTTTGGTGAAACTTTTCCCGGAGCTAACCCAAGGACCCCACTCTCAGAACCCAAGACATCTCCAAAAACTACTTCAAGACTACAACTCCTTTTAGCACTGTGACCCACATCTTTCCCAACAGCAAAGTCTCCATCAGTTTGAGTCACAGAAAATGTGAAACAGTGATATAGGGGGGCTATAATATCTAAGAACAGTACCAGGTAGAGGAGAGGTCACTATCTATGGGTTCTCACCCATGAGCACAATTGCAAGATCACTCAGGCTCAGGGAACAACAGTGAGGTTCACGTAACAAGCTGGGGAAACAACAAATTTCTAAGGCCACAGGTGGCCAGGTAACTCACCCCATAGTGTGCAGTTTCCGAAGTTCCAAACAAAAGGCCGTTCATCCAAGATGGCGCCTTCCCAGCAACAAGGTCTTGAAGCTTGCCAGCAAGCAGTGGGCTAAGATCCAACTCGCCGCAGCTGGAGGTATTCACAGGTGAGGCTGGTAGCTATCCCACAGCAGCCCATGGCAACAGTCTGAAGGTCAGACAGACAGCACTGGACACTAGGCCAGACAGCAATGGAGGCAGCAGCACAGGGAAGGGGTGCTGGATGATTAACAGCTCTCAGAGGTGACCTGGAGCACCAGTCACCCAACAGCAGTGCTGGGCATCACTGGCCACCAGAGTTGGTATCAAAACACCAGCATTACAGCTCTTTGGGAGTTGTTGGCCCATGTCAACAACAAATAGCTTTTTGAAACACCATGCCTGGGACTTTTACCGCTTTTTTCAGGCAATGTTAAAGGCAGGGCCCGAGGGCAGTTGTGCCCTGGGGTCTGCAAAGCTCTTTGGCTTCTCTGCAAAGCTTTTCGGCTTCTTTTCTTCAGAGCTTGGCTGGTAGATGCTTCTTTCTTTGGAGGCTAGGAACAGAGCCTGAGTCTTAGTATGAATCTAAGAAAAAGTCTAAGAGCATGTAGAGAGACTAAGAGTCTACAAGTACCAGACCACCTTCTGCCCTGCTTTATTTATATCCTCCTTCAGGATTTCCCCTAGCCCCACCCCCTACAATTCTGATTAGACTGTTTTCAATCCTATGGCTGTTTGGACCATTTACAAATCAGTTCATAGTTCACACGTGAGTGCTCCATTCTACAATCCAGGCACCAAATCCAAGGGCCTCTATTGCCTGCAGCTGGAGGGAACCACAATGTTGGAGCTGGCCTAGTGGGGCCTCATACTCCTCTCTTAAGCCTTGAATAGGGGCTGCTTGCTCTGGGGTAGCCTGGTAGGGGAACCACTGCTGCCTGCCATCTCTGCTGGCCTCTGCCTGCAGCCTAAGCCCCAGAGGTGCCACTGATCTACTGAAATACACTGCTGAGAGGAGCAGCGGGTTAAACAGGAGAGGTCTGCTGCACCATATGGATTATCTCCCTGGTAGGGGATCAAACTCATACTGCAGTGGCTGCCTAGAGCTTCACAGCCATGAGATTTTAACAACCCTGTGCTACCAGGGAGGCCCACTTGCATAGTCACAGGTGGGCGGAAGGGCTGCCCATGCCAGTGCAGAAATTGCCCTGATATAGTCTTCTCTTTAGGCAGGGCTCACTGCTTTGTGGAGTGGCTCATTTTTCTTGATTTTTGAATAACTGTAGAATTTGAAAAGGACCAGATTCTACAATGGCCCTCAATCTCCATCTCCTCACCTCCTGTATGTGCCCTGTGCCACTCTCTACAGCAGTCTGACACCTGCTTGGGTCTACAGCCTTGTGATCTAGAGGTTGGTGTTTTTACTACAATGTAACCTAGTTCATCACAATTGATACAAACACTTAAAACAGGATTTCTTTGGTTCTTTTGGAAACAGTGACAATATTCATTGAATAATAATTTTGATGAAGTTGTGCTTGTCCATCTTAAAAAATGGGTCATGTCGGGCCTCCCCGGTGGCGCAGCAGTTGAGCGCTGGGTTGTGAAGCTGCCTGCAGACTCTGCAGCGCCGGTTCGATCCCCGGCTGCTCCCCGGCCACCTAGGGAGGGTCCCACATGGCGCGCAGACCTCTCTTGCTGCCCGCTGCTTCCCTCAGCAGTGTACTTTGGTCCTCCTGCCTGCTCTGCTCCCCGCTCTGGCTCTGGTGAATTCAAATTCTCTCACCCTCCCGCGCTTCTGACTATACCCAGTGCTTATATAAATAAATAAACAAACAAATTAATAAATAAAAATCTTTAAAAAAAAATGGGTCATGTGCTTTCTTAATAAAATTAACATTTGAAATTTATTAAATATTTTTGTCCTGCACTTTGTTCTAAAAACTTGACATATATTACTTCACCTAACATTAACAATAACAGTGAATATTTTAATTTTATGCATGAGGGAACTGAGAAATATTAACTCAGTTACCCCAATGCATAAGTGGTACTTTTAGGATTAGAACATACATCTGTCTAAAATCAAATTCTAGCCTTAAATACCATGAAGCTTGCAGAGTGTCTTTTTAATACAGAATAGATAGTTAATCTCCATAAACAGAGAGACTTGATTCCAAAAATAAATAAGCACAGATTGCCAGCTGCACTTGAAGTTATATCATCTAGAGGCGTGGATCTTCAGAAAGTATGGGCATCAGTAGAATATGTGGGAGGAAAATTTAACATTTCTATTAAAGAACATTTCTATGTCATGTATGTTCTGTTTAGATGAATTTGATTATTTTTATTGAGGCAATGTTGTAAATGATTAAGAGGTATAGGATCTCACTCATCATGTATATGTTACCACATCACACCACCAAGGCACCCATAGTCCTTCACCATAGTGCATTATGCCCCAAATTTTCCCAACTTGTTTTATAAAGTTTTTAAGCCCTAATGCCCTAAAGTGGCCAGCCCTTGTATGTAATTAACTCCTCTTCTATTGTAACAGGGTGGTCCCCAGGAAAGGGGGGAAGTTTCAGGTTTCCCGCCCCACTTAAAGGAGGGTGGAGATGAGCAGGTAGAAGAAACTGCAGAAGGGACTGAGGAAGGAAGGAAGCAGGATGGAGAGCCAGAAAGAGACCTGGAAGAGGCACATGGAGCTGAGAGATACATGAAGAAACTGCGCTTGCCTTTTGGTAGTTGTAGGGTAAGGTAAAAGGTATCAGGCTTTTCTGCGCTCCCACCATCAGGATAGATGAGGGAACCCTGTGATCCTGAATGCATGCCTGATGGAGGGCACCTGAAGTGGGTACACCTGCGCTAAGACTGTGCTTTTTAAGGGCGGCATCACGGGGACGCCAGCAGAAGCCAAGAGAGAAGCGAGAAGCAGAAGCTGAGAGAAGGCCGGAGAACCCAGATAGAGTGAAGACTTGCTGGGGGCTGGGAGGCCTCCTGGCCCCCCAGCACCCCAGCCTGCCGTGTACCGGCTAAATCTAAATAAAAAGACCTGCAAAAAGCCACTAAGGACTCTGACTCCTTTACCCGGTCTGCTGGATCAGGAAAACTGCACTGTGTCATTCCTGCCCCTACAGTCATGGACTGGGAGACACAGATGTGGGTGAGACCCGTGGGAGGAAACAATGGTGGTTTTTATATTGGTTCCGATTTTGCTCTTTTCCTCCCAAACTTGTCTGGTTGTTTCTGACCCTTTTCTGTGGGTCCCCACTGGAAGGTGCTTTAGACTTGTGGCAGGCTTTGGGGCCTTGCTCTGGGCAAATCCTGCTTTCATGGACTTTTACCCACAAGGGGATGGGTGACTTTGGGTGCTTGATTTAGAAACTATATTCTCTGCCTTTCCTGTGTTTACTAATTCTAGTAAAGTTCCTTTTCATTAAAGTCTCATATGTTTTGTGTTGATGTGGCAGATGGCAGAACCTCTTTAGAGCAGGCAGGTTTGCTGGGTCTGGGGTGCCCCTCTCCCTGCCCTGTAACACTATGCATATAAAATTGCCCTATATTTGTAACATGTTTGCAAGAATTGAGAAAAGAATCACTGAAATAACTTACTGTGGTTTAAATGAGGAACCCTAATTGGAAAAGACTGCTAGGGGTCTCATTTTAACTGAACTCCATTCACCTATTTTATAATCCTAGAAATACTTCGTTTTGCTTCCAGATATGATTAACTGAATATAGACAAGAGGTATTGAGTTCCTAACCTGTTATGCATTTGTAGGGTAATGAAAAATGCTAGGCTTTTCTGACCTCCCGCCATCAGGATAGATGATGGATCCTTGCGGTCCTGAATGCATGCCTGATGGCGGGCACCTGGAGTAGGGTGTGGGCATGGGTGGATGGGATTCACCTGGGCTAAGACTGGGCTTTTAAGGGCGGCGTCACAGGGATGCCAGCAGAAGCCAAGAAGCAGCAGAACGAACGGAAGAGCAGAGAAGCAGAGAGAACGCCAGAGGGCCCAGATAGAGTGAGGAGTTGCTGGGGGCTGGGAGGACTGCCGGCCTCCCAGCCCCCCAGCACCCCTGACTGCCATATGCCTGGTGAACTCCAATAAAAGCCTAAAAACACACCAAGGTCTACAGGACTCTCTCCTCCTTTACCCAGTCTGCTGGATCAGAAAATCCGCACTATGTCCTGTCTTGCCTTTACAGCATTGATGTTACAGATACATAAATGTAGGTATACTATACATTTTATATATGCATATTAACACATACATACATTTATTATATGTGTTTGTGTATTTCTTTGCACACACTCCCCTATATATTTGTACACATGCATGCTAGACATATATTATTATTTCATTTAATGCTAAAATCAATCCTACAGAGATCTGTGACACCTAATTTCCACATAAGGAAACATTAACTTAAATAATACTCCTCTCAACACTCTTCAAACTCTCCTGACCCTGAGTTTATAAACAAATTCAAGCTCTCTTACATTAATCCTCCTCCTGAAACTCTGAAAGTTTAAATTTCTCAGGCTCCCACCACCAAGCTTTTGAAAATTTTAATCCACATTGATCACCTTCAGTTAGGAAGTGGCAAAGTCAGCAATCAACCCCAGAACAAACTAATCTCAAAGCCTACAGTCTAAGACTTCTACCACCTGCAAACTCACATCTTTCTGGCGCAGATGAATCAGATGTGGGGCTTTAGCAAATGAAAAAGACCATCACCAAAATGAAGAAACACCCCACAGAGTGAGAGAAAATATTCACACATCATGCATCTGACAAGGAAACAAATATTCAAGACCTACAAAGAACTCATGCAAGTCAAAAAATAATAATAATGATAACCCAACCAAGAAATGAGCAGAACAGCTAAAAAGGCACTTCTCCAAAGACACACAGATGGTCAAAAGGCACATGAAAAACATGTTCATCATCACTTATTATCAGGTAAATGCAAATCAAAACCACAATGACATACCATCTCTCACCTGTGAGAATGGCCCCTGTCAAAAAGATCAGAAAAAACAAGTGCTAGGCCTCCCCTGGTGGCGCAGCGGTTGAGCGCTGGGCTGGAAGCTGCCTGCAGCCTCTGCAGCACCGGTTCGATCCCCCGTCGGCCGGCGAGGTTCCCACATGGCACGCAGACCTCTCCTGCCGCCCGCTGCTCCCCTCAGCAGTATACGTCAGTCCTTCTGCCTGTTCTGTTCCCCGCTCTGGCTCTGGTGAATTCTCTCACCCTCCTGCGCTTCTGACTGTACCCAGTGCATGTATAAATAAATAGCCTTTAAAAAATTAATTTAAAAAAAAAAAAGAAACAAGAAGTGCTGGTAAGGCAGTAGAGAGAAAGGAACAACTTACACTGTTGGTGGAAATGTAGACTGCCCCTATGGAAACTAGTGTGAAGGTTCCTCAAAAGACCCAGCAATTCCACTCCTAGATATCTACCGAAAGAATAAAAAAATACTAGTTCAAAAGGAAACTTACACACCTATGTTAATTGTAGCACTACTAACAATAGCCAAGATATGGAAACAACCTTGTCCAAAACAGATGAGTGGATCAAGAAGATATGGTATATAATCAAAATGGAATATTACTCAGAAATCCAAAAAGATAAATCCATACCATTTACAGCAACATGTGTGGAGCTGGAAGGGATTGTGCTAAGTGAAATAAGCTGGAAGGAGAAAGATAAATACTGATGGTGTCACTTACATGTGAAATACAGAGAAAATAAACAAAGGATTAAATAAAGACAAAATAAAAAGCCAAATCCTTAAAAATTGACCATATATCTGAAGTATCCAAGAGGATAGGGGAGAAAAAGAGAGAGGGGTAGAGATGAGAACAGGGAGGAGATGGCATAATGGACTATGGTGGAGGATTATGGATGCCTTAGGTGTAGGAAAGCTATAAAGACCACACCTAAAGGAAGAAACCCTATAGTGTCAAAATATTAACAAAGCTATAAAACAATGGTATTTAAATAATTAATATAAAAAAAGACAGGTGGGCTCTCTACATGAGTTTGCTGCACAAATTTGTAATGTGACTGATCCCAGAATCGCCCCTCATTCCCCAGAGTGCTATTAGAAAACCATTCAACTTCCCTTTCTCGTCATCACTTCTACTCATTTCTCACTTTTCACAAAAGTAAATCCCATACTCATGCATCAGACAGATGTGTCAGTTCATAGCATTCTTACCACCAACTTTCTTTTTTGAAGGAAAGCAAGGAGAGAAAAACAAACAAAAAAACGCTTTTCAATAGTTTTTAATCCAATCAATGACTGCTTACCTTGAGCTAGGTTCTACTTTAGTTTTAAACAAAACCATCATCCAACAACAAATAAGTAAAATTATCATTTACATATAGATCTTATAAAGGACAGAGGGCATAGTAAAATCTCTGGGGCCCTAGTTAGAAATCTCTGACCCACATGCTGATTCTCCCAGTATGAACTCAGTAATATATCAAATAAAGAAATTTTGGAGACAGTATATTCAGCTATAGATCTAACAAGAGAAATAGTCTTAGTCAAAATTATTTGCTATTTATTCCTATTCAACTGTTTTCATCAACTACCCTACAAAGTATGGTCCTATATATTGAAGTCATAAGAAAGGTCTCTGGAAGGAATATTCATCACACATTTTAGAACATATTTTCTTCTTTCTTGGAGAAAAGTAGAAATTACGTATTATGACTACTAACTATTATTCTTTCTCAAAAATGACAAAGTTTTCATGGTTTTAACAAAAGAAACATTAAAGCATTAAATATTATTACAAAAAATCTCTTCAAAACCTATGCCAGCTTTTTTTTTTTTTTAAATACTAAAACAGAGAGGGCCTCCCTGGTGGCACAGTGGGTTGAACGCAGCACTGTGAAGATGTTTGCAGCCTCTGCAGTGCGGGTTCGATTCCCGACCAGCCAGGGAGATTCCCACATGGCATGGCAGACCTCTCCAGTCACACCCGCTGCTCTCCTCAGCAGAGCTTTCTGTCTGTCTGCTTGTTCTGCTCCCTGCTCTGTCTCTGGTGAATCCTCTCACCGTCTTGTGCATCTGGCCTGTACCCCAGCTATTGTACAAAAAAATTTTTTTTTAAATATTAAAAAAAAAATAAACTAAAACAGAGAAAGACCAATTATAATTGGAGGCTACCACAGTGGGCAAGAGGCACAGCTGATGTAAAGCTCTCTTTAAAATTGCAACCCCAAAGTTATATAGATAAGTAAATTACTGACAAATTAATTTTTTAATTAAAAAGATTTTTTTTGGAAAGGATAAACTGAGGAAACAATAGGACTCTAAAGGAGAGTCTGAATGACTATAGACAATGGAATTGGAGGCTAACTGGGGGTCATAAGTGCCACTCACAATCCATAATAAGCAGATGAGAAATTTTCAGCAATGTGGAATGGAAATATCATTTCACCAAAGAATGCACTAAGCAAATTTAAGAATTGTTTTTAAATATATGTTATGATCAATGGAAACTCAGTGTCAGAAAGTCAAAGTAGACCTTCCCTCCCTCCCTAATCCTTGACCCCTTCTCCCAACACCCAGTAGTACTCTGAAGAGTCAGAAACCACAATTGCAAAGGCTGATGAAGATAAAGATAGGGTGACCTGTTTTAGAACTAAAATTCACATGTCCTGGGAATCCCATCAGATTCCATTTCTGATAGATTGGGGTGGTTGGTCAATTTAGTGCCTGAATCAAGAGTGAAGAAACCAACCATGTTCCTGTTTCTTGCTGAAAGTTTTTTCCTTTAGTTTGTATAGCTTGGAGAGAAGAAGCTTTAATTTTGAATAATAATAATATTAGATTGTTTTATCATATATATTTTTATCATATGCATATATATGTGTATATATATATATTTATATATAACTGAACAGTCTAGTCTTCCAAAAAGCAACCAGTAATATCATATTATTCAGCCAAGTTGTTAACTCAGGGAAACAAGGAGAAAAGAGCTTATGAAGTATGGTCATAAGGACAACTTAATGGAGAAATAAAATTTCTGAGAGAACATTCTAGGATTTATGTGTCTTCAGCCTACCAATTGTATAAGGTATTATTCTTTACATTACAAATTTAATGCACATGGAGTTGATAATTTATATATCTTGTGAGATAATTAAATATTTTTTCCAATAGGAATATCCGTTTATTGAATAGTTTATTCATTCGCCACTAACTGAAATTTCATTTCTGTCATTTAATAAGTTTCCATGCAAAGCACAGCTTAATGATCTGTATATTGTATGGCACCAATATCATCCTAACATAATCACGATAGCTTTATTGTAATTATTGGTTTTTTCTAAGAGCTTAGGAGCCCTATTGTTCTTCATAGTTATTTGACTGTTTTTACTGTTTTATACTCATCAAAAAATGTTTAGAATCAACTTGTTATGCACAAAAATACTTTCTGAAAAACACCTTTTGAAATTTTTATTGCATTCTCTATAAAAACTAAGAGGTTGACTCAGGGGATAACTGACGTCTTTTTGACAGTAAGTGGCATATCTCAACATATTTCAGAGAGCTTTTATTACATCCTCTAAAAAGTACCAGATTTGCTCCCAAAAGGAAACCACTACGATACTGACTTCAATATAATAATCTGTTTATTAAATTTTACACAATATTTATTCATCATACTATACACATTCATTTTTATCTAGCTTCTTTCACTCAACATTACATTTGTGAGCTTTTAACCATGTTATTGTGGATAGGAATCGTTTATTCATTCTAATTGCATGAATACTTGCATCGACACCAATGAGGTACAACTTTACCCAATGGGAGGTTGAAGCTAGTGGAAAAAAAATCATCTCTTCTATCTTTGGATAGACTGTTCTGAGAAATATTCATTCATATGCCCTCCCAGACTATAGTCCTGCTAAATCAAGCAATACGCTGATGTGCACACCAAGAGGTGGCTAGCTGCCATCTCTCCTTCTCTACCCTTCTCCCACATCTGCTTCACTGAGATAGTACTCCCCAATAAAATAATCATATAAACATTTGCTCCCAGGTTCTGTACTTTGGGGGGAAGTCGGACAGACATTTAAGCACTCCACAAATCAGATTTTCATATCAAAAAGACTGTTGAACTAAATGCACTCTATTACCTTTCCCTCCCAGAGTTCAATAATTCTTTCTTTTGAAAAAAAAGAAGCAACCTTTAATTTTGCCCCTGGCTGAGATATGGCCAGCAGGTACTGAAAACCACAGGAAGAAAAAAGAGTGGAAAAGGAAGAGTCACCTTTATGGTCTGAGAAGAATAAGTGTATGATGTAGTACAAATTGGAAAATGTTTATGAACCAAATAATTTCTTCAGTTACCTAAAATTCTCAAACATAATACTTCTGATGTTAATGGTTTTTATACAGGAACAACAGGAATGAAACAAAAGATTGTTTTGATATATACAACAATAAAAGATTATTTTGATATATAACTACCAGTTATTCCAATAGAACTTTCCTTCACTAGACTTTTTTTTTAGCATTTGCATTTTAAGACTTCCCCATCCATGTTCCCTGTCTTCCTTACCTTTTAAACCTCTCTGGCAAGCAGTAGGTGGGAAAATACACTATACTGCTATACCAAACATATTATACTATTATAAATATTCTTTCACAAAGAGATATGACTTTCTTTGCCACCTTCAAGTTGAAACGAAAATTGCACGAGTATTTTCATAAGCATTGTCTACCTTCTTAGTGTGGTTTTTGGGAAAGACAGCATAACCTCTTGGGGAAACTCATCATGACTTCTTCCCAAATCCTCATCCACATATACTGAGCTAGCATCGTTAGGGTTGGGCATTGAAAATACACATTTAACAACAACATCAAGTGCATTACTTTAATGGGATTCAGGACACATTATTCCAAAATATGGCACGTTGGAACACTAGACATTTGTAGCTAAAAAGAACACTTTTACATTTGAGAATGTAAAAGTTGCATAAAGGACTCTTAGACCTTTTTTGAAGTTATCATATGACCCTCATGTGAGAGGTCTGCTCCTTAAATAGAGAAGAAAGGAACATCCTTCACTCCAAGACAAAGAGACACAAAGAAGACATTGCATGAGCAGACTGGCTAAGTTTCCTTCAGTTGCCTGCACTTACCTCTTATTCTTTGCCTTATCATATGAAATCATGGAGCCTGCCATAAAAACACTAAGATTAACCACTTCTTCAGGTCTTCATTTACTTAAATTGTCAATTTAATTTCATACCCAGTAAAGGACCCTAATGGAATCAAGGAACAGTTTTGACCTCCCCTTCACTCCTCAATTTAAGTTTGAGAGACACTCATTTATTGAAACCTTTTCTTCCAGCACACAGACTTTAATAATCTTCAAACAGCCACAGTCAGAAACTTGGTTCCCCTTATCAAAGGACCATCTCCAAGACCGTATTTTGGGTATGGTATGAAGAGGTACTTGTTAGACTGGCAACAATTACAGTGGATCCCCAAAAGGCTTGGAACCTTCCATCAAAAGAAACTAAGCACAGAGTTTTTTTGGATTCGCTTCAGAGGATTTTTTTCTAAACCAAAAAGCAAACCAGAATGTATTTACTCTGAAATAGATGCACTATCCTGGAAGAATTAATATTTTCAGAGGAAACAGGTCTTCTGTTAGTCATATTAATTTATTAACTGTTTCCTTAAGATTTTTCTTTCAAAACAAACTTTTACTGTCCAGTCACATGTTTTCTATATAAACTCTAATTAAATCACAAAGACTTCTAATCATATAAAGAGAAAGTAGCACACACACACACAAATATAAAATGGGCAGAAGAAAATTTCAAAGGTCATTTTTTTCCCTGATTAAAATTCATAATAAAATTACAACAGCTATGTTTTTCATCAAGGAAGTATTTAAGAAGCTAATTTTTATATAAATATATTCCATGCTAGTTCAATAAATTAGAAGAGGAGCATAATCTTGTTAAGATGCAATTCAGAAAGAATAGTGGGTGGATATCTATTAACATGTGAAAGCAATGAGTGAATACACTGAATAAATAAAGCCTGTAAATTAGTCACAGCTAACAATCAGAACTTAGATGATTTTTTTCCCATAAATTAGGTGAGATCTTAATTTTTTTTTTCCGTACCAGCAAATTTCCTTTTGCACATAACAATAGCAATTGAGTTCCACAGCAGCACTGGAGTGAGGGCCAAGATCACACACCTGTCAGGAACTTGTGACAAGGCCCTGTCCTTATGCCAGAACTTGATATTCTAATAAGCTTGTTAGTTAGTGACTCCTTCAGAAACACCAAACAAAGGATTACAGGTTCCTGTGAAGGATTTACCAATATGATGGTAGATTTTTTTCCCTCTGATTTTTTTTATTTTACTATTTTTTCCCTTATGTACTCAACTCAGTTTTTATGAGTAATAAAAAACTTTATTTCTTCCATGCACTTTTAAAAATTCCTGTAAACTACAAGTTGCCAACCTTTCAGTTTTAGTTTGGATTTGCCATCAGCATTAAGGACATAGGGAACAAGTGACTCTCATTTCTCAGCTGGAAGGTTTGTCTTGAGCAACATGGCCTAACAAAATACTTACATAATTTCATCTTTCACATGTAACATCAAGACCTTATTAAGGTTTTTTGTTTGTTTTTTAAAGATTAATTTTTATTTATTTATGGATATAAGAGCTGGGGTCTAGGCCAGAGGTGCTGTGAGGGGGGAAGTGAGAGGATTCACCAGAGACAGAGTGGGGAGCAGAACAAGTGGATCTATTGAAATACACTGCTGACCTCCCTGGTGGCGCAGGTGGTTGAGCACAGCATTGTGAAGCTGCCCACAGCCTTTGATCCCCACCGGCTGCAGAGATACCTACATGGTGGGGCAGACCTCTCCTATCTCGCCCACTGCTCCCCTCAGCAGTGTATTTCAGTCAGTCTGCCTGTTCTGCTTCCTGCTCTGTCCCTGGTGAATCCTCGCACCCTCCAGCACATCTGGCCTGTACCCCAGTTCTTGTATAAATAAACGAATCTTTAAAAAAAAAGAGAGAGAGAGCGAGATTAAAAAAATACACTATTGAGGGGAGCAGCAAGGGGGGTGTGTAAGACAGGAGAGGTCTGCTGCCCCATGTGGGTTAGCTCCCTGGCCGGGGATTGAATCAGGCCATAGTGACTGGTGATAGCTTGATAGCACTGAGAAAACCCCTAAGCCAACAGGGAGGCCCCCAAGGTCTTATTAAGTTTAGCCTATATGGAAAATTACAAATGAGGAGAGAAGAACTCATTGCAAAAGGAAATTTCTTTAGAGATTTGCTGGGTTTCACACTTCCCATGCTCAATTGTTAAGTGATTACTTATCACCTTAAAGTAGAAAACATTTATCTTGTTCTTATCTCAATATTCCAATATTTATTTTCATTTAACAACACTAAAGAAGAAAACTATTGTATAGTATATTTTTTTCTAAAAAGCAGCTTTATATAAAATTTTCTGAGTGCTTGTTTGTAAGATGTGTATGAAAGGAAAAAAATTAAAAGGGGAGAAAGTTCCTCACTTTGGAAAGATAAGCTAAGCATATTAATTGCTGATAGGAATTTTTAGTAAGTGATCTTGACACCATGAGCAAAAACTGGCCAGGCAAACTGAATAGGAAGATAATTAAAGATTTTTCACCAAAGGGAATTTGAAAATCAAAGAGATTTTGTTTCATAAATGCTATTACCATGAGACCATAACAGTTGAGGGTTTCTTTCAGATGAACCTGCCAATAAAGGCAGATTTTTCCTCTGTTTTGTTTACTTTATCAACTTTAAAATGACTTATCATATGGAAGCAAATGAAAATTGGATAGCCACATGCAAAAGAATGAAATGAAACCACTATCTCATACCGTACACAAAAAATCATCTCCAAGTGGATAAAAGATTTAGATGTAAGACCCGAAACCATAAAATATATAGAAAAAAATAGGTAAAACACATCATTAAATAATCTTCAGATATATCTTTGTGGATTCTTCCCCAGTAACAAAGAAAACAAGAGAATACAAACAATTGGGACTACATCAAATAAAAAGCTTTCACACAGTGAAGAGACTGTAATTAAAATGAAGAATCACTCTACTGAATGGGAGAAAATATTTGCACAAAAACATACATTTAACAAGGGATTGCTATCCAAGCCAAGATCTACAAAGAACCCAAACAATTCAACAAAGAGAAAACAAATAACCCAATCAAAAATGGGCAGAAACTAAATAGGCTCTTCTCCAAAGAAGACATCAAGATGGCCAACAGGCACATGAAAAAATGTTCACCTTCAATTATCATCAGGGAAATACCAATCAAAACCACAATGAGATACCACCCCTCACACCTGTGAGAATGGCCCATATCAAAAGGACAAGAAACAAGTTCTGGCAAGGATGTGGAGGAAAAGGAACATACTTACACTGTTGGTGGGGATGTAAAGTGGTCCAGGCCCATTGGAAATAGTATGGAGGCTTCTTAAAAGACTAAAAAAGGATCTGCCATATAACCAAGCAATTCCACTACTAGGTATCTACTCAAAAAATACAAAAACACTAATTCAAAAGGAAACCTGCAAACCTATGTTTATTGTAGCATTATTGACACTAGCCAAGATATGGAATGCCCCAAACAGATAAATGAGTCAAAAAGTTATGGAATATTACACAAGTTATGAATATTACACAATGGAATATTACTCAGCAATCAAAAAAAGATCAACTCACATCATTTTCAGCCACATGGATGGAGCTGGAAGGAATTGTGCTAAGTGAAATGAGCCAGAAGGAGAAAGATAAATACTGAAATATAGAGAAACCAAACAAATGATTAAACAAAGACAAAATATAAAACCAATCCTTGAAAGCTGACCATAGCACTAAGGCATCCAGAAGGGGAGGCAAAGAGGGGTCAAAATAGGAGGGGAGGGGGAGAGAGGACAATGGACTATTATGGAGGACCATGGATGCTTCAGAGCACTAAAATGACTACAAATGATGGCAGAGATCCTATACTTACAAAACACTAATAAGGATGCAAACCAAGGTACTTCAATTTAAAAATTAATAATAATGAATAACACAGCTAACATCTGTAGTAGTTAAAACCTCATGATAATATCTAAAGTGACTATAAATTCCATAAAGTTTTATGTATGTTCTTTTGGGGGCCTACAGAGAGGAATAGTTGTTTCAAAGTAAACAGCACTAGAAGTAAATAAGATTTCTACAGTGATATATCTTATCAAATGTCTGAGTTTTACACATAAAGCTAAAAGGAATCCATCTATATGTAGTAGTGTTATTCTTCTAAATATTGCTAATTTGATTTTTCTTGGTTGGTTATTTCTTATTGGAAAAACATTTCATTTATATATAAGCTGAAATGTAAAAAAAAGATTTTTATGACAAAGCACAGCTTCCTGTATGTTTTTATTTTGATATTCTCATTTGATACTATTATTAGAAGGGACAATTCTGGAGAGTTCAAGGGAACCTCTGCAGTTTGTTCTTAAAATCATTTATTCACCCAGGAAAAAAAAAATGACTCAGCACATACTCTGTTAGGACGGTGCTGGACATTGACAATGTGAGCCATATGAATGAGAAAGACACAATCCAGACTTCAAGGAGCTTACAGTTACTGGGGAAGGTAGGAATCAATTAAACAAACTCTTATTTGGACAATTCTCCCAGCAGGCATGACACTGCTCATGCCTGCCATCACAATCAGCACTGAAATCACAACTGAGATGTCCTTCTGGAGCTACAAAACTATCAAGAACCCTCAAGAGTAGAAGAGATGAAGTGTAAAAACCTACCTTTTGGTATATATGGTGCCTTCTTCATCACACATGAGATTCTTAAATTCTGAAAACCCTTACTTTAAATCCCAAGAAAAGTATAGGAACACAAATTTCCACCTCATCTGAGAAATATGAGGGGGATTGTTAAGTCTGTTCCCAAGTTATATTTAGTGTCATTTTTTTTCTTCCAGAAAAGGAGGTCAGTAGGCTCATGTGACAGCAGTGAAGTGCTTTAGGCCTTAGTAAATGTGAAATTGAAGAAAAGTGAGAAAAAGAACTGCAATCGTTTCTTCCCACTCCATCTTGCTACCTACAGAAAAGTAGAAAAATATAGTATTGATTAAAACTTTGGGGGATACTTATGAACAATTCTAACTGCTGTGTCAGTTAATGATGAGTCATATAGTGGTAGAATTTAGGGAATAATAAATTAACACATTAATCACATACAGTAATTCATCACCTAATGTTGATGACAGACTCTTGGAACCTGCAACTTTAAGTGGAACAATATATAAAAAACTCAGGTCCTTAAATAACTTCCTTCTATCCAATGTCAGCAGGGACTTTTTTTCTGTTCACACCAACACAATAACTAAATAATGTTGGGTAAAACATTCTCGAACCAGCATGCTATAAATCCAAAATATATACAAGTAATATATGTAAATTATTTCACAATAAAACTGGAAAAACAGAACTTAAAGATGACAGAAAACAGATTAAGAAAATGATCATTTTTATGAAATTAAGCATCTTAAACATTTTGAACCTCAGTATTTCAAAGCACCTATTATTAGATATCAACACAGTTATAATTTTTAAAACATAGTTCTTATAAAGTACTTCCATTGTGGCCATAATAATACTTTTCTGGAAGCAATAAAAAAATTAAATTCTTACCCACAGGTGGGAAACCTTGGTAGGCTGGGGTATCAAGGTATCATTATCACAACAAGAAGGTGAATTCCATAATCATCTATCTGGAAAAATATGATCAATTAAAACATAAGACATTGTCATAAGTTCATAATTGTATACATAAAGCAAAGCACACAGTTGTGTTAAGAAAAGTATACTTTTAAAAATCATATTCACTTTGCCATCTTAAATTAGAGAGCAGTGAATCTTTAAATATTATGTAAGATATTATTTTCCATGAGTAACCTTGTAATTAGTAGTCAAAAAAGTTCACAGATAATGTTTAAGTCATCCTAATAAATGATTTTAGATGGTGGTTTCCAAATAATTATTTGATCTCAAATTGTTATAAGCCTAAAGAATTTTAGAAGTCACACCCTTGCCCTAAACTATACTACTTCCTAAGTAGTACTCTTAGGAAGGTAAGTTAAATAATGTGGCCTTAAAAAATCCAAAGCCAGATCTTTGCAATAATTCCCACAATCATTATATTTTTTTAAATTCTCTCTTTTTAAAAAAAAAAAAAGGTCATGGTGTGATTAATTTCTATTAGATTTAATGAACACATATGTATCTTCATTTGTATGGCAGATACAAAATGTAGGTAAGTCTCAGTATTCCCTAAGATGCCATATGTTTAAAAGAATGCCTAAAAATGAAAGCTAAGATGATAAATAAACATACCTGCACTACAAAAAATTGAATACCATTCAGCCTTCAAAAAGAAGGAATGTTGCTATTTGACAATATAGAGTTGGAGGCTATTACGCTAAGTAAAATAAGCCAGAAACAGAAGGACAATTATTGTATGACAATTTAGATTTACATAAGAATCTAAAATAGTCAAAATCAGGAATAGAGAGTAGAAAGGTGCTTGCCAGGATCTGGGGGAAGGAAGAGAGTTGCATACATAGTATGCAACTATTTACTATCTACTAGGATATACAATTTCAGTTATTAAAGATGATTATTCTAGAAATTTGCTGTGCAACATTGTGCCTATATCTAACACTGTATTAAGGACTTGAAAAAATGTCAGGTTGTATCTCACATTAAATGTTTTCACTACAATAAAAAAAAAGGAAATGAATGGGATTAAAAATATAAAAGAATGAATGACCAAAATAAAATCTGATTTTAAAAAATTAAATTAAATCACTAGTTTCACCTCACTTCTTCCACTCTCTCTCCTAGGATCAGGGGTGAAAGTAGGGCAGACCATCAGAGAACTGAATATGAGTTTCTTTTCCTGTTCTTTGTGAAAGCAATTTTCTATTCTCTTTGAACAACTTTCTCACTCTAATGTAAGTTTTTGACCTTTTATCTAATAATCAAGGGACACAGGTAGCTACATAGAATGCTGGAATTTCAGAGACTTTGAGCACTCAAGTTGTCTTGAAAGATCTAGCAAAAATAAATGAGACTAAGTTGATGAGGATACATGATCCACAGTTACACAAGGTATTTTCAACTTTTTTTCCTGTAGCCAAGGTAGATGATCAGAAAGTTACAAGGCGATCTCTTACAAAGTTAGTATCTCTATAGAAAATTTATCTCTGAAAAATGGTTTAATGCTATATCTTCATTTTTTAAAACCAAATGTTAATAACAGAAGTAACCATCCAAATGAGAAGCTTTTTATGATATTTACAAAGTCATTATTAAGAATATCGACTACTGTATTTATTGACTGGTATCTTTAGTACAAGGTCACACACATAGACACATGGAGTAATAAATACAGTGTTCCCGAAAGAAATACTAGTCATGCTCTCTTAGCTTTCCCTCAAGTCTCAAACAAGGTAACAGTGATCTAAGCACACTGTCTACCATGTAGCAGACCCTTCCCTAGGCCTTAACAATTGAAGGATGAAAAAACAGGACATGGTGGGCCTCCCTGATGGCACAAGGGATTAAGACGCAGCACTTATGAAGCTATCCACAGTCACTGCAGCGCGAGTTCAATCCCCAGCCAGGGAGCTACCCACATGAAACAGCAGACCTCTCCTATCTCATCCGCCGCTCCCCTCAGCAGTGTATTTCAGTTGATCTGCCTATTCTGTTCCCCACTCTGTCTCTGGTGAATCCTCTCATGCCCTCATACCTCTGGCCTCTACCCCAGTTCTTGTATGCTTAAATAAATCTTTTTAAAAAATAAAGAAAAAATAGGACATGGCACTTTGGCCCATGCTCAGAGGCTATTTCTCTCTATTGTTCTTCTCAAAAAACAAATGAATATTTCTTTGAGGTATTCAGAAATACAAATGGAAGAAATCTTTCCTGGTGCTCCACCTAGTATTACTAAACATACACACATACACACACACATAGTGAATGGATAACAACAACCTTCACTTATAAATAGCCTGGCAATGTACACTTATGGTTAGGGTCTTTGCCAGTACACGCAAAGGTTCTCAAGGGGGTAGGTGAAAATGCTGAAATGGGAGTCTCACAGGTATTTATTCACAAACATGTTTTTTTAAGAGATTCCCTTAAAAGAGACAAAAAGAAGTTTCATCACTATATGGAGAGGGTGAAGGAGGAGGAAGCTGGGTAAGGAAGAGGAGAAAAGGAGCAGAAGCATCAAAGGAAGGAAGGAAGGAGGGAGGCATGGAAGGAGGATGGGATGGAGAGAGGAAGTTATAAATAAACTGAAAAAAATTAGAATTTAGGAACTCTAAATCAGTCATAGAATAATGTACATAACCATTCTAGTTACAATGTTAGCATAAAAACTTTTCAAAATAAATTTAACTCCAAAAAATAAATCTCCCTAATTGAAATAATAAAGGCACTATTAGAAAATAGATGTGTCCGAATAACAGGACTCTGGGAAACTTTTCCTCTTAAAATAAAAATGTTAATATATCCTATTTGTTATTCAATTCAGGGTCATATAGACTAGAAAGTTAGCATTACAGAGTATATTAATTTAGGGTTAAATTTGGCTATGAGTAACAGAAAACACATCCACGGTAGCTTATGTGTTTCTTATATATTTATGTGTATCTTATGAAAACGATGGAAATCTAGGGCTAGATTAGCTGTTACAAAATAAATAGGAATGCCAGGTTCCTGTCCTATGTTTCTATCTTGTGGCCTTGATGGGTGATCCAGCTCCAGTCACCATGTTCATATCCCACTCAGTAAAAAGGAGAAAAAGCAGAGAGCAAAGGGAATTTCTCCCAATAAGGACAATTTCTGCAAATTGAGCAGATTTTATTTCCCATTGGCCAGCTGTTAGTCAAATGAGCCCCACAAGCTTTATTTTTTTTTTTTTAAAGATTCTTTTTTTTTTTTTTTTAAGATTTATTTATTTATTTATACAAGCACTGGGTACAGTCAGAAGCGCGGGAGGGTGAGAGAATTCACCAGAGCCAGAGCGGGGAACAGAATAGGCAGAAGGACCGAAGTACACTGCTGAGGGGAGCAGCGGGCGGCAGGAGAGGTCTGCGCGCCATGTGGGACCCTCCTCCGGTGGCCGGGGAGCAGCTGGGGATCGAACCGGCGCTGCAGAGACTGCGGGCAGCTTCGCTAACCCAGCGCTCAACCGCTGCGCCACGGGGGAAGCCCGAGCCCCACAAGCTTTAAAGGAGGCCAGCCTTGTCTTCTGGTGGCCCTGTGCCCAGATGACATTGAGAGTAGACAGGGGAGAACACTTAAGGAAAAGCTCTCGGGTTTTGTTGCAACAAGAATTGTTTATATCTTTAGAAAACATTCTAGGAGCATCAAAGAAAGAATTATTTACAAGGAAATGTAGCTTTAAATAATATGAAAATTAAAAAAAAAAATCCAAAATGACACATTGGTAATAACATTGCCCCCGTGTAAGACATTCTAGGGTCTTGGTAACTTAGGGATAGGTGGGAAAAGAAAAAGCACCTGGAACCTAGCAGTGCTTGGCCCAGAGCTTATTGGGTATGGTGTATGTGCAATTATCCCCACTGGCCTGAGAAAGAGGGCCACTGGCATCTGCAGCAGGGTCTACAGGATATGGTAAGGCCATGTCTAATTCAGGTGATCACTGATATGAGGAGGTCCAGTTTAACCACTGGGACAGCAGTAACTATCAGAAAGCAGTAATGGCGAAGTTTTGTAGTCAAAATGGTAGTAAGAATCCATTCAAGGAGCTAGGCTTTATAGACAGCATCCTGGTTCACTGGAAGATGAAAGGATTTATGTAAAGGATAAATTGAAAATTTAATCCAGGGGTACTGGAAACACCAGAGAAAGTGCTGGTAAACTGCACATAATTAGCCATTAGTACCAGGAAAAGTAATTACTTACAGTGAATTACTTACTACAATCATTCTTTCTGATTTCTTCCTTCCTTCATTATGATATGGACTAATTCTCAAGATTATCACTTAAGAAGTCTCAATGTTACTTTCACTAACTTCATGAAATCTTGTATCTTTTGTAAAATCACCACATGACCAGGCAGCAATTTTACCTTACATTTATGTTATATTGTCAGATAGCAAGAATAGATGGACCGAAACTCGCTAAAGCTTTATGCTATCTAAGGTTTTATGGCAGGAAAGGGTTAAATTTTCAAGTGCTTGCCTTATTAGAAAATATTTTTGTGAAGTAACATCAATCAATATTATGGTGGCAGCAAGTAGGATAATAAATAATTGGGTAACTTAGATATGAGGAAAATATCTTATTACATAAGGACTAAGGCAGAGCCCAGAGCCTATATCCGGCCCACCCAGGAGATAGAAGCATCCATATCTGGTCGGCTCTGAAAGCAACTCTGTCATTGTCACAACAAATCACCACAAACTCAGCAGCTTAAAATGATATTCATTTCTTGTTTCACAGTCAGAAGTCTAGTCGCAAAGTGCCTAACCTAGATCCTCTGCTTAGGGTCTCATGAACCCAAAGTAATGGGCTCTGCCAGCCTGGGTTTGCTTCCGGGGGCTCTGAGGGAAAATAAGCTTCCAGATGCATTCAAGTTCTTAGCCAAATTCAAATCCAAGCAATTTAGAACTGAGGTGCATGTTTCTGTGCTGACTTGTCAGCTGGAGGGTGTTCTCAGCTGCTAAAGATGCCCCATATTCAGCTTGTGGCACCCTCCATCTTCCAAAGCAGCATCAGTGAGGGGAATCTTTATCATGCTTTGAATATCTCTGCCTTTCTCTCCTGCTTTTAATGCACATGAATTTTATTACTTTTTAAAAGATTTGTTTTATTTATTTATGCATATAAGAGCTGGGGAGAGGGCCAGAGGTATGGGGGGGTAAGAGGATCCACCAGAGACAGAGTGGGGAGCAGAACAGGCAGATTGACTGCAATACACTGCTGAGGGGAGCAGTAGGCAAGACAGGAGAGGTCTGCTGTGCCACGTGGGTTAGCACCCTGGCAGGGATAGAACTCAGGCCGCAGTGGCTGGAGATAACTTGATAGTGCTGAGACTTAACCCCTTGTGTCACCAGGGAGGCCCCAATACACCTGAATTTTAAAAGGATTCTAAAGAATACTGGACCCACCTAGATAGTCCAGGATAATCTCCCTACTTTAAGGTCAGATGAGTCATACCTTAATTACATCTGTGAAGTTCCTCTTACCATGTAACATAATATAAGCACAGGAATAATATCATCAGATGGAACTCATGGAAAACAAAATTCTGCTTACTACATAGACCTAAGGTTTGGGATGAAAACTTCAGAAATATATCAGTTTCACTTTGGATATGGATCCTGAGTAGGTCTAAATTCCAAAACCCAGTGAATGGTGGCTTTGAGAGGTCAGAGTTCTTAAAGATTGGAATGCTAGCTAAGAAGAACAGGAGAAGGCCAGAGGGCTATCAATAGATCCAATGTAGAAGATAAATAAAAGTAAAAACAAAAATCCACATCAGATAGATGTACACAGAATCACTATTGACTGAATTAGATTCTAGCAAAGAAAATTGTTTCTTCTCCCATTATAATGTGATAGTCACATAATAAAAGAATTAATAATTAATACAAATTATTATTAATAAAAATAAAAAGAATTCATAATTGTTTATAGCATGAATAAGTTCTCATCTGCTTTTTGCTTATTTCTTTTATTTTTTTCCACCGTTATTCAGTGGTTTTACACAGTCTTTACAATCACCATTTTAGTAATGCATATTATGTAGATTTTCCAAAATTCACTTAATGTTTCACTAAAATTAAATAATAAGGTTATTTCTATTTTCCACACATGCAAATAATGCTAAAATGAATATTTTCTTGCAAAAACAGTTTTGCATATTTTATATTACTTCCTCAACACAGGTGTGCACAGAAGAACTAATGGATAAAAGGATCTAAATACTTTCTCCTAAATATTCAGACTGGTTTCTCTCTGTCATTACAATACAGAGTATGTTTTATTATTTGTTTGTCCTTGATTTAAGCGGTAAAATCTGTGCATTATGATTTGTATTTATTTAAACATTAGTGAAATTGCATACTGTCACATTTATCTATTTAATAGATATCTGAAATGCCTGACCAGGTCCTGTGCCTTTCCACTGTTGAGATCTGTATGTCTTCCAATTCCTAGTGAAGAAACCCCACATGGGGGCTAATTGACCAGCCTCCCCCCATTATTCTCTGTATCATTGTACCTCTCACTGTGTAACACTATCCTGACCATTTAACAAATTTTTTATTTGTGTCCCCCTTTTGCAACTATAATTTTAATACCATGAGAAGACCTTATCCCCTCTGTATTTCATACAGAAAATAATGCATGGAATAATTTAAATATTAATAACATAACTACTATTTTTTATTATGAATAAATGAGTAAATTTTATTCATTTAATAACTTATTGGAAAAACTGTACTCTTAATCTTAATTACCAGAAATATTTCCATGATGTTATTTCATTTTATGTTGTGCACATCTGTCTAGAATATTCCTAAATTTTTGCTTTGTTACCCTTAATTCTTTCTTAAAATAACCACTGAACAGAAGAGTTCTGGGGGATCTCATGGAAAGACAAGATGTTTGTATCTCATGAACAGAATCAGTGCTGTGCTCTTATTTAAAAAAATAAAAAATAAAAAGGCCTGCAGAGCTTTCTAGTCTCTTGTGTGAGAACAGAGCAAAAAAGTGCTTTCTATGAACCATTAATTATCCTCACCAGATATTTAATTTGCCAGAGCCTTGATCTTGGATTTCTCAGTCTCTCGAACTGTGAGAAATAAATGCCTATTGTTTTTAAATCAATCTGTGATCTCTTGTTATAATGTCCTGAATGAATTACGACAGAAGAGGGAGAATATTTTCAATTGCTCAGATAGACTAGCACACAGCCTAAATAACAGTAATTGTTCAAACAGAGCTAGCACACAGCCTAAATTTAAGAAAATTCATACATTAAAGTTCTCCAAGGACTAAAGTTATTTTGTGAAATCTGTATGTCTTCACCATTTAGCTATTTGAAATGTGTGTATGTTTTCTTAAAGATCTCTGCTTCATTGGTTCTAAAATATTGCATGTTTCAAAAAAAACAAAAATAAAATAAAATAAAATATTGCATGTTTATTTGTATAAAACAAGTGCAGCATTTCATGGCTATGAATCAATGTTAGATTTCTATGTGGTAGAAAAACATTAAAGGTAATCAATTTACAATGGGTTATTTATTGTGCTTAAAAAATGCTTGGGAACCAGTTAGTATGTCTCTAATGTACCCTGATATTTTTCAGAGTTATGAAATGAGACCATGTGACATGCAAAATACACATTTCCATGTCAGTGTGACGAATGAAAAATTATAGGATGCTAATGATTTCCCTCCTTCTTCCTCAATTCTTTTTCTCTCTCTCTGTCTTTCTTGTTTAATTGTGTTCCTTTCCCTGTGTCAGTATATCTGCATGCCCACATACAGAGCTACACACATGCCAATATCCAGATATTCCTAGACATTGAAAGAACACTTGTAAAAACCTTAATAAAATAAAATCCAATACTATGTAAATTGGGACTGCTAGAGTTTGTAGTTCAAGCTGTTGTTTTGTTTTTATCTGTTGAGATTACCTATTCTAACTCTAAAGGATATGGATTCGACTTTATTCAGAAGTTTCTCTTGTGTGTGATAGCGAACGTGGGATCGATTTAGGGAAGAATCTTCCCAGGTACTCCAAAATTAAATAATTAAAGCAAATTATAATAAAATAATTAAAGCAAATTATAAAACCAAAATATCTGATCATTTACATATATTTTCCTTGCTATTCCTAGAATAATTTTATTTTAGTGAGTTCCTAATTAAATGGTCTAGTTACCTTTTCTATATGAAGACTCTCACGCTGTAGTAATTAATTTTGTTGGCTCAGAGATGAATAAACCAATTTGGACCAATAGAATGCATTAAGAGGGTTCCATAGGACCCTTGGAAAAGGGTAGCTGCTCTATCTCCTGTTGAACGTTAACAAGAAAGCATCTAGATTCACTGGCCACTGGTAACAACCTTGGAACTATAAGAAGACCAACCGTCCTTCCCCATATGAACTTGACCCTGAGGGTGGCAAAGTAGAAAAATAAGATTAACCTGGGTACATAAAATAAGTGAGCTCTAATTACATCATGTAATTAGACTTCCCATAAGACTTCCCAAATTCTAGACTTTTTAAAAGTCTGTATTTTTAACCCTTTAACGTTGTAATTTTATATACTTTCAACCTCAAATATTATATTCAATAAATGGTACACCAAACATAGAGCCTATAATTTTATAGGCTAAGTAGAGATTCAGTGTTGTCTTCCCTAAATCACTTAGCCACTGTGTAAACAATGATATCCATAAAGACCCTGAGGTAAAGCAAATCCTGAAACAGCCAAAACAAAATTTTTGTGTAGAGTGCAATTTTACTGGACTTTAATTTTTAAACCATAGGTTCAACAACTTGGCTTTTTAGTAAGGATATATCTGGTATTGAGTGATGTTGATATTCTAAAAGATATTTAGTTCTGGTGGTGCCAGTGGATTAGAGACCCATGTGGGCAAATAAGTCACCTTCATGCATGAAAACCAGACAGCTCACTGACTCAATTGCTCTTAGCTAAAAGGGTAAGCAACAGAGAAAGATCTTTTATCACGTGTATGTATGTGTCTCATTTTAATGCCAATCAAGCAAAAAGTACAACATTGCACAGATGGAGAGAGATGGTGGGAAACAGGAAGAAAAACTGTCTCTGATGTTCAGATATTGTTTTCTTTCTCTTACTTAGGGAAGTATCATGTTGGGAAGGAAATATTCGACTCAGAAACACAGTGACCCTTTACAAGTAGCTGGAATAGGTACAAAGAAAGAAGATTTAAAAACACTTTTTTGGCACCAAGTGCAAAAAAAGAAGTTTAGCTAAGTTCAAACTCATAACCTAACTTAATCACTCCCTTAAAAATAAGAAGTATGATGAATATGTACCATAAACTAGAACTGATGGAAAGTATTTGAAATGTTTAAACTATTTTTAAAGTTCACTTATTGTAGGAATGTTGCTTGTACCTGAAATCAAATTAGCACTCACTTGTAACTGAGAAAACATTTTCCACACAATTCATTTGTAACGGTATTAGAGGTCGAGGCAAATAATTTGTTTAATATTCTGGTTACTGAGCTATCTAAGAGTCTTTTTCACTAGGGGACTTTATTCAAAAAGAGAATATTCAAATAAAATTCAAAAAAGAATTCAAACTGTTGTTAAAAATATGTCCTTTTATTTTGGATCAGGAGTAGTTCTTTACACATTTGAAACAGCTTCACTCATGTATGTCACCCAGGATAAGCAAGAGAAAGCAGGGAAAGAAATATTGGTCTCCATGTCAACCAAATGGGATAAACAAGGCTGAATGAATTTACTATTTATTTAAACCTAATCCTTAACGTCTTCATGGTTATCTTCAGCTTGCCCCTCATCTCAATTCTTTTTTCAGCTACACGGGTTAGGAACACTGTGTACAACTAATTTTAGACCCTAACAGAAATATCAATTTTTTTCTTTCAGAAAATTAGCATAAAATAAAATAAAAATAATAAATTAACAGACCAAAATTTGAAGGGAGATTACAAAACCTAGAAGGAATATCTGTGTAAATTGTTTAGCTTTTGGCAGATCCAGAAAGAGAGACAGAAGGAAATAAAGAGCTGTTGTTTTGAAATGTTGTTTGAATTCTCTCTAACACAGAAGATTTAGTTAAAATAAATTTACAAAATCAGTGAACAACCAGACACCCCCACATGCAAGTTCAAGTGTCTGATTTCATCTTAATTCATGTATTTATAATCCCTTGTCTGCCTATCATTACAAAGTTCTCTTTATTTGTCTAGATGTTTCCACTCCCCCATTTTCCAAACACATTCTACAATACTCAGATGATGTATCTAAAATGGTTATTATTACTCACCTACTTTAAAAACCTCAGTGACTTTCATTGCCAAAATAATAAATCCAAGCTCTTTAAATGTAATACCATGCTCTTCATTATAACCTTACCTAACTTCTCCAGCTTCATATCCTACCATTTCTTGGTCACACTTAATATTTCATGAATTCCAAATTAACTGCAGGTCTTCATATGTTTGAACATCTTCCATGCCTCTTAAGAAGACTGGCCATGCCTACTCAACACTTGGCTCTAATTCCTCCTGGAAAACTAATTTTGTATGCCTCCAAAGACACTTCAAAATCCATAAATGTGTCACCATTTTTCTGACTTCCTTTTTAACAAATCCTAGGAGATAAGATTTGTCTCTCTCGGACAGCAAATTGCAACAACTAATACTTATGAACATTATAAACTATAGAATTAATCTTATATGTTAAGCACCATGCCACATAACACTTATGTATGTAATGTCTTATATTTCAATGTGGAAAAAATTACATAGCTATTATCTGTTGTTAGAGTTAATTATACGCTGTGTTAAGATACTTCTATTAATATTTATTAGTGTTTATTATGGATTGTACAATTAATCGCAATAAAAAGAAACTTGAGATATAATATTTAATTGTATAATGTGATAAAACTTTCAATTATTTAGATCAGAATAACAAAATATTAAAATCCTGAAAGAATTCAGCAAGCCAAAAGGAAATGCCCAAGATTAGTCAGCTAAATATAGCAATGCAGCTATCATTTTCTGAATCCCAGTCTGATGAGGATTAGGATTCCCACCCTAATCAGGAAAGACCATCACTCACCTGGACTATGGAATACCCCTGAAAGTATAAATCTTTTCCAAATACTATCATAGACCACGAGTAGAGGTCCTTTTTTTTAACATTTCTTTCAGATTTATTTATTTATGCATACAAGAACTGGGGAACAGGCCAGAGGTGTGGGGGGTGAGAGGATTCACCAGAGACTGAGCAGGGAACAGAACAGGCAAGGCAGATCGAAATACATTGCAGAGGGATGCAGTGGGTGAGCCAGGAGAGGTCTTCTGTGTCATGTGGGTAGTTCCCTGGCTGGGGATTGAACTCGCGCTGCAGAGGCTGCGGGCAGCTTCACAGCGCTGAGCTCAACACCCTATGCCACCAGGGACAGATATAGAGTTCCTTTTAAAACCCTTTTTAACTTCTAACATTCTAAAACCCTTTTTAACTTCCTCTTATGAGTAAAGTCTATCTTAAAACTTTGTGTTGACTGAATGCAATAGTATTTATTAGAAGACTTCCAAAGACCAATCTCCCTCATGAACATAGACGTAAAAAATCCTCAGTAAAATTTTAGCAAACTAAATCCAACAATGCTTAAAAAGGATTACACACCATGACCAAGTGGGATTAATTCCAGGGAAACAAGGATAGATCAACATCCAAAAATCAATTAAAATAATTTAACGCATCAACAAAAAGAAAAACAAAAACCATATGATCATAACAATAGATGCTGAGAAAGCATTTGATAAAGTCCAACATCCATTTATGATGAAGACCCTTGAAAAAAGTGGGATAAAAGGGACCTATCTTAACATAATAAAAGCCATATATGACAAACCCACAGTTAACATTACTTTTAGTGTTGAAAAACTGAAAAGCTTTCCACCCATGAGAAAGGTCCATATTAAAAAAGCTGATAACTACTAAAGCTGGTGAGGATGTGGTGAAAAATGAACCTCTTACACTGCTGGGGGGAATGTATATGGTCCAGCCACTATGGAAAGCAGTGTGGAGGTCCCTCAATACACTAAAAATGGATCTATCATACGATCCAGCCATTCCACTCCTTGGAATCTACCTAAAGCACACAAAAATACTCATGCAAAAGGAAACCTGCACTTCTATGTTTATTGCATTGCTATTTACAATAGCCAAGATATGGAAACAACCTAAATGCCCCAAATAGACAAATGCATCAAAAAGTTGTGGTATACAACAAAACAAAAACAGACAATTATAAATCAGAGACATCCTGCAGGGGAGGAGGAGGGAGAGGGATCAGAGGGAAGGAGAGAGGAGCACAGGGGACTGAGGTGATGGTGCACGGGTGCACTGGGAAAGGAAATTCTATGGGGACTGCACCTGAGGGTGGCGGGGAGTGGGGAAGCAAACATTGTTTAAAAATGAACAATGATATAAAAAATAAATTAAAATATTTTTTTAAAGTTGTGGTATATACAGACAATGAAATACTACTCAGTGATCAAAAAACATAAACTCATGCCATTTGCAGCAACATGGACAGAACTGGAAGGGATTATGCTAAGTGAAAGCGAAATAAGTCAGAAGGAAAAAGATAAATATCAGATGGTTTCACTTATATGTGGACTATAGAGAGACCAAACAAAAGGTCAAGAAAAAGATAAACTTGCAAGCTGACCATAGACCTGAGGCATACAAGAGAGGGGGAGAGAGGAGGTCCAACAGGGGAGGGAAGAGCACAGGGGACTGTGGTGATGGTTCATGGGTGATATGGTGGTGGGAGAACTACAGAGACTGGACCACGTCATCCAGGTCTTTTCTTTACCCATTTCTCTCTTCTGTGCAGTCTGTCTTGTTTTCTCATGTCCAGTGAGTTTTTCAGTTTCATCCTAAGCCTAACCCTATACATCTCCAAGAATAGTGTTCTTCTTGCCATTTGCTAGATGATCTTCTGGGGAAGGAAACATGAAACCATCTCTTTTACCATCTTGGTGAAAGAATAAAATTTTCTTATTCTTTTGAATTTTGATATTCAGTCAACCTGACCTGGCAACTAGCTGTAGAAATGTTTAATAAGCAAAGAGAGGCCTACCATCACAATAGACAAATACTTGTACCCTTAGAAAAAATGGAAGTTAAACCTCAAAGGTAACATTGATTAATATTGAAATAATTGAAGGTTAAATAAGAAAATGTGAATATTGTCACATTACTTACAGGTTCTTGCTATGTTTCATATAAAGTCACTATTTCTTCTTTTAACTGAAGAGAAAAGATAAAGTAAAATTCTGTGACTGATTTCCCACTATGAAGATCATTTTGAAAATTGATTTTTAGCAGAACAGCAAATTTATATACTCCTGAGACATCATCTTGGTAAATGAAGACAAGTAGACTCTCTCCTCTCAATGTTACTTCATGTTCACAGGTTCACAGTGGATCTGGAAAGATGACTTTTCAAATTATAGTGTGTCACACTGAAGAAGTAAATTTGGTGCACTTTTGCTGTTGTTTCTCTGATGGAGTCAAAGTGTCAAAAGCATCTTCATTCTTACAATACTGATTTTTAAAATAGTACAAATATGCAAAAAATACCACCTAAAGCTTAATCTTTGGGGTCTCCCTGGTAGTGCAAGGGGTTAAGCACAGCACTGTGAAGCAATCCGCAGCCTCTGCAGCACAAGTTCAATCCCCAGTCGGCCAGGGAGCAACCCACATGGTGCAGCAGACCTCTCCTGTCTCGCCGGCTGCTCCGCTCAGCAGTGTATTTCAGTCGCCTGCCTGTTCTGCTCCCCACTCTGTCTCTGGTGAAACCTCTCAACCCTCCACACTTCTGGTCTGTACCCTGGCTTTTGTATCCATAAATAAATAAATCTTTAAAAAAATAAAATAAAGTTTAATCTTTAAGGTGTACACATGAATAAAAAAATATCTGCAGAAGGAAGCAAAGAACATTTATTCTCTGGAGAATATTCTGTGACTGACAGCAGAATGTTACCAAAACACTAAACATATTTAACTACTTGGTAAGGCTTCCTTTTTTTTTTTTTAAGATTTATTTATTTATTTATACAAGCACTGGGTACAGTCAGAAGCGTGGGAGGGTGAGACAATTCACCAGAGCCAAAGCGGGGAACAGAACAGGCAGACTGACGAAATACACTGCTGAGGGGAGCAGCGGGCGCGTCAGGAGAGGTCTGTCGCTCCATGTGGGACCCTCGCCAGTGGCCAGGGATCGAACCAGTGCTGCAGAAGCTGTGGGCAGCTTCGCAGGCCAGCGCTCAACTGCCGTGCCACCAGGGGAGGCCCAGGTATGGCTTCCTTTAAGAGAGTTCAATGCAAGCAAGTTTGCATAGGTCTGTGTATAAGCAACAAAGCATGGTTTTATCTGGTTTTGTACTCTTGCTTTTAAAAAAGGAAAGACTTGGTCAGTTGTAAAGAATTAGAAGTGTTTCTAAAATAGTATCATCAATATTTTATTTGAATATCTTCAGTTTGGCAACCCCCAGTAAAATATCTACCACATAATAGGTACCCAAGTTTGCAAAATTTTAGTTTTGTGGATTTTTTTTCAATTTAAATATGGTCCTCATGTGCCAGGTTTTTATTTTTTTTTTTTTTAGGGCATTTTTTTCTTTAATGGCAGCTTGTCATTTTTTTTTCAAGATTTATTTTATTTATTCAAGTGCTGGGGTACAGGCCAGATGCGTGGGAGGGTTAGAGGATTCACCAGAGACAGAGCGGGGAACAGAACAGGTAGATTGATGAAACTCACTGCTGAGGGGAGCATTGGGCAAGACAGGAGAGCTCTGCCATGCCAAGTGGTATTCTCGCCAGCTGGCCAGGATCGAACCCGCACTGCAGAGGCTGCGGACAGCTCCACAGTGCAGCGCTCAACCGCCTGCATCACCAGGGAGGCCCATGTGCCAGGTTTTTAAAAGGAATTCTTAATGGCTAAAATATAACAACATAATTCACTTTCAGTTACTGAGGAAAGATAGAGATAAGAATTGAAATCCTCTAGAAACCATTTATAGTGTGGTTTTTCTTTAGAAGATCATAAAAGAAACCAAGATGCTGACATTCTTGAGGAACATACACACTGGGACATCATGTAACAACATGACTAAAATAAAATAAAAAATATTGATAACTATTTCGATTTCCTTGAAATTGGTGTGTTCAGGTTTTTTTATTTCTTCCTGATTCGGTCCTGACAATTTCTAAGAAATTGTCCATCTCTTCTAGGTTACTCAACTCACTAGCATATACAAATGTTGATGTAGTCTCTTCCAGAATTTTTATCTTGTGTACTTAGCTATTTAAAGCTTTAATTTTCATCTTCTGATCATTAATTTTATTAATTGTGGAGTTTTCTTGTATACCTTTGATCAACTTCTCTGTGTTTTCTTCCATGTCTTTGAATTCATTTATCATGGAAAATTTGAACTCTGTATCTTACAGTGAAAAAAAACATCTTCTGTGTTTTTGTGGTTGGATTCTGGAGATGTTTTCTCTTTCACGAAAAAGAGAGAATGCTTAGTAAAACACTCCCTCAATGACTCAAGATACCATTGTATTGTATGTTCTCCACTTCCCCAATTACTAGCCTTCTAGTTTCCTATTTATTCAAAAATCCAAATAGTGCAAAACGGCCACTTTCCCTGTATATCAGGGATAACTGATCTGCAGTTGCTGAGTCAAGGTTTGGGAGAAGACCCTGATGGGGTCCAGGCACAGGTGAAAGTTGTGTGTAGGGGTGACATATGGGTTTATGGCTTCAATAATAGCCCTCCTTTATGGGTTTCAGACACACATCTCTATAGTTTGTGGACTGGGCTTTCAGTGCAGTTTTATAGGATCAGCTTAGTGCTAAGGAGTGGGGTAGGGACAGGACCACTCCACGCACTGTATTTTTCACTGGGGTTCCTGCTGGCCCATTCCACTCCAGCATTTCTGCACGTATTACCCTAAAGTCAAGAGTACGCCTCCACTACAACAAGCTCTCCTTTCCCCATGTCCACCAAGCAAACATGAAAATGCAGCCCCAGCCATAGTCTCAAGACCTTCTCTCCCCTCACTGTTTGTTATAACAATTGGATTTCCCTCATGTCCCATCTGTCTTGGTCAATGTTGGTCTCCAATATCTAAAAGACATTCCAGTTCAACCCCAAGTTATGTTATCCTCAGAGTCCAGTAGCCCTCTGGACCTCTACAGATTATCTTCCACGGAGTGAAGTAGGGAACATCTTCTGATACCATCTCCCTCAACCTCCTCACTTCCTTACTTGTTAGCTGGTAGGATTTGCACAAACTTTTTCATGTTCCTATTTGAATTGGAAAACCATTTGGGAGGTAGATACAATAGTCAAGCAGGTGAGCAAATATACTTATTCCTGATAACATTGATTCTAGATAGGTAGCTTAGGTCAACAGCAGCAGCAGACTTACTTCCCCTGAATTAATTACACCATGATGGGGTAAATTAATCTCAGCTCACTCTGAGAAGCACCTGGCTAACTAAACTTTTCTCACAATTATAAGAAAATGAAATTTTATTCTTCCCAGCTAGCAGATAACCAAAAGGGAGAGAGAATAGTGACTCAGACAAACCTAGATCCGTCTGTCAAACTTGCCAGTTATGCATTTCTTCCTGCATAGGACAGAACGAACAATGGATTATAAAAAGAGTGGGTACTGGTAAGACCTGAGCAGGCCACAGTGAGCAAAAGCACATCCCAATTTCTTCATTTCTGTAATGGGAAATTAATAGTACTAGCTTCATAAGAGAAAAAGGAGGGTTAAAGGAGCCAGAATTTATACAATTCTTAAAATAATGCCCAACATATAGTATCATGTAGAAATTTTTATCTGGGAAAACTGTAATTGTTCTCTAGGAAAAACCATGAGTTTTACCATAATATTTTAAATATGTACCTAGAAAATAACATGCATTTATGTAGTTTTTATTCACCTATATGTCTTCCACATTAAATTATAAGTATTAGGGTTAGAAGCTGTTTTTTCTTTATCTTTGTATCTATATATTAATAGTTCCTTGCAAACAACATATATTCTGTTGCTTAGTGAATTAATGAATGCATCAATTTTACATGGCCTATCATTCACTCTGTGGTAGAGTACACATATTAAAGACATTGTTTCCTTCAAAAGATGATGAATGTGTTTTCTGCCTTCAAAAGTACTTTAGTTAACCAAATTTGTAGATTGTGATTGCTTTTATGTAAATTAGCTTCTGTTAATAGAGCATTTAAGTGAAGAATACAATTTTAAATAGAATCACAGTAAAATGCATGTATCATTCAAGGTTATCATGGCAACCAGACAGCACAATCAAATAAGTAAAATTCAAGAGTTTATTTACAAAAGTACTGTTCACTAAGGAGATTAGGAAAAAAACCAGGTCTACCAGCAGTCAAGCTGTTACCACCTCTAGAACTGAAGGGATGATCTCAGGATTGAAAGGTTTTCAGAAGCTCTTCCAGGTAGGAAAGTCAGATAGAACAACATGTTTAGAGAGAAACAGTAACTTTAGGTACATGACCCAGTCAGTATGACCTCCAAGGAGAAGCCAAGGAAGTAAATACCACAACCTCACTCTCCAATCTTACTCTGATCTCTTTCTACAGTTCTCCATAGACCAAACCAAAATATAAGGAAGAGAGTTAGTTTGATTTGTCCATTCAGTTCAACCTTCTAAGTGAGGGGAAGGTGGAGAAGGATGAAGAATGGATTTGCTAGGGCAAAATAAAACATTCAGTATAGCACAATTTACAAAGTTCCTAAGAGATATTAGAAAACAACATGCTCAGTTTTGTTCCTTCAAATAAATGCACTGCAACAAGTCAATAATTCAAAATACATTCAATTTAATGTCACTTGTTAACTATTTCATGAATATTTAATATGCATATGCAAATACACTGTCAGTGATGCAAAAAAAAAAATGAGATGGGGTCCTTTCACCCAAACAGCTTACTGCCTAACAAAAGATTACCATAGGGGCCTCCCCGGTGGCGCAGCGGTTGAGCGCTGGGTTGCGAAGCTGCCCGCGGCCTCTGCGGCGCCGGTTCGATCCCCGGCTGCTCCCCGGCCACCAGAGGAGGGTCCCACATGGCGCGCAGACCTCTCCTGCCGCCCGCTGCTCCCCTCAGCAGTGTGCTTCGGTCCTTCTGCCTGCTCTGCTCCCTGCTCTGGCGCTGGTGAATTCTCTCACCCTCCCGTGCTTCTGACTGTACCCAGTGCATGTATAAACAAAACAAACAAACAAACAAATAAATAAATAAAACATGCCTCTATTAAAAAAAAAAAAAAAAATCAAAAGATTACCATAGTACAAATTATAGCAAATGTAACAAATGTAATGAATGAAGAATTCCATATTTAATATTTTTAAAACCACTTGAATTTACTATGATTTATGCCTAAGCTAATGAGCATATAGATCTTGCTTGACTAACAATGGAGTCATGTCTGAGTAGACACATTGCGAATTGAAAATATCATTAAGTAAATACCATAATGCTCAACAGTACACCAAGGAGTATCAGTTCTTTACTCTCATGATTGTGTGTCCCAACATCATGAAAAACTATCATATTGCATATCTCATGCCTGGGGAAAGATAAATATTCAAAGTACAGTTTTTACTGCATGCGTATTGCTTTCACACTATCATAAGGTGGAAATATCAAACCATCACAAGTCAGGGACTTTCTGTACTTCTGATTTATAGCAGCTGTTTTGTGCAACCAAAATAATTCCTTGTGTTCTGCTGAAAAATGATCATATTGAAACAATATACAATATTTCCTAAATAACAGAAAATTATAAATCAACAATTGGCAAAACTAGAAGACAAAGTACAGAACAATCACTGATCTAACACAAAACTAAATTTTCTGCTGGAAGACACAAGAAAGCATTAAGGTTAGTTCTGTATTCCCATAAATATCACACACAGATAAGATAGAAAAGAGATAAAATTTTTACAAACATTTCAATGATGTTTGTTAAACTTAACCATAAAATACCAACTAAACCAGAAATTATAAGAAATATTTAATCTATCCTACACATAAACATATTTAGTTATATTCAATAGTAAAATACTTAGGGGGAAAATGGTGTTTTTGGTATAAATAAATTCACATATGAGTTAGGTAAAAAGCCAAGAAGGATGTTTTTGAAACAGAAAAATCCTAAGTTTTCATCAATTTGAAACTGTCAGCCAGAATAGTGCCTAGACTATGGGGAATTGGGAGTGGTAAAAACCAAATTATAAGAATATGCAGATTGAAGATAAGCAAGGCCAGGTTAATGAGAACATTGTGCTATTATTTAAGGAAAGGAGAAAAATAAGGAAAGCCTGTAGCAGAGAGAGTGGTAAAATGTGTGAAAAATGCATTCCTTCTAGAATACCATCTCATCACTTACATGGTGGGCAGGTAGATAAGGGTTTTGAGTCAATGACCTCTAGATGTATAAAGAGCTTTGTTGCTCTGGGAATCCAGGAGCTAGTAAGATTCAGCAATAAAACCACCTGCAAAGCCAAGAAAAATTCCCCTAAGGGCAAGAGCCTAATTATGAAAGCAACCCTTCATCACAAAATCACAACATGTCAAATAAAGTTTTCAAGTATGGCAATCAGCATCCTTTGTCCAGGTGAAGTTCTCCTTCTAACCAAATACAACAAGAACAAGAATCTAAGGAGAAAATTTTGAGACTTGCATAAGTTAAAGGACACCTGAACAAACATAAGCGCCATGCAAACTCTTTCACCTTAGCCACTGAAATAGGAGATAAAAAGATTTAGATGACTGTGTTTCTGTTGTTGTTTTCAGAGTACTGCTCCATAAATCATTTTCCAGGTTTAAGCAGAATACTAAGAAGTTCAACAAATGGTATAGGGTTGGACATTTTTTTTTAAATGGAAAAAAGAATCAGGTAATGAGATGTGAAATTATGTAATCAAAGTTAAACCCCTCGCTGTTATTTGGTTTAGTTTACTGAGAATACGAAGTACCTGGATAAAATGGGTTTTATGACAAATGCATTCAGGTGCCATGTTGCAAACACATCTCTTTTGTAATGGGACAGGTCTCAAAACTCCATGTGAACAAACTGCTGGTTTGAGAATTAGGGAATCTTGGTTTTAGTTATATTTTTGCTACTTGACAGGTGTGCAACATAAGACAAGTCGCTTGGTCTCTCTTAGGGTTACTTTCTTCAAATATAAAAGAAGGGAAACATGCCTACCAGTGGCATCAACTTCCTCACAGTTACATTATGAGATTCCCCTAGGAGTACAGTTGCAAAATCCATTTGCAAACTCTAACATACTTTACACTAGAAGAGTTTACTATAGACACTGTATACCTTACACATGAACAAATCAAAAATACAGGTGTTTCTGTTATTGACTCAACCACAACATAAGAATGACATGTGTTAAAATAGGGAATATAAAATAAGAATGCACCAAAATGGAGTGTGGTCCTCAAAGCTCTTAGAAAACTCAGAGGAAGTATTTCTCTTTTACAAGCAAGCTCCACATACACAATTCTAAAATCCCCGAGAAGCAGAAGTGTACCCATGGAAATGCTGTGAGTTCCCTTATTACTTATTATGACTGATATCTTCCAGCTAGTATCCCTGAATATACTAGCCTACGGAAATCAGCACGCCAGAAGTTCTCAAAAATTTGAAAAATATATAATGTTTTTGCTACATGCACTTGGGAAAATATAAAATCATTTTGTCTCATGAAAGTAAAAATGTTTTAACCCAAAGCTAAAGGTGGTAGCAACAGCATAGTTTTCATATCTCTGAATGATTCCTGAAAAGTATAAAAATAAAAAACAATGGAGCAAAACCAAAAGTTCAGGAACAAGTTTACACTTAATAACAAAGTATCCCTAACCTAAACTAGAAGCAATTAGCAAGAAATGACTAAAAGCCCCCAAACCTACATAATAGCATTGATTATGTAGGAGCAATCAAAATGAAAGAGAAGAGCCAGGGAATGACTTGAGAGCAGGAAAATACCAAATGTACAACAAATATTTGCTAGAAAAAAACAGTGGCCAATGTAAGAACTATAGTTAATAGTAGAAGTAATTATGTTCAAGCTAATAACAGGTGAATACAGGAGGCAAAGGTCAATCGAAAACAGCTCAAGTTGTATTAGCACCTTCAAACTCTCTCAAATGATTAACTAAGAATTTATTTCAAAATACAACTAAACCAAGATTAGACTACTTTTGGATTTCAAGCTACCAGGCTATCTAGCTGCGAAAAAAAATTTTTTATCTCTTTTTTTTAATTTAAATTTTATTTTTATATTCCCCATACAATTACAACCCCCTTGTTTTGACCCCAACCCCTTCACTCCCTGCCCCCTACCCCCCATAGAGTGTCTCTGGTTCATAGTTGTTTGTTGATTTTGATTTTTTCTTTCTTATAGTTATTGTTTTTCCTGGTCCCTTATTTAGGTTTTCTAGATTCCTGCTATGAGTGAGACCATCCGGTATTTTTCTTTTTCTTTCTGGCTTATTTCGCTGAGCATGATCCCTTCCAGCTCCATCCATGTTGCTGCAAATTGCATGTGTTTATCTTTTTTTGAATGCTGAGTAATATTCCATGGTGTATATGTACTACATCTTCTTGATCCAGTCATCTATTTTTGAGCATTTGGGTTGTTTCCAAAGCTTAGCTATTGTAAATAGTGCTGCTATAAACATAGGGGTGCAGGTGCTCTTTGGAATTGATGTTTCTGTGTCCTTTGGGTAAATACCTAGGAGTGGAATTGCTGGATCATATGGAAGCTCTATGTTTAGTAGGTCAAGAAATCACACAGCTGCCCATAGTGGTTGGACCAGTAAGTGTGAAAAATTTAAGCCACCTAATTTCTTTATGTGGATACCTTTTCTTTCAGCATCAGCAAGCTGAGTAAGTGACAAAATACTAATTCAATTTTGTGGTATATCAAAAATTAATAATATGCAAGTTTAGCAGTGTTTTATAAAAGTAACCATAGTCTTACTATATAATTCAGCCATCGTGCTCCTTGGTATTTACACAAAGGATTTGAAATTTTATGTTCACACACAAAAAAAAACCTATGGAAGTTCATAGCAACTTTATTCATAACTACAAAAATGTGGAAACAATCAAGGTGTCCTTCAGCAGGTGAGTGGCTAAAATCCACTACATCCAAAACAATGGGCCATTATTCAGTATTAAAAAGAAATTAGCTACCAAGCCATGAAAGAACATGAAGGAATTTAAAGTATATTTAAATGTAAATGTATATTACAAAATGAAAGGAAACAATCCAAAAATGTTCTATACTACAAAATTCTAATTATATAACATTCTGAAAAAAGACAAAACTATGAAGACAGTAAAAAGATCAGGGGTTACTAAGAGTTGCAGGGGTTGGGAAGGAGGAGGAAGGACAGAACAGAGAACTTTTGGGAAATCAAAAACATTATGCATGATACTGTAATGATGGATGCGTGTCATTCTACCTTTGTCAAAACCAACAGTAACACCTAGAGAGAATCTAATGTAAGCTATAGAATTTGGGTGGTTATCACATGTCAAAGTAGGTTTATGAGTTGCAGCAATTGTACGACTCTGTTGGAAGAATGTTGACAATGGGCAAGGCAATACATGTTTGTGTGCAGTGAGAAATAACTGTACCTTTTCCTCAGTTTTTCCATAAATTTAAAACTGCTCTTAAAAAAGTCTTTTAAAAATCCAATAACATGGGTTACAGTAGTTGAAGTCAAGATTTGAGTCAAGGGCCTCCCTGGTGGCGCAAGGGGTTAAGCACCACACTATGAAGCAATCCGTAGTGTGGCAGCTCCTGCCTCCATGGTTGGCAATGCCACTGTTGCCACCATTGCTCACCAGTAATTGGATGAAATAAAGAGTGGCTGTACTGTGGATGCTCACAAATAGAGTACGTAAGACCCTCTTCCCCTGTGCGCTGGACTGGACAGTCAATGACGGGTAAGATCGGGGGCAGACTAAAGAAGGCACTGGCCAGCCTCATGTCTGTGACTCCTGACGACCTAAGACAGGCGCAGTCCCCGAGGGGCTTCATCATAATAAACTTTGGCGTTCAGATCAAACAAGGCCTACAAGCCTATAAGCTCAATCTAGGCAATAAGCCTGCAGTAAAAAAACCCCTTCTTTGCTTGAAAACAAGGCTGCTAAGAGCGTTGCCTACAAACAAGCCTGATGGAATTACCTACAAAGCAGTTTAACCATTAACCAGTTAATCATTGTTTCTGAATAAGTAGTAACTTAGCAACTTGTCCATAATTATACTATTTTCTTACCTGACTTTTTCTATATATGTAAAAATCAGTTTCAGGAAACGTATTGTAAACACATATGCTTAGCAACTTGTAAACTATTAGCTAGAAAATTGCGTTCTATGCCTAGGTAAAAAGAAACATTGTTATGCTGGAAAAATAGATTTTGTGTGACCTAATGCCTTTTGAAAATGTATAAATATGCGTAATGATTTGAGCAAATTACACTCAGATTTTCACTTTCCCTTGAGTGTGTCTGTGTGTCATTCTTTCTTGTCCCCCGCCCTAATTCCTTCGACCACCTTTTGCTCGTTCTCAATCCCTGAGACTGTCTCGATCTCCCGCCACCACTGGGCTGGTCTGCGGCACCGTAGCCTCTGCAGCACGAGTTCAATGCCCAGCCGCCCAGGGAGCAACCCACATGGCACAGCAGACCTCTCCTGTCTCGCCCACTGCTCCCCTCAGCAGTGTATTTCAGTCAGTCTGCCTGTTCTGTTCCCCACTCTGTCTCTGGTGAATCCTCTCAACCACCCTCCCCCACACCTCTGGCCTGTACCCTAGCTCTTGTATGCATAAATAAATAAATTAAAAAAAAAAAAGATTTGAGCCAACAGGAACTCATCTAAATATTAGTTCTTGACTTTCTACTTATGTAACCTGGGTCTATTTTCTTACATATAAAATAGGAATGCTTCCATTTGTTTTAGCAAACTATGGGCAATCAAAGAAGATAGCGAATATAAAGCATTTATCACAACAGCAATACATACATTTTCCGATATTTTAGAAGCATTAATGAAGACCAACATCATTAGGGAATGGAAGTGATATGCAACAGAAAGCCGGGAGACAAGATTTTTTCATCCTTTTACAGTGTAGAAAACCAAAGTAAGGGCAGGGATCAAAAATTTTAGTCACACAATTAATTTTACTAAAATAAAAATACTCTGGTTGTTTTCATTAGTAAAATAATATTTTTTTAATTCACTAGTTTTACCATAATTTTTTAAAAAGAACCCTTTCTGGAAGAGTTTAAAATGTCAGTAAATCTCAACTTATTTGCAATGACTCAGAAAAATCATGGTAAGTTTTGATATTTGGAGAGTAAAGAGATGAATGTAAATATTAAATGTACAATGATGAAATTCTGTAGATATTTCCAAAGTAGTCCATGTTAAGTATATTTAACTTCAGAAATATTACCAGAAATTAATAAACCAGGAAATGAACCATTGAGTGAAAATAAAATATCCAAGAGACTCTAAACCAGTGTTTGGGAAAAATTCTATAAAACAAACTGCAATAAAAAGAGAAAGGCCAACAGATCAATAAATAATACATTTGATAACTACAAAAACAGTTATATGGGGAAAGCGCAGACTGGGGAGCCAGCTATTCCTTATTGTGTATCTGACTTTGAGAAAACTATTTGAGCTCTCCAAGATTGGGCTTCCTTGTGTGTAAAATGAAAATAGAATATACTTTGCAGTATTTCTTTGAGAATAAGTGTGCTTGATTATATTTGTACATTACAGAGACTCAATAAATTAGTAATAAAGTAATTATCAATATATATAACCTATATGTAAAGACAACAAATTATTTTTGAAAATGACATAACCTTTCAAAAGTAGCATTAATAAATTATTCATGTAATTGTGGGTATAAAACCACAAAATATCTCACATGGAGCAGTATATTCTGAAGTCCTGAATGCACTAGGCACACTATGAACACTTTGATGGACTTGGTTAATTTCCTCTGTTGTTTGTTTTGTGTTGCATTGACTCATGCTTTTATCTTTCTTTTTCTTCTGCCACTTACTCTGGGTTCAATTTGCTCTACTTTCTCTAGTTTCTGAAGGTAGAAACATATACTATTGGCTCTAAACCTTTCTTATTTGAATAAGAACAGTTTAATTTATTTCCCTCTGAACAGTTTTAGCTATACTATCCAAATTTTGATTTGCTGCCTTATCATTTAGTTTGATACGTTCTAAATTTCCTTTGAGATTTCTTCTTTTACCTTTGAGTTGATTAGAAGCGTTTTTGTTTAATTTGCAGTAATTAAGATTTCTCTATTTTATTCTTTTTATTTCTAAGTTAATTTAGTTGTGATAGGAGACGTACTCCACACGATTTCAATCGTTTGAAATATATTGATTTGGGGACATCATCCACAATGTGGCAGGATACAAAGGCTGGACTCAACCTCTCCCTTAAAAACAGCTATTAAAAAAGATTATGTGGGGCCTCCCTGGTGGCGCAGGGGTTAAAGACCGTGCTATCAAGCTATCTGCAGCTGACCCACGTGGTGCACAGACCTCTCCTGTCTGGCCCGCTGCTCCCCTCACCAGTGTATTTTCAGTCAATCTGCCTGTTCTGCTCCCCACTCTGTCTTCTGGTGAATTCTCTCACCCCCTGCACCTCTGGCTTGCACCACAGCTCTTGTATGCATAAATAAAAAAATCTTTAAAAAAAAAAGATTATGTGTGCTCATAGGAAAACGCAGACACTCTGAACCAGCTATACAGCTCCAGGACATTCCCCCAGTGAGTTTAAGAATTAAGCTTGGGACCACTAATGGGAAAGAATAGGAGAAAGCAAAGGGGAGAATGTCTGGGTTGGGGGTTCATTTCTCAAGCCACAACAATGAAAACCCAGGACATTGTGAAATTTCCTGGAGGAATATTGTTGACATGAGAGTGAGTCTGGGCCCAACTGGGGCAGTCGATACTCCACAGACTGTGGTTTCACAACTGGAACAGTGTGCCTACCAAAAGTTTTCTCTTCTCTCCCCTCCCAGGAGAGTTCAAAGAAAAACCAGGCCCAACTCCATAAAAAAGCCTAACAGCAGAAAGAAGGACTTTAGGGTGAGCTCACAAATTCTCTGAGAAGGCAAACCAATAGAGCATATATTTTCCATCCTTGCAGAAGCGGCAGCTGAGGCATGGGCAGAGCAGAAATAGACATTGTGGGAGGCCATAGTGTTAAATGGACATGTGTATACCAGCTACATACACAGAGCCACCTTTGGGCTGAGCATAGAAGAGAGAATTACAGCTGTAGAAGGCTCAAATGAACAAATTACAGATTTAGAATGAGAGAGTATCAAGAGAAAGGAAAAGTGAAAAAAATCTGAGAAGTATCATTTCGATTAAAAGGAAAAAAATCTAAGAATTATCAGGCCTTCAGAAGGGGAAGAAAAAGAATGAGGAGCAGGAAACTTATTAAAAAAAATAATGAACGAGAACTGCCAAAACCTACTTAATGAATTAAATATAGATGTTCAACAAGCACAGAGAACACCAAAATTCTTAAATACAAAAAAAAAGTACACATCACCATCAAACTATCAAAAAGCAAAACTAAAAATAGTTTGCAGAAAGCAAGGGAAAAAAATAAGTTATCAGGTTCCCCAGTTAGGATTTCCCCAGATTTCACTTCAGACACCATCCAAGAAAGAAAAGAGTGGAAGGAAATATTCACAATCCTAAAAGATGTGAATTGCCAGGCAAGAATTCTCCATCCTGCAAAATTATCAATTAGGCATGAAGGTGTAACAACGGTTTTCTCCAACAAGCAGAAGCTAATGGCATTTGCTGGATCTGTTCTTCAAGTAATACTAAATGCAGTTCTTCTATAAGAAAAGAAAAACTGAAACACAATTCCCTAGCAAAATGATAATAGAAATACAACATAGTAAGAAAAGCAAGAATGCTGCAAGTCAACAATAAAATACTAAGGAAGAGGAAGAAAGGTGTAGAACCAATATAGTTAAATATCAGAGAGCAGACACAACCCATAAAGGACCTAAAACATAGGAATTGAAGTAAAAGCTCCATTGTAACCACAAACAAAAAGTTCAAAACAGACACCCACAGATGAAGAAGCAAAAACATTGATATAAATACTAAGGAAAACCATGCAGAAAGAGTAGAGAGAAGCATAAGAAAAAAAAAAGAAACAACAGAAAAATAAAACATTCAAAATGATTGATAATAAACAGTTCATACCAATAATGACCCTAAATGTGAATGGTCTGGATTCACTAAAAAAATAAATAAATAAATAAATAAGCTAACAATATAGGTAAAAAATTCCATAATTTATATACAGTTTTCTTAAAATCAAGAATGTTACATCACATAGTGAGAAATCTAAAATCTTTATTATAGTGTAATTCCATTTAGTCATCTTCATTTGTGCTTCATTATATGCTATAATTTTCTTCTTTAAAAATAAAAGTGTTTTGTATTTATATAGTTTCTGGTTCTACTTATTTTTTCTGTATATATAAGATTCTATCTGGTATCATTTATCTTCATCCTGAATCTGTGTTCTTTGCAGCACTCTACAATAGCTAACTTATGGAAACAACCTGTGTGCCCAAAACAGATCAATGGATTAAGAAGATGTGGTATATTATTACTCAGCTATAATAAAAGATTAACTCCTGCATTTTTGACAACATGGATGGAATTGGAGGGGATAAAACTAAGCAAAATAAGCCAGAAGGAGAAAGAGAAACTCTGACGATTTTACTCATGTGCAATAGAGAAACAAAACAAAGGAACAAAGTTAAACAAAAACAAACCTTAGAAATCTGACCACAAAAGAAAATACTAAAAGATATGAATGATTACTAGCATATTTAGGTACATCCAACTCCCAGTTTTATATGTTTGTATTCCTGTGTTCAATCAGAACAGGATCACAGGTAAATATTGCACATAGGCATTGGTCTTAAGTAAGTTTCCTTTACAAATTAGTTAATTTGTAATATTCTAGTTTACAATCAAGTGATACTTTCTACCATGCCAAAATAAATTTAAATTATTTAGGAATATGTTTTAACATTTATATTGTTTTTGGTTACAACACCCTAAAAAAGATCATATTTACTTCTTTAATTTCTTCAATTAGCACATTCTCAAAATGGTATAGATTCAGGTTTGGAGCTCTCCATTCAACACAAGTTTAAGCGGTAACTAAAGAATATATTTGCTCACAGCTTGTTTGTTCCTCTGGATAAATACACCTTATGAAAAACGTGTTTAATTTCATCTGCTACTGCCAGAAGACTTGGCTAACATCTTTATGCAGTTACAGTGGAAATCAGGTCCCGCTGAGAAATCATTCTCAAAGACAGAATGTGCTACTTCAAAATAGGGGCTTGAAAATGCCACAGATTTTTCAATTAAATTCCTAGAACATCATTTTATATAAATGTTTTAGCACTATTTCTGCCTTAGTGGTAAAATAAACCGACTGACTAACATTCTAATCACATGGTGGTAACAAGTCATAAGTTAAATTGATTAACATGGTCTTAATGCTTGTCACAGAACCACCATGAAATCAGGCTAATTAGGTCATCTCAAACTTGAGAAGTCCACAGATTGGCTGAATAAATAACAAAGGTTTAATTAATGACACACTTCTCAGCCATTATGTTAAGGAGAGTTGGCAGCTAGAAAAGGTTGACATCTGATAGTCTTCAAATCTAAAAAACTGCTAATTTTTTAACATTAGCTAACTTTTCAAAAATCTCTCTTTTAGTGTGAAAATAAATTGCATGCCCAAATTGTTCACTGTCAATTGTGAGGTCAATCAGACTATGTTCAGTTCCTAGAAGAATCAGACTACCTTTCAAATACTGGATGTGTAGCAAGAAAATTTGGTTTAAATTCTGCATTAAAAACCATTTTTTTAAATAACAAGTTAAGTTTGTTGACAACTCTGTGTAATGCTCTTTTGCTTGGAAGCAAGACTCCAGAGGAGGAATCAACACAGATGGGTTGGCATTTTGAAGTACAATGGACATAATCTGTTAAGATTTTAGATGCCCAAAGGAGTACCATATTTTTCCTTTTTTTTTTTAATTGAGGTAACATCGGTTTATAACACTGCCTATGATTTAGGGGAATAAATTTCTACCTCCTCAGATGTATGGTACTATATCACACATCACCAGAACAATGACAGTCTTTTACAACTGACCAGTCTCCTTGTTTAAAAAGACACCATAATTTTTAAATGCATCAGAATTATACTCATGAATATACCCTTAACAAATTTCTTATTTGCCTCAACAATTCAATGAAATATGAATGTGGGTCCTTGCCAATCATTCATTTGCTAAGATTACATGGAACATAAAGATTCGTCTTTACTTGTTATAGTTTAAATTTTCAAATAGAAGCACTGAATAGCTAGAAATAAGAAAGGCTGGAAAATGGCTGCTAGAATAATTGGCAAAAATATATTTGTGGTTCCCTTTTAGTTTCAGTTATGTGGCGGGAAAGATGAGTGTATATGTGTGTGAGTGTTGGTAGGATTTTATTCTTGCTGAATAAAACAAAATACAGGGCCTTCCCTGGTGGCGCAGGCCATTGAGTGCAGCACTGTGAAAATGTCTGCAGCCTCTGCAGCGTGGGTTCAATCCCGGCCAGCCGGGGAGATACACACATGGCATGGCAGACCTCTTCTGTCTCATCTGCTGCTCCCCTCAGCAGTGTATTTCAGTCAGTCTGCCTGTTCTGTTCCCCGCTCTGTCTCTGGTGAATCTTCTCACCCTCCTGCGAATCTGGCCTGTACTCTGGTTCTTGTATATATGAATAAATTAAAAAAAAAAAAAACTTTGAAAAAAAAAAAAGGAAAAAGGTAATCTGTTTAAAAAAAATACAAAGGATGTTTAACAACCAGAATATAACATTTCATCCCAATCATGATTGCCTGAGGTGATCTTTATATTTCCCAAAGAAATATATCATTTAATGGCAATTAATCACCTACCATCTTATGTCAACTACATTTGTCTTTGAATTGCTACCAAAATCTAGTGCAGTGTTGTTATTAAATGTGAATTGTTTCCCCATCATAGTGTATGTTCTTGTCTATTAAGTCATATTTCTATCATATCATGTTTAAATTACTGCCACACTCATAGCATGCATTCAACACGTATACGATGATGAATTCAATACACTGGAAAGGACTGGCTTCCTATCAGACAATTCTAAAAATAGATTTCCACATCTCTAAAATAAAATCCTTCCATGCTTTTTTTCACCTTCAAATAGCTATTTCACAGTCCTCTGTAAAGAACTGAATGTTCACAGCATCTGTCTAAGTGCTTGCTGATAGCCTCTGCTACATGTCTGGTTTATTCCACTTTCTGAGCCATCTGACTGGACCATAAGATCACACAAGATAATTGTTCATAACCAGGATGATGCTATTTTTCTGGTTATAAATAAGTGCTTGAGTTTTTCTAGTGAAGTTTGGAATATGAAATTGGTTAGCTATTTACTGTATGGCAGGTATTGTTGTATTAAATATTAGATACTGGCTAAGATATATCAGCTTTTTAATCTTGATCATATTCCTTAGTAGTAAGGATCATTTTTATACCCATATTACATATGAGATAACTGAGATATAGATAGGTAGTTAAGGTCAGTTAGAAAGAGATCAAAGCCAGTTGTCTTTGATTATATATAATTCTCATCTGAATGTGAGCATACTTTTCCATGAACATAAATTCATATTGCAATAAAAGGAGTCAATATGTAAAACCTGCAAAATACCCATAGAAGTATTTCATTATCACAAAAGTATGTTTATTTACTGTTTAATATGTGTATTTGAAAAATCTTGCCAACTCACTGAGTTATAAAGGGAAATCACCAAAGCTAATCATGTCTGCTGCAATGGATGTAACGAGAGGATTTTGATCAACTCTCCCCTTTCTCACAGTCATCAACTCGTACCTTCACTTAGCTGTCAGTAGGTGACAAACTTCTTAGTTCTACTTTTTAAAATAAAGTGATGTCAGTGAGTACCTTGGTGGTTGTTGTGGTGTGATAGCATACATCTGAAGACCTGTGAACCTATACCACCGACATACACAGTGCTATAAACTAATGCTACCTCAATAAAAAAATAATACAGTTTAAAGTGAGTCCTGGTATTGAAGAATACCAGGATAATAAATATTCCATTAAACTTGACCTATACATGATACATATGTTAAGTACTATATCATGTTTTTGCACATGAGCGCTATTCAAAGAGTGGTGATTAATAGTGATAGTGAGAATAAGCATTTTGAAGCTTTTACAGAAATTGCAAGAGTATTTTTTTCTGTTCAAACTTTTTTTAGAATTAAGGCTAATAGTTATGTCTGTTTATTTAATTTCCTAGTAATTCAATGCATTTTGTTTTACAAAGATATCAGTGAAGGATTGGAAATTCTTTCAAAAAAGAGCTCTATCACCATAGATAATATAAAAAACATTCTTTCATTTATATTGACTCTTTTGATTCTTACAACAACTCTATGAAGTAGCTATTAATGTCAGCCACATCTTCACATGAAGATGGTAAGACATAGAGAAGTTAACAAAAATTAGACAAAGAGCAGAAATTCAATCCCAAGCATTCTGGTATTAAAACATGCCAGTAATAAACCACTAAGATAAACTGCCTCTTCTGCAACTATTTTTGGTGGATGTCTGAAAAGTAGTATTAAAAGATCTAACTGACTCATGGTCTTGGATAGAGAACAAAAGTGAATATTTGACTTCCCCAAACTCTAGTCACTCCAATCTTATCACCATTATATATCACAACTAATGGCAAGAGAAACAAAAAAATATATAAACAACTGGGACTACATAAAAATAAAAGGCTTTTACACAGTAAGAGAAGCTATCATTTAAAAGAAGACACATATCATACATCGCATAAGGACTAATATTCAAGATCCAAAAGGAACTCATACAGCTCAACAAAAAGAAAGCAAATAACTCTATCCCAAAATGAGCAGAAACAGTCAGTAGCTATGTCTCTAAAGAAGAAAGTGAAAAAAAAAATATACTCAACATTACTTATCAGAAAGGAAATGCAAAACTAAACTAGAATGAGATACCATGTCACACATGGTGGAATGCTTCATATCAAAAATACCAAGGACAACAAATACTGGTGAGAGTATGAAGAAAAAAAATAGCTTTTGTACACTGTTGGTGGTTTGCAGTATGGTCCAACCTCTATAATATTCTAGAGGCTTCTCAAAATTTTAAAAATAGACCTAGCACATGATCCAGCAATTCCACTCCTAGGTACCTGAAGAATGCAAAAACATTAATTCAAAGGCATAGATGCTTGTCTATGTTTACTGCAGCACTATTTACAATAGCCAAATTATGAAAGCAACCTAAGTATCCAAGGACAGATAAGTGGATTAAGATGTGGTGTGTATATACACAATGGAATACTACTCTGTTCTAAAGAAAAAAATGAACACTTGCCATTTGTGAAAGCATGGATAGAATTGGAGAGTATTATGCTAAGTTAAATAAGCCAGAAGTAGAAAAGCAATTATTGCATGGTATACTCATATGTGGAATATAGAGTAATTATACAGTAAACCAATAACAAACCTTAGAAATCAGACTATAAAATTGAAGTCACCAAATTGGGGTGGGGGGGTGAGAATAAAGGTTGGATGGGCACCATGGATTATGGTGGAGAACTGTGGATGTCTTGGTAATGGGTGTCTTGTGATAACATACATCTGAAGAAGTGAGAATCTATATAACTGTCTCATATACAGTGTTATAAATCAATGGTTTCTTAATAAAAGTATTTTCAAATTCTTCAAAGCCAAACTCTTGATACATTAACATACTTGGGTTTGGCTTAAGAACATGGAACAATTTGTTTTCAATCAATATAAAGAAATTACATTTCCCTAAATGTAGTCCATTTGTCCAATGCTTCTGTTCTTCCTTCTACTGGGATTAGCATTTTCCTCTTTGCCAATCAACAAAGTGCAGTGGATAGAACATGAAATTTGAAGTCAAAATTCAGGATACGATTCTTCAACTTTTCTATTCACTCACAAATACTGAGCATCTATTATGGACAACAGGAATGTTTAAAGTGAAGACGTAGCAGTAATTGAAATGACAAGCAGAATTCATGGACCTTAAATTTAAAGAACCAGACATTAAGCAACTACACATTAAAAAATATTAATGAATGCCATAAAGAAAATGAAGTGGTGGGAAGAGTCTGTGATAGAGAGGGTCACTTTAGAGTATACATCAAGGAAGGGCTCACTGCAGTGCAATAGTTAAACTGAAAAGTAAATGCAAAACAGGAAGGAGACATTCAACAATTGGGGAAGGAATTCCAAGAGGAAGAACATTGTATCATATCAGAAAAAAAAAAACACTTAAGAGAAGGATAGACATTTGCTGACATGAGTGGAAGGTCAATGGTAAACAGAGTTCAGGACTGTCTAAATCCAGTGACTTTATAATCATCTCACCTTGGCCTCCATTTATGGGTCAACTTCAGTCCTAAACTGGTGCTAAGATATGCCATCATCCTAGGCATACATAAAATGTCCTATAGTCTCTTGATGTTGCTCTCTTGTAAAAACAAGAACACATATCTTGGAAACCTCTGCAATGATTTCCTTGAGTAATGTAGGCCTGAATATGGTCACTGGCCATTCCTGACCAATCTCTGTGACTAAGGAAATTTCTTGTATTGACTGGCAGGTGCATGGGCACCTAATTCAATGCCTACAAACAATTGGGAACACCATCTCAGGCTTTTACTACTCAGACTTACCCCTGGAGCAGGAGGCAACCCCACAGACCATATAGATGCAATGTAACTAGGGAGAGGTAGACACCCGAACAGAAAATGGGATGCTATAAGAAAAAGGTTGAAAGTGAGGGTCTACCTGGTGGTGCAAGGGGTTAAGCACAGCACTGTGAAGCTTCCTGCAGCCTCTGCAGCACGAGTTCGATCCCCAGCCAGCCGGCAAGGGAGCTACCCACCTGGCACTGCAGACCTCTCCTGTCTCTCCCGCTGTTCCCCTCAGCAGTGTATTTCAGTCAGCCTGACTGTTCTGTTCCTCACTCTGTCTCTGGTAAATCCTCTCACCCTCCACATCTCTGGCCTGTATCCCAGTTCTTATATGCATAAATAAATAGCTCTTTTTTAAAAAGGCTGAAAGTGAATGGAAGCTAAATAGACAACCAATAATTTCCAGTATAAATAACTTATGCAAAACCCTGGGCCCAGTAGAGGAAAGAAAGGAGGTTCACAATGACTAGGGTGTTACCAGGGAGGGGAGAATAACATAAAGTGGGGTCATAGGGTAGACAGAGAACAACTCTGTACCTATTCATATTTAAAATGTAACAGAAAGCCATCAGAGTATTTTAAACAGAGGTGAAGCATGATGGGCTGCCTTGAGAGATTAATTATGCTTGTGCTGGGAGCAGAGAACAGTGATGCTTCACCAGGTCATTTGGGGGTGAATTTGCTTTATCTTGCTAAATTTCATTTACTGTATTTTTAAAAGAGAAATAGTTCAACTTATTGCAAAGAGTTGTTCTAAATTGTAAATGAAAAATGTGTAAAAGTGCTTTTGAAGTCTGTGTTAAATAAATGATAACATATGCACTACACTCCTTTTTCTTCTGAGTGTTATCTATTCAGACCAGTCCTGTATCATTGTTTTTTTTTTCTTGTAATTCCTCTCATGTCTTCATGTCAACAAAAATCATTTTAACCTTAATTTTATAATTATAACAATGTAGGATAGTGTACACATGCAAAATACATTACCATTTAAAAGCATTTTTAAATATATTCACATATACCAATTATATGAGATACATGTATCTTCAGGGAAACTTTAAGTGCAAGGCATACATCAAAATTTGTAACAGTGTCTGCAACAAGATAAGTACTTAAGAAATATGAACTTTCTTTCTTTGGGGTCCAGCCCCCCATGATTATGTTTGATTTCTTGCTCTTCTTTATTCCCAAAGTAACTACCTCAAGTCTAACCCAGTGGGGAAAATCAGAAAGAGGCACCTAATAGGTAACTATTGAAAGAATTGTGTGCCCATTTAAACAACAGACACTTCAGTGTTATAAAGGAAAAAAGTGAATGACCTAGAAACACTAAAAACAATAAAATTTTCTATTGCATAATCATTAGTTTGAAATAATTAGTAGGCTTTTAAAAATAAAATCTTAACTACTGTTTAGATTCTTGCTTGTAAGTTCCCCAATAGGAAAAAATGTAAATTGAGCTAACACATGGCCTACAGTTTTGAGCAAGAGAAAGAATAATCAACAGAAAAAAAAAAAAACAGTATTTTAGGTATTCTGAAATGCAACGCATTTCAAAAACAAGAGGGCAGAACAAAGCTAATGAGCTAAGGACTGAATCATTCAAATATATACACTGTACCTACTGTACATGTTCAAGGAATTTTAGCATCTCACTTTCTCACACACTCCATATGAGACATCAATAACCAAAATATTCCAGATTAAACAGTTAAGATCCTGAATCACTTTAAGTCATGTAAAACAATATACTATCAAGATAAAAGACAAATAAGATGACAGAGTTTGCTGAAAAGTCATGCATAGACCATATACATGTTTGATTTATTGAACAAATGGTGCATGCTAAAAGCCCTTCTGTTACCTTTCTTTGGTAGTATTAATACAGAGTAAGATTATATACTACATGGTGTTAAGAAATAAATATTATTAATTTTCCTGACACTGCAGAATGCAGGCTAAACTCAATTTAGGACAAGTTTCAATAGAAAAGCTAGCAATCACAAAAGGAAAAAAATGAGACCAAAATGTAATACAAATATACTTTATTACCTTACATGTGCAGGCAAAACTACAATTTCATAATTATATAACATTTAATGCTCAATTTTATTTTCTGTGTTACTGTTACAAGCCATCAGTCTTGAAAAATATTAAAGATCACACATTTCAGTACCACATAATTAAAATAAATGTTGGTTGCTAGTTTTTGCTTATGTTGCATTTGTGATTTATATATTTTCCTAAATATGTAGTTAAAGCAATATATGCTCAGTAGGAGAAGCAATATCACCCTTGTATGCCCCACAAATCACCCTCAAAGGTGTTGCAAGAACCACCATTTACTTAAAGCAAATGGCTGTTTTACTATAAACACATTATTTATGACAACATCAGATGCAATCTGCATACTAATATAGTCTTGTATTTCACACGTGATTTAAATGGCTTTCTCTCTCTCTTCGTTATTATCACTTCCTCCATCCCCAATAAGTTTCATTTTCACTGAGTTCTCCACCATGTAAAAAGAATTTTTCCATGTATACTGAAAGTAGTTGAAAAACAAATGTGGAAAATAATTCAAATCCAAAAACATTCTAAGCCCTGATAATTTCAATCTTTATTCAATCACCTTATTAATAAATATACAGATACATAACCATCCAGTCAATTTTAAATACCTATAGAATTGATTTTATAAACTGTTAAAACAGACTATACAAAGTAAGCTGCCAAATTCACATAGAGCAAGTTCAAAATAAAGATATTCACATATTAGTAAAAAATTCAAATTTAAAAACAGAATTCAGATTATATTATCTCAGTCAGTAAGTTATTCCTTTTATTTTTATGTGAATATTATGCACCAAATAATCATTTGTTATGTCTTTACCCAAAAGCATACAACCTCCAGTATGTGTAAAGTATCTCCCTTAGACTTGTCTTTGAGAAAAATGGACATACTGTATAGAGGTTCTACTGTCACAACTCAGTGGCTTGGTGCCAGACTCTGTGACACTACCTAGTACCTCCCCATATCACAAAAAATACAATGTCCTGGTGGTTTAAGGAGAGCAAGACACAGTAATAACACAAAATAAATGACAAATATTCACCTGATTAATATACTATACTGAAGTTTATTAGAGATTTTCCTAAGTCAATGAAAATGCAAATGCAATGTAACTTGAATTCCGACTATAGGAAAGCCTTTCATTGTCTGATAGCTGATATATAGTTTTTATATATAGGTATTGTGAATGGTTTATTCCATCAAAACTGTTACTCTCACATATATTTATACACAACATCCTAAAATATATTCCAGTAAATAATTTTTAGTGATTAGTCAGACTTGAGATCCTTAAGCAATTTATTAACTAAGCCAAAATAACTGCAAGAAATCATTGATTTCTTATGAATTGTATGTTTCCATGATACCTGCTATAAATTGTGTGCACCCAAATTTCATACATTGAAATTTTGACCCTCAAAATGATGGTATTGAGAGATGGGGATTTTTAGGAGATAACTCAGTTGAGATAAGGTCATGACAGTGGGCCCCTCATAATGAGATTAATTCCCTTGTGAAGACACACCATAAAATGTTCTCTCCTCTCTCTCTCTTTCTCTCTCTTCTCTCTCTCTCTCTCTCTCTCTCTCTCTGTCTATCTCATATGTGAGGGCATGATGAGAAAATAATTATACAAGCTAGGAAGATGGCAAGTTGCTCTCATCAGAAATAAGTCATGCAGGTGCTTTGTTCTTGGTCTTCTAGCCTTCAGAATTGCAAGAAAATAAATTTCTGTTATATAAGCCAAGTAGTCTGTGACATTTTTGTTATGGCAGCCCAAGAAGACAAACATAAGGTTACTGTGGAAACATAACTATGCCAGATAATAAAAGTAGATACATGCAAAGTAGCAAAACATCCATACTTTTTGTAGATCTTGGATAATTAGCCTCTTGTTGGCTGTATGGTATTTTTGATATGGGCCATTCCCATAGATGTGCCCATATCTCACTGTGGTTTGCATTTACATTTCCCCAAAGATAGTGACAATGAGCACATTTTTATGTGACTCTTGGCCATCTGTTTTTTGGGTTTTTGTTTTTTGTTTTTTTTTTTTTTTTTTTTTTTGAGAAGCGTTTATTCAAATCGTCTGTCTTTTTTTTTTTTTTTTTGATTGGGCTAATTATTTTCTTTTTGTTGATTAGTATGAGTTCTTTGAATTAGTATGAGTTCTTAAATATTAGCCCCTAGTCAGGTGTATTTTGTGCAAAATTTTCTCCCATTCAGTAGGGTTTCACTGCATAGAAGCTTTTTAGTTTGAAGTGGTGCTATCTGATTATTTTAATTTTTGTTTCCCTTGCCATTGGAGTCAAGTCCCCAAAGACATCTCTAAAACCAGTGTCTCAGAGTGTTTTTGCCTGTTTTTCTTCTATGTACTTTATGGTTTCAGCTCTTAACATCGAAGTCTTTAATCAATTTTGAGCCCATTTTGCACATGTTATGACATAGAGGTCTAGTTTCATTTTTTGCATATGGCTGCCCAGTTTTCTCAGCACCATTTGTTGGACTTTTTGTATCTAAAAACTATGAATGTTTTCAAGACTTTTAAATATATTGTGGAAAATCATAAGTTTTGGGCATTGTCACTTTAAAAAATTGAGCCACTTAATAATTATTTCAAATTGTTCTAAAGAGTAAAAATATTTTCATTAAGAAAATATCATGTGTGATTTGCTAGGCATATTAGATCACCTTTAACTGTCTTTTCAGTATTTTCACAAAAAGATATCTGATAATGCTAGGTAAATAAGTTAGAGGGAGAAAGATAAATACCAGATAGTGTCACTAACAAGTGGAATCTACAAAAACCAAACTAAGAACCAGAGAAAGACAACATTAAAACCTAAACCTTGAAAAATGACTATAGAACTGAAGCATCTAAAGCATGGAGGGGTGGGGTAGAGGAAGAAACAAAGAAGGATGGAAGCCAAATGGACAATGGTGGTGCACTAGGGGTGATTTGGTGGCAAGATGGTGATACCTGATGGAGAAAATACTAATGTTGCCAAAGTAAAAGAACAATAAAATTAATTAATTTAAAGAAAGATATCTTTAAAAGTGTTCACTGCATTATAATGTTGATTATTTCTAGATTGAAGAGATTCTAAGTCATATATTACTCTTCTTATTGTCTTTTTAAATTACTTTAAAAAACACGTACCAGTGTTTTTAATTTTTCACTGAAAATATCCACATCATAGTAAACCAGAAATTAAAATATTTATAGCAAAAATTACAGCAATCATGGTGGCATTAGGAATAAATATTCTGGGTATTAAATGACATTCACTTGAAAGCATCAACTCATTTTATTGTTAGTTATGATCAAAGTGCCAGTTTCTATATATTTCCCCTTAGTAGAAAATATATCTAAACACAAAAACCTGATCCAACTGTATTCACCAAGATAAAATTAAAAGAGCTAAATTAATTGAAGCAACCATTTATTGCGGAAAGAAATGTTTCTATAAGTGAAACAAATAACTCTTGGCCCATTATCCTTTGACTACCATAGCCAATGGCAACTGGCCACCTTGCCATTTACCATTTATGTTTAGATTAGTCTTAAAACGATGCATGCTGAAATGGTGTTGTATATTGAAGCCATCTGTCAAGCAGCATAGTTGCACCAAATATTTGGTTTCCAGCACTCCTTTATTCACTCTTCCTTATTAATATTTCAGGTTAAATTATATCTAACATTGTAGGTTACATGATAAGAAACCATTCAATTGCTCCTCTTTTTTTCACCCATGAATTTAGTTCTTGTTTGCCAACAATAGGATTTAACTTTATCTAAGTTAAGTAGAGTAAATTTTATTAAGTAAAAGCAACAAAGACTTTTTTTAAAATTGCCATTTGGGGCCTCCACTGGTGGCGCAGCGGTTGAGTGCTGGGCTGTGAGGCTGCCCGCAGCCTCTGCAGAGCCCATTCGTTCCCCGGCCGCCGGCAAGGGTCCCACAAAAATAAATAAATAAATAAAATAAAATCACCATTTGTAGCTAAAGCCTCTCAGTGATCAATAGAACACTTACTGGGGACCCGCCCAGAGGACCAGACATAGTTGGCCAGATCCAGGCAGCCACAAGAATCAGGAATAGAGCTCTATACAGCTTGGCCCAGAATGATGTCGACATTGCTGCTGAAATCATACATGTTTTACCATTTCTCAATCACTCTCTCAAGATGTAAAATTCCTACAAAGGCAGATTTCTAAGGGCTCAGCTGGGTTATGGGTCTACCCCTTGGCTACCAGGATAAGATGTTGGCACCTATAATAAATAACTGCCTACAAAGAATATCCATAGTAGAAGAGGCAGCAGTTTCCAAAAGCGAGGCTTATCGGGAGACATGGTACACTGTGATGTGTACATCAGACAACTCACACATACAAACACGCACACACAGACACATATATGCACTAGAAACACAAAATATAGAGTAGTTTGGGATTTAAGTATGAGCAAACAGAAGAAAACATTTCAATAGAACTTGAGTGTGGATCTCCCAGGTGGCGCAGCAAGTTGAGTGCAGTGCTGTGAAGCTGTCTGCAGCCTCTGTAGCACAGATTCGATTGCCGGCAAGCCAGAGAGATACCCACACGGTGCAACAGACCTCTCCTGTCTCACCTGCTACTCCCCTCAGCAGTATTTTTGGTTCATCTGCCTGTTTTGTTCCCCACTCTGTTTCTGGCGAATCCTCTCACCCTCCCCCACTTCTGGCCTGTACCCCAGTTCTTATATGAATAAATAAATCTTAAAAAAAAAAGAACTTGAGTGTATTAGCCAAAGAGCAAATGCTCATAATGAGGGCCTAGAATTTTCAGAGATTTAAATGTGCTATATATATTCTATTCTATTTATAGCAAGAAATGATAATTTAGAATTTTTAACATTCAAGTTGTTAAAAACTAAATATTGTGATATTTTTCCTAACTGAAAAACTTGGTATCCCAAAATTCTCTTTTCCCAAAGATTCTTTTTAGTTCAGTTTTATTGCTATAATTTCATCAAATACAACATAATTTTTGTGGCTTGACTGTAAACAATTTGAAGGCAGATTTATTTATTATTGTACCTATTGTACAAATTATACTTATTATTGAGGTGTTTAAGAAATTATTATATTTAGGGCCTCCCCGGTGGCGCAGCGGTTGAGCGCTGGGTTGTGAGGCTGCCCGCAGCCTCTGCAGCTCCAGTTCGATCCCCGGCTGCTTCCCGGACACCGGAGGAGGGTCCCACATGGCGCGTAGTCCTCTCCTGCCGCCCGCTGCTCCCCTCAGCAGTGTACTTCGGTCCTTCTGCCTGCTCTGCTCCCTGCTCTGGCTCTGGTGAGTTCTCTCACCCTCCCGCGCTTCTGACTGTACCCAGTGCATGTATAAACCAACCAAACAAACAAATAATAAATAAATAAATAAGACATGCCTCTAGAAAATTAAAAAAAAAAAAAAAAGAGTTCACCAAATGTGCTGACCTAAATCTTCAGAGAGGTGATATTTGCAACTGTAAATATGAATGAGAGTTCCAAGAAAGACAAAGTAATGTTCAGTAAGTCAAATTATAAAAAAACCAATGATAATATTATTAAAATAAAAAAGTAACATAACTTCAACAACATGTCATATAAAAATGTTTACCCCACAAATCTCTTCTGTCCACAGATTATTTATTCAAACCACATTCAGCAAATATTTCAATGTCTACTGTAGCAGGACTGAGGCTTACTATCGAAAACAAGATTAACACAGTTCTTGATCCCATAGAGTTTACAGCAGAGTGTGAGAGATTGGTATTAAACAAAATCACATGTAAATAAATATATAATTGCCAATTGGAAATAAATACTGTGAATTCAAATTCAAGATGCCAACTTGTCAACTTATAAACCTGCTATGTACTAAAGTCATGTTTTTTAAATAATCTGGAAATTATGTTACATGTTTAATATTCAATATTCACCTTAAAGAGTTTATTTACATTCAATATGCTAATTGCAAAACCATTTTATTCTACTGAGTATTTTACAATTCACATGAACAAAATAACCAAGGCTGTGATCATTTTCCTACCCCTTTCCAGAGCACCATAACTATCCCTGTCTTTTGTTCTCCCATAATGTTTCATCGTTTTCTATTCCTGAGTCTGTCTCCCTTCCTTGACTATAAATTCCTTAAAGCACCAAAATGGGTCTTATATGATATTATATCTGCAATGCCCCACATAGTATCAGACACGTGAGAGGCATTGTAGAATGAATGATTTAATGAATAAATGACCGTAAGCAGGAAAACATTATTAGAAAAACCTCATCATTCATCACCAATACCTCAAATGAATGAATATCTACCAGAGGTTACTGTGCTAATTACTAGACTATATGGAAACAAAATATAATGTTTATTCTCAAAAGCTTATAAGTTACGAGGACAGATATACAAATCACATAGCATTTCATTGTTCACAAACTGCATTCACATGTAGCATCTCTTTTCACCCACATGATGATCTTGTGGCTGATATGACAGGGAGACCAGATGTTAACTCCATCCTTCCAGTGAGGAAACTAAGATCCACACAGGTTACGTGCCTTGCCCAATATGACATAAAGGAACCAGGCAGAACAAGTACTAAAACTCAAGTAGACTGATGTCAAGTTCAGTTAGGAATAGTAATAAGATAGGATTTCACAAATAGGTAAAGTATAATTTAAACACCAAAATAGGGCCTCCCCAGTGGCGCAGCGGTTGGGCGCTGGGTTGCCAAGCTGCCTGCAGCCTCTGCAATGCCGGTTCGATCCCCAGCTGCTCCCCGGCCAGCGCTGGGTTGCGAAGCTGCCTGCAGCCTCTGCAGTCCGCAGCTGCTCCCCGGCCACCGGAGGAGGGTCCCACATGGCGCACAGACCTCTCCTGCCTCCCGCTGCTCCCCTCAGCAGTGTACTTCGGTCCTTCTGCCTGCTCTGCTCCCCGCTCTGGCTCTTGTGAATTCTCTCACCCTCCCGCGCTTCTGACTGTACCCAGTGCATGTATAAACAAAACAAACAAACAAACAAATAAATAAATAAATAAAACATGCCTCTTTAAAAAAGAAAGGCCCCATTTGGTGAACTCTTAAATGCTCTGTGACTTACACTTAAAATTTCTAAAATTCAATTTGTAATTTTTCCAAATTTACTCTAATAATTATGCGATATAATTCTTATGCCCTAGATCAGAAGCAACTAAAATTTTTCTTTCTGCTTCCTATGTTTGTCAATAGCTATATTAGTCATAAAGTTGTATGGATCTGTCCCTTATTGTATCTTTTACGTGTTCACTTCTTTTTTATTCCTGCCCTCTATGCCCTAACTTCCTTATACCCATTTCCTTAGCCTCACTTTCATCTCTGGATGTTTTGCTGTCAGAATAAACTCTCTGCAGCACCACAATTGATTTCCTACTCCTTTTCTTAGCCTTTAGTGAATTGTGAGCCTCACTCAACAAACTCTTTAAAACAACTCCTTCCGTCAAAATAGACATTCAGAATTACAGCAACATCAATTTAAACTCAAATCTCTTCTTTTATCACAGATGCAAAAAAGTAACATACAAAATAAGTACTAGTAATTTAATACATTTAACCTGAGATTTAAGAATGCTATTTGAATTGCCTTCACAAAAATCCTAAAGAGATATATAGTAAGTGCCAATATGTGTGTTTACATGTGTACTTATTTTTTTTTTATTGAGGCAACATTGATTCACATGTTGTTTGTGTATTAGAAGTACAGGATCTTCCCCCTCAGGTGTTGTTACCACACCACACTCACCAAGACATACATAGATGTCCACCATAGTCCATTGTGACTATGCTGCTGCCCCTCCCCTGCCCCCTGTGGTAACCTAGGTGCTACAGTCAGCTTTCTAGGGCTAGTTTTTTGGTTGCATAGTTTTTAAGAATTAATTAATTTTTCATAAAGTAGCAATGATAGCTAATGAATCCTAGTAATGCAGTTATCAGTTTTATCTGAAGTCTGTACATAGTCAAATATAGGGATAAAAGATGAGGTCTTCAAATTGATCATGTGCCCTGTAATAGGTACATTATATTGCCTCCAGTCCATATTCTTCTCTGATAGCAGACCTCCTTCCCCTCTTTCCATATAGCCATGTTTCTGAGTCTGCCTTTTTAGAGCTAATCAAACAATGGATAGATTACTGATCTGAGCAGTTCAGTCACCTTTTTCCTCGAGAAACAGAACTGAGAGGTGCAGAATAACCTGGAGAGAACAGTCACCAGAAAAACTAATGGACAGTCTACAGAAATTTTTTTGTGAGAGTCCAGGAACTGCCTTGACCTCCCATTCCTAAAACCTGTTAGTTCCATCACATTCCAACGTCCTGTCAAAATATTCCTTTAAAAAAATAAAGCCAATTCCATAGGTGAGATATGTAAGTGCTCACAAAATATATAAAGTTTTCACATTTCATTATTTTCATGATAAGGCAGAGTGAATCATCTCCTTTTCAAAATTATTTTTATAAAGGAACAAGAGGAAAAAAGACCTCTCTAATTTTACAAGATTGAAGCAACTAGTTCAGAAAAAAATAATTGATTACACATAGTGGGTAAGATCTTGGAGTTTAACAAAACAAAGTTTCCAAATATATTAAATTCTTAATATATTAATATAGAAGATTATAAACCATTTTCCTTTTACAGATAGGAGAATTCTTCATCTGTTATTAACCTCGATTAAATATGGACACATGACACAATAGTGCCATGTTTGACGTTTAAATTATGAAATAGGTTCTATAACTTGCTAATTATATAGTGTCATAAAGCAACAATTGCTGGTGAACCAATAAGCTAATCCTAGACACTGAGAGGATAATTCTACCCTCTCAAGATGCATTTCAGAAGGCTTGGATGTTGACTTTTGACAGATATTACATGTGTAAAGTAATCATAAAGGAGGATGGGACAGAGATGCAAACTTTCTGAAAGATAGGCTAGTCCATTAAAAATCATTTATTGCTGGCTGCTCTCATTAAGATATGTTTATTTTATTTAGTTCATGACTTATCATCTTCCTATTTCATAATGAGAATAAATTTTATTTTACTTATAGAGTAATACAGAGATCTCTGCATTATGTATTAAGAAATTTCTATTTTTTCATTGATTTTAAGAATTATGTTTGGTTCTAAGTTTTTTAAATGCTATCTTTCAAAGCCTGCTAATGTTTTCAGTAGTCAAGCAATCAAATTCTTTCTTTCCTTATATAAATGCCTCTGCTTGGCTAACCAGGCAACTTGTGTGTCTGTCAAGTGTTTCTCAAAGTACATGACACTATTACTTGGTTAGTTCCAATGATAGCTTACAATTAATAACATCTCTTTCTGGAAATAACCCATAGAGATAAAACCTAAAATTTGCCAATTTCATTGCTTAACTTAGAAGGACAAGAAATCAAAAGTTGACTTACAATAACAACACATGCTGGATAACTCAGGTATTAGGGTCTCAGAAGTGGAAATTTTTTTTGGGGGAGGAGTTGAGACAACTGGTTTATTTATTTGTGTATGTGAGGTATCATTTTATTTTACTTTATTTTATTTTATAATATATTTTATTTTATATAATTTTTACATCATTTTTCATTTTTGCACAATGTATGCATTTTCATTTAGTTATATTCCCCATACAATTCCTATCCCCCCTTATTTTGACCCTACTCCCTCCTCTCCTCTCCCCCTCCCCCATAGTATTTCTCTGGTTTATAGTTGCTTGTTGATTTTGATTTTTTCTTTATAATGAGTCTTTTTCCTGGTCCCTTATTTAGGTTTTCTAAATTCCTGCTATGAGTGAGACCATTCGGTATTTTTCTTTTTCCTTCTGGCTTATTTCGCTGAGCATGATCCCTTCCAGCTCCATCCATGTTGCTGCAAATTGCATAAGTTTATCTTTTTTTGGAAGTGGAAATTTTAAATCTTTTAGTAAATGACTTTTCCACAAAATTTAATATTAACCATAAAAAGAACAAAGTGTAAATATTTGAATTTACTATACTCCAAGCTAAAATGTACAATGGGAAAGTTTCTTGAAAAATAGATAAAAAATACTTCTACATCTATGCTTCTTACAAAAGCTATTGGGATAATGAATGAAAAATTTCCCTCCTACAAATTACCGTCCTTAAAATTGAATTACATTCAAATTGTCTGTTATTCCACAATCAACTGATCTCCATGAAAATGGTGCACAAATGAAAGTAAGAAATCTATAATTATTATAATACTTTATAGTGTAGAGTGTTGTGTTCAGTATGAAAGTTAAAATTATTTTAAGAATATTATTTACTTAATAGTTCATCTTTTTAATCATCAAATCAACATTCCCATAAATAATAACACCATAAAAATTCCAATTCATCGTTTTTTCTCCAACACAAAGTATTTTATGTCTTGCATTTGCATCTCACAGATCATTTTAACATTATACATGTCATTTATTCAGCTTTAACACACAAATAATAAGTAAAATACTCACTTTGGAATGTAATCATTTTCTGAATAAAAAAGTTCAAATTCTATCTGTGGTTGAATTTATATTAAAATCTTTAATCAGAACTTAGTGTCTATGACTCCTGGTAATATGAATTTAAGGAGTTAAGATAAAAAAGATCTACTGCTGGCTTCCAATATATAAACCATTGCAATCATGCATATTTATCCTCTAATGCAAATGTACCATCTCAAATCTAATTATTTAAAAAAACTGTGAGAAGGAACCAGATGTAGCTTTAGCTGCCCTAGTACTATTTATCTATATACCAGGGTGCTTAAGTTTCTTTGTTTGCTTTTCTATTACGGGTAAAATTGGTAGCATTTGGTCAATGGAAAAGCAAGAATACTCATGAGGAATTCACAGTCTGGTTCCACAGAGAAAAAGTGGTATGGGAGACAAAATATAAACATACAACCCCTTATTTTCCTCCTTTCAATTCATCTTTACAGGTAGCAAGGTATGTACAGTAACATAAAGTAAAGACCATGGCCTCATTTTCTTCTCTGTTACCCTCAAGTTGTTCTATTGTCTTCTGAAGAAATCTGTGGCTGTATAGGGCAGCCAGACTCTTTTTCTGTGGATTCAAGACAAGAAAGAGTATTTAAGGGTTTCCCTTATCTCTCTTCTGACATACTGAGAAAGGGCACACAGGTGCCAATGTGTTCAAATATGAGGGGGTCAAAGTCACCATGAACAGGAAAGAGAAAAATCTAATCTGCTGATCTACTCACACCATTTGCCAAACAAAGAGGAATCAGATACCAAAAGACCTTATTGCTAAATATCATGGAGACCAATTGCTTCATTATTAGGTAGGAAAATATAAGCTCAAAAGTAAAGTGATATGCCCAAAGTCTCCCAATTCCCACAGTTTTCTTCACTAGTTGTTGCTATACTGGTACAGTACCATAAATTCTATTTCCAGGGTGGTATTCTACTCACACCCGGCTGGCAGCCCACACCTGCCACCTTCTTTTCTACTTTGAGCCTTTGCTCCTGCCATTTCTTCTCCTTCTCCACACTCTTCCTAACGCTGCTTTTCAGTTCAGAGAACTTGCCAGACAACCTTAACCAAAATTACTCACTCCCTTTCTCTCTTAGCATAGTTATCCCAATCCAAAATTATCTTTGTTTCTTCAGTCATTGTCTCTTTTCTCTATGAGAATGTAAGTTCCATAAGACTATATTTTATCTTACAAACTGTGTGAGATAGATTCTGGCAAGGCAGAAACAATGACAAATTAGCTAAATTTCTACCCACCATCAACCCATAATCTAATGGGAGAAGCAACAACTTGAGTAAAAAAGCAGAGTTGAATAAAAAAGAAAAATAAGATAGGTGTGAGACATGGAGAAAGAGACAAAGTAAGTATTTTCAAGTCAGAGTTTTCTTTGAAGGGGGTGGAAATTTTTAGCCAGGGTAGGGTTTCATTTAACTAAGTTTCCAAAGGTGGGGAGGGGAACATTCCAAGAAAAGAAGTATCTTGACCAAAACTTTGTTAAGACTGGTGTTACATTAGGGATAATAACTGACTAGAGTATGAGAAATGGAGAGAACCAAGGTAAGTGTGGAGTAAAATTAAAACATTTCAAATTCCTTGGCCATGTCTTTTCCTCCAATTTATTTTGCCTTCCCTTCAGTGTCACATCCTCCCTCACCGGCAGTGACATCAAGACCTTGCTTTAATCCTTCTCTTTCAAAGGATTTCAGACTCAAAATTTCAGTCCAATCCCATGTTTACATTTTTTTCTAACACCAGGTGAGCAAAAATCAAGCAGTAGGAAGATCTGTTTCCTTATCTAACTCTTCTGTGTTTTTTGGTATCCCTTTCATAATCTACATGGTATTTACCCAGGTCATCTCTAAATCCAAACTAGCCATTGCTTATGCAATGCAGATGTCATTCGGCTTATCTGGCTCTGTGTGTTCCCTTACAGATGTGTTTGCAGCACTCAGATCATATCTTGCACAGCATTCAATATAATATTATATCATGGGATTATTGGGGTTGCCCACAGGGTTATGTGCTCTCTGCAGATTGGAACTATGTCTCTCCTTCCTTTATTTTTCTTTTATCCCCAATGCAATTTACGATACATTCTATGAATATATTTTTCCTCATTTAATGAATAAATGAATAACATCACCAAACATAAGGACAGACAACAATGGAAGGAGTTGAAATTTCCATTTGAAAGCTTCCACTTTTCAACATTTGGAGCTGATTATAAACTTGACATGATCAGATCTATATTTTAAGGCTAATTCTGGTAGTAAATTTCTGGCAATGTCTGAATGTAGTAGACAAATAACAGAGAAAAAAAACACATGGCAAGTAAATCAATTAGGAAGCCATTCCAAATGTCCAAGTGAGAATGAGATGGGCTAAAGAGGCAATACTAGAAATAACAAAGTTCACTTGTTGGGGAAATAAGTCTAATTTAAATATGAAGATTAAACAACTTAATGGACTTTGGGGAACATATTTCTGGTTATAAGGAAACATAAAAAAATCACAGAATTTTTAGAATTAGAATTCAGTTAGTATCCCCTCTCTACCTGTCCTTTGGCTTGTGAAACTGATATGAAGAAAAGATACTCCAGTTCAACACAATTCACTCCATTTCAATGTCATCTCCTTTAATATCATGGAAAACATAAATTTTCAGTGAAGATATCATAAAGTAGAAACCTGTGATATACCGCACCCTGCGCTTTGAAAAGTACCTCAATGTAAAGCAAGAGCAAGATAGATGAACAAGAAAGGATTCAAGGAAATGGAATGAATGACCTCTTTGAGAGTCTTGCAGGTACAATTCCTGCATTTCACTCAGAGGTCACAAGACCAATGATAGAATTTCAAAAATTCATTCAATATAGACCAGTTATCAGGTGTACATATAAGCATCCTACACTTATCAATCCATATGATTTCCATAACTGTCCTTTGAAGTTGAGGCACAGGTTAATGAACTGGCCCAGGATCATTCATCTGGATAGTGTTGGACAAGCAGTCCAACTCAAACAGTGTGTCTGCATATCTGTTCTTAACAACTGTGCCATGTTGCCTTGAGGACATGTTTCCTGTTCTAAGAAGCTGAGAGTATAGAATATAAAGAGTATCTGCTCTAATTGAAATAAAATTAAGTAAGTGAGGAAATAAATGTTTGGAGCACAAATGAGGAATTGGGAGCAATCAAATCCTTTGACAGTCTCTAGTTTTTGTATTGGATTATTATGACTATCTTCACAACACTGACACCTTGGTTCTGCGTAAATAGTCAAGGAAGTCACTGAATTATTTCTCTGAGTAGATCTTCTGGTGACTTTCTATTGTAGTCATATTGCTACAGTTCATTTCACAGTCTGCAGAGTCTAGTGCCAGCACCCAAAACATATACATGTAAATCAAGGGAGAAATTTCTAAAAGTCAGAGCAAAGAATGGATCTAGGGTAAATAAAGAGGTGAAGAAGATGCAAATGGCAAAGACTGAAATTATTTCTCTAACTTTCCATTTGGTAACTTTTAGCACAACATCTAATTATTCACTGTATAGTCTCTTCTAAGGGATACTAGGTATTTGAGCAACATATTACATGTTGGCTGAAACTTGCTGTTACATTGCTAACTGGTTGTTTTCAACCTTTACCCTAAAAATAATAAGGGGTAAGCGATGAGGTAGGAGTTTTACATAAGAGAAGACCTGACCAAACTGTGGGCTCTTACATGAGGTTTTCCCCTTTGGCTTTGCTGTTAGCGAGGGCCTTCAAGTCGAGACTACAAGGCCTTCACGTTGCTCAGTCAGCTCTACTCCACTCACCCTATCTAAAGGACACATACCTGTATCATATTCTGAGGAAAAGAAACCAAACATGATTTAATGCTGTTTGTTTGAAAATATACAATATACTAAAGCATACAGCAATCTGTATGATTTAGAGATATGATTTCCTCTCACATAAATTGCCTACACTTAAAAATAATTCTGTGAGAGTACAGTTGTTAAAAAATTGGCATAGATATAATACTTAAACAAATTATCTTTACTTCCAAAAATTAAAGTAGTTTAGATCATAAATATTAATTAAGAGGAAAAAATGGTCTATTTTAAATAAAATTAGAAGAAAATTCACTGAGGCTTGATTATGAATATAAATCCATCTGCATTTTCAGGAAGACTATAAAAATTGAGCTATTAAATTTTAGATGTAAATACTTGAACAAATCACTATGCACATAACATACTAACACAATTTAATCAGTTATGACATTACAAATCCACTATAAATTCATAACACTTAAATCACATATACAAATATTTCAGATAAGAATTAAACTTATCCAATTAATAACTTTCAAATGCTGAGAATTCTAACTATCAACCTTGATGTGGGCATCATTGCAAATAATACAGATCATAAATAAGTGCTGTCCTTGGTCTTTACCATTTTCTTTGTATTCATTTTACACTAACTAAAAATGCAAGTCTTTCTCATTTTTTATATTTAAAATACTTAACTAAGTAAAATTAACCACCTCTTGAGTCCCATATTAATTTTAAGAACTCAACATTTGAAATCCATAAATGGATCACAACATAATAAAAATGACAGCAAGCTTTCAATTAATGTCTAGATGAACTTCCTATTAGCAGCAAATAAATATACAAATTGCAGAGAGGAAAATGACTAATTTTTTAAAAAGGAACAAGAAATTCTCTTCTAGTACTAGGTCTTGTGTTCAATACATATAGGTACAGGACTGGGTATTATAAGGGTCAAACTATCAAATGCCTATAAGCTCCAGGCAGGTGGTAAAAGAAGGGGACAGGCCATATGAGGACAGTGGCAACTCAAAGAGAATAAATAAGCTCTGATTTAAAACAGCAACTGCTATTACATCATCATATGATAAAGTGGATTCAATGTTGTTGGACCATAGAAAACACAGAGAAAAATTTTTAAGTTTGTGATTTCCTACTAATGGGAGAAAATATTTGTACACCATACGATGGATAAGGGACTGATATCAAAGATCTACAAAGAGCTTACATCACTCACCAAAAACAAAGCAAACAACCCAATCAAAAAATGGGCAGGGAACTAAAAAGACACTTCTCCAAAGAAGAAATGCAAATGGAAACAAGAAATGTGGGAGAAGATGTGGAGATAAAGGCACCCTCATACATTGCTGATGGGAAAGTACACTGGTCCAGCCACTATGGAAAGCTGTGTGGAGCTTTCGCAGAACACTAAAAATAGATTTGCTATATAAAGCAGTGATTCCAATCCTAGGAATCTACCCAAAGGACACAAAAACACAAATTCAAAAGGAAGCCTGGACTCTTATATTTATTACAGCACTATTTACAATAGCCAAGATATGGAAACAACTCAAATGCCCCATAATATATGATTGGATCAAAAAGATGTGAAATATTTACACAGTGGAATATTACTTGGTGATCAAAAAAGGACAAACTCATACCATGTGCCTCAACATGGATGGAGCTGGAGGGGATTATGCTTGCCAAAATAAGTAATAAGGAAAAAGATAAATATCAAATGGTCTTACCTATATGTGGAATATACAGAAACCAAACAAAATGTCAAGAAAAAGTCAAAACTAGAAAGCTAACCATAGATCTAAGGCATACGGTAAGGGAAGGGAAGGAAGAGAGGTCAAAACAGGGGAGGGAAGAACCAAGAGAATGCGGTGATGGCTCATGGATGATACGGTAGCAGGAGAACTAGGGGGACTACAACGATGTAAGAAAAATTAATTAATTAATTAATTAATAAATAAAAAGAGAAAAAGGAAAAAAGTTTGTGATTTCACCTGATGATTAAATATTGAGAGCTAATTTTTCTAACTGATTAGCATTGAAGACAAATCCTGGCTTCAAGTTCTCTTCTATCCACTGAGTTTGATCTTGAACAATAAATACTACCTTTAGTACACTCACTTGGTGACTGCAGGTTAATGTGATTCCATACCTATCAACCTAAAATCTGTCTCTTATAAAATACTAATGTACTTTACAAGATTCATCGTAAGAAGAAACACATGTGTTAGCTTGTTCTGCCCACTTGTGTCTCTGTAAGCATCTTCTCCCTACCCTTCTTCTAATAGCCCTAACCTTTTTGGATATTTTTTAAAAAAATAAGAAGAAGAAAACTATGTGTCACTCTTTAAATTTGGTAACTAAAAAAAAAGTTTATACATTCTTATAAGGAAGGAGAATTCAGACTTGCAACAGATGTTTATGTCTGAACAACTATACATTTTTTTAAAAATCTTAATTGTTTTAGAAAGTATTCCAGGTCATAAATGCTAATAGCCCCACTTACAATGTTGAAATGAAGCTTCAGATCTACATTCAAAGGAAGTGGTAAATAAGAAAATACAAAACCAATTATTTCCTTTTCATATTATTCTACACACTAAATAAAAGTCAGGAACAAATTATGTACAAACAAAAAGGTACTGAAATTGGTACAACGTGTGTCTGCCAATTTGTATACTAATATAATAAATTATACTAATCATTTCACGCAGCACAATGGAAAAGATTGTGCAATTTAAAAAAAAAAAAAGTTATTTTAGCCTCTGTAGTGATCCATAAAGAAAAAGGGATATTTATGACATAGCAAAAACTAAACAGACATTAAAAATAAAAAGAAAATTTTGAGAGAAACTTTTCACCCAAGCCAGGTAACAGTATTTGGCATGGGAAACTATGGAGATAATTACCTAGTGAAGGACTTCATGATGGCACATCTAGAATGGAATGTGACTAGAAGAGTCTCTAGGAGCCTGCATTACTCAGAGAAGCAACGCCTCTCCCTGAATCTGAAGAGAACAGTTTTCCCACGTTAAATTATCTGTTTTGATTTGTAGAACAAAAAATACTCATAAGTCGATGGGCAGAAAACTGAATACAGGGAAGAAAACTGACTTCCCACCTAGTTCCCAAAAGTAAACAAAACCCAGACAGCTTCTTGACCAAAGAGGAGACCAGGTCCTCATAAGAACAGAACTTGCAACACAGCCACAAAAAACACATGGAAAATCATTTTTGAAACCTTTCACCAAAGGAGAAGGTGTGAGCAAAGAAATAGAAAATACTCAGGCTTTTGGAAGATTGACTGATACTAATTTACAGAGAATCAATGTGATAGTCTTACCCTTTTTAATATTTGACTTGTGACAGCTTTTAAGCCTCACACCAACCTCTTCTGCTTCCCTGCACCTATGCAGGCTAAAAAAATCCCAGCATGCTCCTTCCCCTGACATCAGCAGGAGGTTGAAGCCACATGAAGGAACCCTCTCTCTGGCCACACCTCATAACTATCATAAAAATTTGTCCCCTTTTCTAAGTGGCTCCCTCAAGCCACTTTTAGACCAGCTTGGGAAGAACACAGAAACCTTTATAGTGAGTGATGAACTTTCCAAACTCTCTCGATGTCTGCATGTGTGTACAGTGTGTGTGTGTGTGTGTGTGTGAGAGAGAGAGAGAGAGAGAGAGAGAGAGAGAGAGAGAGAGAGAGAGAGAGAGAGAATCAGTCTTGATATCCAAATGAAATTTCAGGGGTCAGGAGAAAAGAGTGCCCATCTCATTTCAGTGGGATGATCTAAAATACCCAAAAATCTCCTAGTGGCTCATCAAAGGACTTAGGGTAATTGTAATAGAGCTTTTTTTTTAATAAATTTTATTTTTATATTCCCCATACAATTAAAACCCCCTTATTTTTACCCCAATCCCTCCCCTCCCCGCCCCCCACCCCCCATAGAGTGTCTCTGGTTCATAGTTGTTTGTTGATTTTGATTTTCACTTTCCTATAGTTATTAATTTTCCTGGTCCCTTATTTAAGTTTTCTAGATTCCTGCTATGAGTGAGACCATCCGGTATTTTTCTTTCTCTTTCTGGCTTATTTTGCTGAGCATGATCCCTTCCAGCACCATCTATGTTGCTTCAAATTGCATGTGTTTATCTTTTTTGATTGCTGAGTAATATTCCATGGTGTATATGTACCACATCTTCTTGATCCAGTCATCTATTTTTGGGCATTTGGGTTGTTTCCAAAGCTTAGCTATTATAAACAGTGCTGCTATAAACATAGGGGTGCAGGTGCTCTTTGGAATTGATGTTTCTGTGTCCTTTGGGTAAATACCTAGGAGTGGAATTGCTGGATCATATGGAAGCTCTATGTTTAGTAAGTCAAGAAATCTCCACACAGCTCTCCATAGTGGTTGGACCAGTTTGCACTCCCACCAAAAGTGCAGGAGAGTTCCTTTTTCTCCACAACCTCGCCAACATTTGTTGTTGCTAGTTTTTTTAATATGTGCCATTCTCACTGGTGTAAGATGGTATCTCATGGTAGTTTTGATTTGCATTTCCCTGATTACAAGTGATGTTGAACATTTTTTCATATGCCTGTTGGCCATTCGCATTTCCTCTTCAGAGAAGTTTCTTTTTAGCATTTCTGCCCATTTTTGGACTGGATTATTTTCTTTGTTGTTGTTGAGTCTCATCAGCTCTTTGCAGATTTTTGTGATCAGTCCTTTATCATTAGTGTTGTGTGCAAAAATGTTCTCCCAATCAGTGCAGTTTCTCTTTGTTTATGTTATTGTCTCTTTTGCTGTGCAGAAGCTCTTTAATTTGATGTAGTCCCAGCTGTTTATCTTTGCCTTCACTATCACTGCTTTGGGTGATGTGTCTGTAAAGATGTCTTTGATGTACATGTCATGTAGTGTTTCGCCTATATTTCCTTCTATGTATTCTATGGTTTCAGGTCTTATGTCTAGTTCTTTAATCCATTTTGAGTTGATTTTTGTGTATGGTGTGAGGTAGTGGTCAAGCTTCATTGTTTTGCATGTAGTGACCCAGTTTTCCCAGCACCATTTATTGAACAAACTTTCTTTGCTCCAATGCATATAGTCTTTGCTCCTTTGTCAAAGATTAGTTGACCATAAATCTGTGGGTTTATTTCTGGATTTTCTATTTGATTCCATTGGTCTGTGTGTCTGTTCTTTTTCCAATACCATGCAGTTTTGATGATTCTGGCTTTGTAGTATAGTTTGAAGTCTGGGAGTGTGATGCCTCCATTCCCTTCTTTTTTTTTTCAGGAGAGCTTTGGCTATTTGGGGTTTTTGGTGATTCTATATGAATTTCATCAATAATTGTTCTATTTCTTTGAAGAATGACATTGAAATTTTTATTGGAATAGCATTGAATCTGTATATTGCTTTTGGTAGGATGGCCATTTTAAAATGTTTATTCTTCCAATCCATGAGCAGGGGATGTCTTTCCATTTCTTTGTGTCTTCTTCTATTTCTTTTAACAGTGTTTTATAGTTTTCTTTGTATAGGTTCTTTACCTCTTTTGTTAGATTTATTCCCAAGTATTTGATTTTTTTTGTTTCAATAATAAAAGGGATAGGTTTTTTTATTTCTTCTTCAGATTTATTGTTTGTGTATAGGAAGGCTACTGACTTTTACATGTTGATTTTGTATCCTGCCACTTTACTGAACTGATTGATTAGTTGAATTAGTTTTTCTGTGGAGTTTTTGGGGTTCTCTATGTATATTATCATATCATCTGCAAATAGTGATAGTTTGACTTCTTCTTTTCCTATTTGGATTCCTTGTATGTCTTTCTCTTGTCTTATTGCTCTGGCTAGGACTTCCGTATTATATTGAAAAGCAGTGGTGAGAGTGGACATCCTTGTCTTGTTCCAGATCTTAATGGAATTGCTTTCAGCTTTTCACCATTGAGAATGATACTGGCTGTTGGCTTGTCATCGATGGCCTTTATGATGTTGAGGTACGTTCCTTGTATCCCAAGAATTTCAAGGGCTTTTATCATGAATGGGTGTTGCACTTTGTCGAAAGCTTTCTCAGCATCTATTGATATTATCATATGGTTTTTATATTTCTTTTTGTTGATGTGTTGGATAACGTTGATTGATTTTCAGATGTTGAACCATCCTGTGTCCCTGGCATGAATCCTACTTGGTCGTGGTGAATTATCTTATGGATACATTGTTGGATTCTGATAGCTAGAATTTCATTGAGGATTTTTGCATCAGTGTTCATTAGGGAGATTGGCCTGTAGTTTTCCTTTTTTGTGTTGTCCTTGTTCAGTTTTGGTATTAGTGTAATGTTGGCTCCATAGAATGTGTTTGGTATTGTCCCTTCCTTCTCAATTTTTTGGAAGAGTTTGTGAAGGATAGGCACTAATTTGTCTCTGAATGTTTGGTAGAATGCATTTGTAAATCCATCAGGTCCTGGGCTTTTGTTTTTGGGGAGGTTTTTGATTACTATTTCAATTTTGCTCCTTGTAATTGGTCTGTTTAGGTGTTCTATTTCTTCTTCATCTAGCTTTGGGTGATTGTAGAGTTGTAGGAATTTGTCCATCTTCTCTAGATTGTTGAACGTGTTTCCATATAACTGTTCATAGTAGTTACTGATTATTCTTTTGATTTCTGCTGTGTCTGTTGTGATTTCTCCTCTTTCATTTATGATCCTGTTTATTTGTGCTTTCTCGCTTTTTTCCTTTGTAAGCCTGGCTAGGGGTTTGTCTATTTTATTGATTTTTTCGAAGAACCAGCTCTTGGTTTCATTGATCTTTTGGATTGTTTTTTTAGTTTCAATTTCATTTATTTCTGCTTTGGTTTTTAATATTTCTTTTCTTCTACTGGTTTTGGGTTTTGTTGTTGTTGTTGTTGTTCTTTTTCTAGATCTTTGAGCTTCGAGATTAGGTTGTTTCTTTGAGTTCTTTCTTGTTTCTTAATGTGAGCCTCTATTGCTATATATTTTCCTCTTATTACTGCTTTTGCTGCATCCCATACATTTAGGAAATTGGTGTCCTCCTTGTCATTCAATTCAAAGAATTTTTTAATTTCTTCTTTGATCTCCTCATTAGTCCAGTGGTCTTCCAGTAGTGTGGTTTTCAATCTCCATGAGGTAGGAGAGTTCCTTGCCTTCTTTTTATGGTTTATTTCTAGTTTGATGCCTTCATGGTCAGAAAAGATGGTTGGTATGATTTCAATCTTGGTGTATCTGTTGATGTTTGTCTTGTGTTCCAGTATGTGATCGATCCTGGAGAATGATCTGTGCGTGCTTGAGAAAAATGTGTACTCCGTCTTTTTTGGGTTTAGTGTTCTATAGATGTTGTTAAGCCCAAGCACTCCAGATCCTTATTTAGAGCTTTAGTGTCTTTACTTATTTTTTGTCTCATTGATATATCCATTGTTGATAGTGTTGTGTTGAAGTCTCCCCGTATGTGTTTTCTCTGATGTCTGTTTTCAGAGATGACAATAGTTGTCTGATATATTTTGGTGCTCCTTTGCTTGGTGAATATATGTTAATGAGTGTTATTTCTTCTTGAAGTATTGTCCCCTTGATCATAATGTAGTGACCATTGGGGTCTCTTTTTATCTTTTTGAGTTTGAAGTCTGTTTTATCTGATATAAGTATAGCTGTTCCTGCTTTCTTTTTGGTCCATTTACTTGTAGGATTGTTTTCCATCCTTTAACTTTGAGTCTATTTTTATCTTTTGTAGCTAAATGTGTTTCTGGAGACAGCAAAAGGTTGGGTTTTGTTTCTTAATCCAGCCTGCAACTCTGTGTCTTTTTATTGAAGAGTTTAGTCCATTTACATTTAGAGTTAATATTGCTATGTTAGCATCAGTATTTGCCATTGTGTTTGTCTTTCCTTTGATTTTATTTATTTATTCTTTTAATAACTTTTTTTTTGGCCTTCTTTCGTTGTTATTCATCCCTCTGAGGTTCTGGCTTTAGGACTCCTTGTAGTATTTTTTGGAGTGGGGGTTTAGTCGTAATGAAATTCCAGAGTTTCTGTTTGTCTGTGAAGGTCCTTATTCTTTCTTCATAGAGGAAGGAGAGCTTTGTGGGATAGAGTATTCTTGGTTGGCATCTGTTTTCTTGGAGTTTGTTGACTATGTCCCTCCACTCTCTCCTTGCCTGTAGTGTTTCTTTGGAGAAGTCTGATGTCAGCCTGATTGGTTTTCCTTTGAATGTTATCTGTTTCTTCCCTCTTGTCAGCTTCATTATTTTTTCCTTGTCCTGGAAACTTGGGAGCTTTACTATTATGTGTCTTGCTGTATTTTTCCTTTCGTCGTGGAAGTTTGGTGTTCTTCTTGCTTCTTGTATATCAATTTTCAGCTCCTTCTTCATGATTGGGAAGTTCTCTTCAATTATCTCCTTGAATATTTTCTCTGTTCCTACATCTCTCTCCTCTCCTTTTGGTATTCCTGTAACTCTTATATTTCCTTTCCTCATGGAGTCAGATAGTTCCCGAAGTCTTTCTTCGCTCTTTTTCCTTTGTACTTCTCTTTCCTTTTCTGTTTTGGTTCTTTTTATTTCTGTGTCTTCAAGAGTACTTATTCATTCTTCCATTTCATCTATTCTGCTTTCATTGCTTTTCCCAGAGTTCTTTAGTGCCTCCATTAATTCTTTGATCTCCTGCATTTCTTTTACTTCCCTCTTTAGGGACTCAATTTCATTCTTCTGATCTTTGATTATTTTTCCCTTATCATTGTTTTCCTTTATGACTTCTGTCAGTTTTTTAATCATGGCAATTTTAAATTCTCTTTCTGGAAGGCTCAGAAGTTCTTCCAAGTTACTGTTGTTGCAATCTGGGGGGTGGTTTTCTTTTTGTGGTGTGCTTTTTTCCTGAGGAGTTGCTAGGTTGCATGTGGTTCTTCTACTCCCTACTGTTTGTTTTCTAATTTGCCGTATGCATTGGGACACTGTGTTGCTGGGACTGGCCAGCATCTTGGGTGAACTTCTCCACTCCCCTCTGGCTCCTCCGGGAGCCATCTGTTGGTTTCAAGCAGTCTTTACTGAAGAAAGGTCCCTGTTCTAAAATGCCAATGCGGGGACACACTTCCCTGCGTGCCTGGTCTGCTCCGGTGGTGGGTGCCTACTCCCCCTCTGGGCTGGGACTGCAGGCCAGAGGGGTTTGGCGTGGGCGAACTTCCCATTTCACCTCTGGCTCCTGAGGGAGCCTTCTGCTGGTTTCAGGTAGTCTTTACTGAAGAAATGTCCCTGTTCTAAAATGGCGATGTGGGACGCACTCCCTGCGCATCTGGTCTCAGGCACACTCTTCTGCATGCCAGGTCTGCCCTGGCAGTGGGTGCCCACTCCCCCTCTGGGTTCAGACTGCTGGTCAGAAGGGGCCTGGCATGGGCGAACTTCCCAGCTCACCACTGGCTCCTCTGGGAGCCTTCTGCTGGTTTAATTGTAATAGAGCTTTGCCCCATATATATTTCTCCTCAGATGGATTCAGTTATATCTTAGTTCTTAAATATGTAATTAAAATATACATACTCATCAACCAGTGAAATCACTACATTTGTGGATACTGAAAGGAGATTTAAATGGTAGAAAAGTCAAGTAAAAGCTCCTGGAAATTTCTACCCCTATTAGGTTAGAAAACCATACACAGTACCCTGTATCTGAGTAAGATGAATATAATAGTGCCAATATCAAATACATGAAAATACAAGGTGGTGATTTTTATTAAATCCACATTTAAGTGACCCATTTGGCTGTGCAAGATGGATCTTGGAGAATAAAACTTTATCATGACTCAAGCTGAAGCTATAAGATGCTATTAATTCTATTACTGGAGCAAACCAACACAAGTCCTGGCACCTGTTATATAGCTAGTGATTTGACAAATGCTTTTTTCTCTACACCTGTTTGAAAGTTTTGATCAGACACAGTTCATTCTCCCCAGGAGTGGGCAGAAGTACACCTGCATTGTATCATCTCAGAGCTGTCTCAACTCTCCTGCTCACTAAACTAATATAGTTTGTAGAGATCTTAATCATTTGAGCATATTATGGAAAATCTGGACCATTGCATCAATCATGGTGATTGGACCAGAGACACTAAGAGGAGCAAGTATGACTGCAAGACACATGCATGCCATAAATGGGGAATAAACCTTGAAAATTTAGAGACTTGCTACAATGAAGTTTCTAGGGGTCCACTGGTCTGCAGCAAGTCAGGAAATCTTAATAAAAGACCAAGTGTTGCATCTGGCATTGATTATTGCTACATGAGTCCCTGGAATCTATAGCCCTCATTTGATTGTAGAAGCAACATGTAACATAGCGTGTACTGCCCAATTCATGTTCCAAGTAACCCAGAAGACTGCCAAGTTTCAGTGGGACTCAGAGAAAGAATAGATTCTGCAGCAGGTCTAGTCTTCTGTACAAGCTGTTACACCACCTGGACCTTCTGACCAACAGATTTGGTGGTAATGGAAGTAATGAATAAAGATGTTGAATAGAGATTCTGCCAATTCTAAAAAGAATTGCAGAACAGACACCAAGATTTGGGGAACAAAGTCACATCCTCTTCTGCATGGGATTCCTTTTTCAGATGGATTTCACGACTATTGCACAGAAATGGATCGTGTGACCTGTAGGACTCTCCAGCTCCTCTTTTACGAGAGAGGATAAAAGTATCTTACCTCCTTTTACTTCATTCTGTGATTCTTGAACTATGTCTCTGCAAACTACATTTCCCAGATTCCTTTGTCAGCAGGCTTCCCACTGGGTTATCGCAATGGAGGTTATGGGGGGAAATGCTAATATTTGTATTTATATATATTTGTATAGATGTATATATTTATATCATTAACAATGAAAAATATTTTGTAATGAAATTTTAAGTTAATGGTTCGGTTTATAATTTTCCTCTTTTGTCAATGGCTTCAAGAGTATACACTTGAAAACAACATATTTTTTCCCCAAATACAAAAACTAAAGAGACTAATTTCACTGTTGTAAAATATTGTGTTGTGTAAATGAACCATGATTCATTTATTCATTCTCCTGCTCACTGGTGACCTTTGATGTGTTTCTGGTTCTTCTTTCTTGAACAATACTACAATGAACAATCTAGCAAGTCCTCCTGGCACATATGTACAAGTTTCACTCAGGCAATACTTCTCAAAGTGTGATCAAGGATCCACAGGGGTCCTTCCTGTCCTAACAATTTTTACTTTCATTCTGTCAGGCATGTGCTGTGGCATTTCCCAGAGGCTCTATGATATAACCACAGTGATCAGAAAAGCTCATTAAAATACTACTGGGCCTCCTCTGGTGGTGCAGGTGGTTGAGAGCAGCACTGTGATGTAAAATAATGTATAAAATTTAAAAATATGGAAAAAAAAAATCAGAGAGACAGTTTCACAGATATAGAAGACAACATATTTTATAGTGAGAAAGCATTAAATCAAAATTAAACTTTATATCAAATATTTTAAATCTAAATATGTTGTGCTCTGGTGTTGAGCATATGTGTGTGCTCAGGAAGTAAATTAGTATGATTAGATATGCATACTATAAATGTAAATATTATTATTCTCCCAATACAAAACTTCAAAAAAATTATAATAGTAGCAATTTGTTTCAGTCTACATTCTATTGAGGGGCTACAAGATTCCAGAGACTACTAAAATATGTGCCAGCCAGTTAGACAAACACATACAGACAGCCTTTTATAACTGAATTTAAAAGCAAAGTTTACATTTTTATGTCACCACAGTTACTAATGTTTCTGTGAATGTCAAAATTAGCAAATCTATATAGTACTCCTCCAGAGACTGCTTATATACCCCAAATGATTTATCACTAGCATAAAAGGCAGTGGGGGATCTGCAGCATGTAGGACCTTTGTCCTGGGGCTAGAATGAGGTTTGAGGTTTGCCTTGTGGTGTGCAGGTGTCTGCACAACTTACTGAGTTTGATCCCAAGGGTACTCCACTGAAAAACAAAAGTTAGGAAAAGATATAGTAAACACTGAAATAAAAGGAAGTTAATTATGCTGGGTGAAAGGCCACAAAATTCTAAACACCTAATTTTTTCAGCACCTGCAAAAGTATGCCAATATTTATACAACATTCTCCCAGGATTTACGGGAGATGTCAATTTTTAAGACACTCTACCTTTCCTTTATTTTTTTACTTCCAGCCATCTGTGGGTAATATGTGTAGAGATGGGATGATCTGACAAAGTATGAAACACAACAAACTGTAAGACTTTGAGCCTGTATAACTAAATATAAAAACAAAGATCAAAGCCACAAAGTGCACTGGATGATTGTTTGGTTTTTTAAAAGAACAGCCCAAAGCAAGGAAAAAAATTTCCCAACTTCTAAACAACCAGAGTATCAGCAAAACATAAACAAGAGCATGTTTATCTTATACCTACCACAGAATCTCCTTGTGTCCCTTTCCTGTTTAAGCCTTTCGCCAGCTGGACACATAGTAAGCTGGGCAGCCTGCTTTAATTTACTCAGAATGAGAGATTATTTTGAAGGTCTGGGACTTTTTGAGAAGTCAAATCCAAGAAAACAAACTCACATGTGTAAATGTGTAAATCTACAAAAACTAGATATACCAAATGATGAAAATGAATTCCATAAAATATATTTTAAAAATCCAAACAATATGGATTCTAAAGCTGATAAATGACCCTCAATTTTTGAAAGGAGAAGTTCACTCTGTTTAAAGACACTTTGATGGTATCACTGGGTTTTTCCCTTCCATGAGCTAAACATGTACCAAATATGATATGCCTTTTTTTTCAGCCAGACATGAAACATCCAATTTTCCCATTTCTCTAAACTATCTTCTAAAGATTAAAAAAGATAAATTTTTTCCCTTTATTCTTAGGTCAAATTTATGAATCTACCTTAATAAAGCCTATTTTTGATGAATTCTATTACAGAAGCTTTTAAAGGCTTCATTAGTATCTTGAGAAACAAACCCTAACCAAATAGCACAGTATCTTTATCATATTAACCCTAGTGTTAAATGCTGCTTCATATTGATTAATACAAAAGAAATTGAAACAAAAATTAAAACATAAAATAATAGATTATGGTAGAGGACTATCAGTGCCTTGGTGGTGGGTGTGATGTGGTTCAGCTCACCCTGAAGAGTGAGCTCCTATACCTCTAAATCATAAACATACTTGTAATCAATGTTACTTCCATAAAAAAATGAATAAATAAAATTTAATTAAATAAAATTCGTAAATAAAGAATAAAATGTGTGACTTAAGATATAAAAGTAAACTGAATTGAATATATTGCTATTTTGTTGCTGGTCACAAACAAAAGATACTTTTGAAGCCTAAATTCATCTTTAAATAAATATAAGATCGATGCTCAAATGCAACTTAAAAAGCATCTTTTAGGTTATTTTCCTTTTCATTTCAAATTCCATAATCTAATCTGGGCTTATAGCACACACATCTATTGATTTCACTAGATCTGCTGCTAAATTTGTGATGTCTGACCCAAATATAAACAGCAGCCCATAAAATATCTGTCTGAATATTTAAAGTTTTAAATAAGCTAACAGACTGTTAAATAAAATTTGAACTGTCCACGTACCTGGTGGCGCAGGGGTTAATGACAGCGCTATCAAGCAATGGCCAGCCACTGCAGCACTAGTTCAATTCTCAGGCCAACCAGGGAGCTACTCACATGGCACAGCAGACCTCTCTTGTCTCGCCCCCTGCTCCCCTTCAGCAGTGTATTTCAGTAGATCTTCCTGTTCTGCTCCCCACACTGTCTCTGGTGAATCCCCTCACCCCCTGCACCTCTGGCTCACACCCTAGTTCTTGCATGCATAAATAAATAAATCTTTTGTTGAAAAAGAAAAAGAAAACCGTATTTCATTATGATCAAATGGCTGCCGATGAGGCAGGGGCCACAATGATAAAAGATATCTATGCCATCTACCTCCACTGGACCCGCCTCAGCAGCCCGTGTTGATGTTCTCTTTGGCCACACACTATGTTGCTTATCATTCTCAAAACATTACATTCCTTTCAGTTCTTATTCTTTACTGATGCTATTTCTCCTACTCTGAACATCTTTCTCCTATTCCGATGCTTATGAACTCTTGCTTGTCCCACACACACAGTTCAAATATCCTCACCTCTCTGTTCCCTCCCTCCTACCTCTTTGAGCCCCACACAAGTTAAATAATTAATTCTTCCCTCATCTATGTTTGGATTGAATTTTGTATCGTTCTTGCAGCATTATCGAATTAACATAATACATATCGAACATAGCTGAATGGCAGACGAAGGGATTATTGAACTTACATTAATTTGTTCTTAGTATGGATTTTCTCACAGAAGTACACCCTGAGACAAGGATTTGTGTGCAAATAGTTCATTTGAAAAGAGTAGGAATCAGTGATACTGAATAGGGAACTGAGATAAAGAAAGGAAAACAGCCCACAAAGTTTATATCATGGAGCCAGGTAACACTGTGGGTAACTAGAGCTCCTGCTTTGTCTTAAAGGACAGCAGAGGTGCACTAACTCCCATCTTCAGTGTATAAGGGCTGCACCATGAGTAGTTCATTCCCCGGAGCTTCCTGCCAGCTTCAGATGTTGCGTGGCTTTGCGTTTTTGGAGAAAAACCTCGAGCAGAAACACAGAAACCAGCTGTCAGAAGTTTGTTGGATTGCGCACTGTTGAACACCTTGGCAATCATTCAGAAAGCCCAAGTCCAGAACCTATGGTCTATGTGGCATGATGTGCAATATGGAGGGAGTGATGGCCCCCAAACCTTCCATTACTACCAAGCTGTTTCTGAATGTCTAGCTATACTAACACTACCTGGAGGTCAGGTGTATCAAAGACTATAAAAGTTCTGTTGATACTTTATTTAATCTTCACAGTACTAAGAGGTACTTATTGTTATAGTCAGTTTATAGAGGAAAAAAGTGATGTTCAGGGCATTGAAGTCAGAGAATTTGCGTGAGACACTTAAGGAGATCCAGCAAAAAAAATATGCTACTTATTATTTTAAAGCATCTACAATATGAAGCATGATAGTTCCAAACTAGTAAGAAAAATACTAAATTTTTTTATAAAATACTAGAAGTGGCAAAATATATGTCATTACTAGAAATACTAATGGATATTCAACATCAGTATTTTTAAACTATATTTGTATTTAATATTTTAATAAAAACATTAAACATAAGTAAACATAAGTAGATAAATATATACCTTTGCAGAGTTTACTTATAAAAACTGACTAAAAAATTGAAATGTTATTGTTCATTTGTAGTAAAAGTCATAGTCACTGTATATTTGAATGATATTTTTTTATTACTCCAAATTTTACAATTTCCTTCCAGCAATTTTGAAAGCAGGATAAATATAAAACATTAAATTAAGAATGCTAATGCCTATAGTACAAGCACAGGGGTATTCCCTTATTGTACCTCCATAAGCAATCATTAGAGAAGCCCTATTAATCAATGCCCCAAAAGTGGGAGAAGGAATTGTTCAAGTATTTGGATACAGTATTCTGTCCCACTACACAAAATGTTCTACATACAGCAAGAGCTGACAGGTTTGGGGATAAATGGGAAATCATCCCAATGTTATAAAAGAACAGTAACCATTCTGCTCAAAAACTCATTAGAATATTAGTATTGACTCACTTTTTTTTTTTTTAAAGATTTATTTATTTATTTATACAAGCACTGGGTACAGTCAGAAGTGCAGGAGGGTGAGAGAATTCACCAGAGCCAGAGCAGGGAACAGAACAAGCAGACCGATGAAACACACTGCTGAGGGGAGCAGCGGGCGGCAGGAGAGGTCTGTCGCGCCATGTGGGACCCCCGCCCGGGGCCGGGGATCAAACCAGCGCTGCAGAGGCTGCAGGCAGCCTCGCAGCCCAGCGCTCAACCACTGCGCCACCAGGGGAGGCCCAGTATTGACTCACTTTTGATTTAAAATAATGCAAAGGCGGACTATGGAGAGCATTATTGGTGCTTTGGTGATGAGTGTGGTGTGGTAATATACATCAGAAAAGGTGTGAACCTTTATCTCTAAATCATATACACTGTTGTAAACCAATGTTACCTGAATTAAAAAAAAAAAACCACAATATTAAAAAAATTACAAAAAGGTATTGTGGTTCTTGATCATTCCTAGGCAAGTATTTACATTAATCACCTTTTAATTCTTTATAGAACAATTTAAGATACAATCAGCAATTCTCTTAATTGCTGATTAACATTTACTCTTAGATATATTTGTGTATAATTTGAGGGACCCTTTCCTCACCAACCTCAATGGAGATATTATCCCTAATTTCTCTTTAAAAAATAATTTCTGACTAAACAAAAATGCTCAATGTGGAATATTAAAGCAAAAATTCTAGATATTTAAAAATATCTAGATAAGGTAAAATTTTATTATCTTTGAATAGAAGAGAAAAAGCATCATTATTCCTGGTAGTATTCAAAGTCTAGGATTTATCCACCAGTGTTCTGGCAAGTTTAAAAATATATATGCTTAATAATATAGATATCTTTTTATATAGATGTCTATATAGATATCTATATATATCATGGAAAGAATAAATCTTTCAAGGGAGAAAGAAAGGAAGGGAGAGAGGAAGGATGGGGGGGAGAGAGAGCACACTAATTGATAAGCAAGCTGTGGCACATCCTAAAACACCCATAAAATTCCTTCCATCTCATTTGTATTCTGCATTTGTAAATTCTGTCTCAAGTAAAATAAGCAATTGGGTGCAACATTTGCAAACTTTTATAATACTGTTTTAATTACTCTACACTCTTGAATCCTTATGTTTAGATTCAAGGCAGTGATGTCAAACATTATGAGAGTGTTTATTGCTTTGGAGTGGGATGGGACACTTATATGACACATCTGTGTATTTTAGAAGATTGTGCTATAACTCACACACACACAGGATTATAGGGAACTTCATTTCTACATCAGATTAACACAAAATCATTATCAATTACAGAAGTCTAAAGCTTTCCAAAATTTCAGCTTAAATGAAAAATAATATTTTACAATTACAAAAACTAGTAAATTCACTGTATTCCCAACAATGATTTACACTCCCAACCAAAAGGAAATGTAAGCAGTATAATTCAGTCTTTTAAGAGGTAGCAGTCTTACAAGGTCATGATTGATATTAATCAGTTTTAGTCCTAGTATTTATTTTACTAATTTGGTCACCATAACAAATGCTTATTAAGTTTCTCTTATTGGCTGTCCTTGTACTGGCAATTATTATAAATTATTTATGATAGTAAATAAATACTTCCCCTAAGGAATGTATTTAGTCGATCTGTCCTCCTTTCCTTTAAAGGAGGCACCCTATTAACTAGAAATATATAAAAAACCTAATGTAGAGCATAGTCTTGCAGATGAATCCTCTTTAACTTTCTTGGGCTAAGGGTCTCCCTGGTGGTGCAGAGATTAAAGACACAGCATTATCAAGCTATTGCCAACCCCTGCAGCACCAGTTCCATCTCCTGCAGGCCAGAGAGTTAACCCACAGGCACAGCAGACCTCTTCTGTTTTATTGCTGCACCCCTCAGCAGTGTATTTCAGTAGATCTGCCTCTTCTGTTCTGCTCCCCACTCTGTCTCTGGTGAATCTTCTCTAAGCCCCACTCCCACCCCCCACATCTCTGGTCTACAGGCCAGTTCTTGCATGCATGCATAAATAAATCTTTATATATATATATATATATATATACAAAAAAAACTTTCATGGGTCAAAATTAAGATGTGTGTGTGTGTGTGTGTGTGTGTGTGTGTGTGTGTAGGTGGGTGGGTGGGTGTGTGTATACAAGAACTGGGTGTAGGCCATAGGTGGGAGGGTGGGGGGGGGGAAGGATTCACCAGAGACAGAGTGGGGAACAGAATAGAACAGGCATATCTACTGAAATATACTGCTAAGGGGAGCAACAGGCGAGACAGGGGAGGTCTGCTGTGTCATATGTGAATTAGCTCCCTGGCTGGGATCAGGCCGCAGCAGTGGGCAGGTGGACCCTCTGGATGACAGCGCTGAAACTTAATCCCTAAACCACCAGGGATTATTTAAAAAATTAAGTTTCAAAACAAAACCAAACCAAAATTTTCCAATCCCTTAATCTATTTTTTCACACTATCATTTAATTTCATATTCTCCCCTGAGCAGCCTGTAGCCCACCAACCATCATTTCCCATTACTTACTACCTTCCACTCCACCCTAACCCTGTAACCAGGCTCCTGGTTACTGAAGGGTAAAAATCGCTCAACCTTGTAGATTTGTTTCAATAACAAACTCAAGGTCTCCAAAGTCATCTGGATCATTCAATAAGGAAAGCAAGTTTTATAGCCATACCTCTTCAGTCTTATGTCCCTGAGACTAAAATATTTATAAATGTATTTAAGCTTCATATGCAAGGTCCTTACCACTGCCACTTTACTATTTCTTTAAATGTCCTTAGCTTGTATGTCTTTGCCCTTAACTATATTTCAACTTATCTTCGTTGCTCAAGATTCATCATTTCTTGCCCTCCTCCCAGATTTTGAACTTCATACTTTGTCCTCATCTTCTATTTTTTTATTCTTTGCCTCATTCTCAAATCTCTACCATCTTAGAAAACTTTTTCTTGACTTCTAGTTGCTTTATTCCTCAGTGCATTTTACTAATTCTCTATTTTTTCTATCTCAACCCATGACTGTCTGCTTCCAACCGATTTCTAATGACATTGCTACCTAATTGTAGGTAAATAATTTTCAGGCTTTTCTGCCCTCCTGCCATTGGGATTGCCCTGCCTGATGGGGCACCTGCATTTGTTACATTGTTATAAGTTTTACTGTTTATTTCTGTGGGCCATGGCTCATTATTGAGCTAGTCCCAAGAGAAGCAAAAAGGAGAAGAAAGAAGCAGGAGATAGAAGGGGAGAAAGAAGCCCAGAGTGAAGACTTGCTGGGGGCTTGGAGGCCTCCTGGCCTCCTGGCCCCTCAGCACCCCTGCCTGCTGTGTACCTGGTTGCTGCACTACATGTAAAGCTCAATAAAAGCCTGAGAAAGCCACCCAGGGCTCCAGGACTCCTCCTTTACCCCTGGTCTGCTGGAATCATAAAGAACCTGCCCTGTGCCCATCCTGCCCCTACACTAATAAACTCCTAATTTCTAAACTAAATTGACATATTTATGTCCACACACAACTTGACATCTCTGTCACACCTAGTAACCACTGCTTAAATCTCTTCTTTCTTGATTTTCATTTTCATTTCATTTCATGAATATGGAAAACATCCTTCCGTTCAAGTCACTTTCAGCACTCGTTCCAGGGCCAGTCTCCTTGATCCACACATTTATAAACTTGAGCCCCCTTTATCTCTGGCCTTTCTACTCTTCTAATTCTAGACATTCCATGTGATTGATTTCTATCACATCTGTAGTTTCATCAGACACCTAAGAGCGGCTGATCCCAAAACTTTATATAACCACCTTGTAGTACATCTCCTTCTTAAGCAACAGACTTACTAAATTCCACTGCCTAAAGTCTAATAAGTGAAAAATTTTAATGTAAAAAACACATATTCTAAATATTTAAATATGTTGATTCATTTATTAATGGGGGGGAAGTACCATCCCAATCCCCATTTTATAGTTAAGAAAACTGAGTTCACCATGGACATAAAGTTTGTAAATAAGAAAGCGATCTTAAGATGCTAAACTGTTTCTATAGAGGTTATGCAAATATGCAAAGCTGAAAATATTAAACGCGCTGACTTATCTCCACTGGCTTGGATACCCTTCTGTGTTATGACTTCCTGTTTAGTGCTCTTGTGTAATTGCTTTTTCCTTTCTATCTATCTCACTAGAATATTAGCTGCTAAAGTCACAGAACATATCTTTTCTTTCTGAACACCCAAAACCTAGCACACATAATAGGCACTTATGTATTATGTGTTATGTTTCACACATAATGGGCATTTAACTTTAGTTGAGCAAATTAATTTTCAAATATTTGCCATCATATTCTTTCTGATCATGTGTTTCACTAAACACTGTAAGAAATTTTCCTATTACACTGGAAAAATAGCTCTAAAATCACCCTCTCTTTCTTTCCCCTCCCTCAAACATACCTTTAGAAAATAATATTGATCTTGTTTGTTTTGGTCACACACTGAATAATACCTTAAATTTAATTTGTTTAAAATGTTTGATATGCCAAATTTCAAAACAATACTTCCAACACTGTTATGTTTCAGAAAGGAGAAAACAGAGGTGTCTGTAAACACACATATGATTACCATATATAGGGAGAGAAAGGAGAATGACTAGTCATCTATGTGATAGTAGTAAAGATTTCTGCAGAGTGGGACTAGAAGTTCATTCCCTTAATTTCAAATATTCTATTATTTCTATTTTCTATAAGGAACATGTATTCCTCTTATTTAAAATTTTGGGATTACTTTTATATTTAAAAAATAGATTTTAATAAAAAGCAGATCTTCTATTTGCAAAGAACAAAAGTATTTCATAGTGGAATTTCATCATAACATTATGAGTATAATGAGATTCTCCTCTTAAATAAACAATTATACTCCCTTAGAGAAAGAAGGCTCAAGATGCACCCACCATATGTCAAATTCTGTGAATATGCCATAGGTTCAAAATGCATTTATTAAATTTCTAAAGAGGTTGCTGCTTATAACCTATTGGTCAAACACACTAACATTCAAACAATAACTTCAAAATAATGTATTATAACTATTTTTTTGATTCATTTAAAAATTGTTAGTGAAAGGCCTCCTGAGAGCATTTTCTTCCCAGCAATTTCAAAAGCACTTATTTTTAAAATCCAAACAGTGGTTTAGAATTCCAAATCAGTAACAATGTGTGTTTAGACTGAAAAATTAAAATACATTTCAAACTAAATATTTCGAAATCAATTTCTTTCATGTTTACTCATCAATTCTTCAATTCCGGCCTCTATGTTTTCCCTGAAACAGTTGACAGCTTTGCTTTTGGTATTAAATAACATAGGATTAGTCTGCCTGAGGGACCATCTGTTGTTCTATGCCCTGTCATGACAATTCAGAGGCCTTCAGAACTACATCCTGTGGTTTCCCGTGGAGAAGAAGGCCATTCTCTATCATGAGCTTAAGCTTCAGAAATGTTGTCCATTCCAAATGAATCAACATACAGCTATGATATCTGTCAAACAAGACAGGATGTTTTTGTTTCATTATATGTGAATATCATTTTATTTTAGTGGATGAAAAGGTAAGATTTTTGTTATTTCATTAGTTATGCGTTTACAAGGTGGATACATTATTAAACACCTTAAGGGTTTTGCTCTATTTTATTTTATGAGTTACTACTGATTTCCCCAAGCTGTAAGTAAAAACAAAGTATGATTTATTATATTTTAACTAGTTTTAGGCGATCATCAATATTTATATATTTTAAAGTCACAAGAAAGGAAGATATCTACTTCAGCCTCAAATATTCTTTACCTCGCCTCAAAAAGCTCAAAAATAATATGAATTATATACATACAATGAGGATTTTACAAATAAAGGTAAACAAATTCATGTTGATTTAGTACTAAATTTCAAAAGAACTTTGTGACATGTATGGCAGAAAGGAATGTGCTCAAAACTATTCCTGGGTCTACCCTAAAATTCCTTCTCCTTTGAGAAAAATCATATAAAGCTAGTTCAAATAGAAGTGCATATATTTAATACTTATTTTTATCTGTAGGCAATTATTTATTTTTTCAAAACATAAATTTATTTATGAGACTCTTCGGCATCCATGGTGTATAAATCACAACTCACAGACCCTCAGCTCTGTGAAAAATAACCATGGTCTAAAAGCCTCACAGAGGGTACAGTCAACAATCAGGGATCACCACCTCCTGAATTGTAAAAGAAGTACCAATATGAAATAGATGGATTTAGTTATCTCCAGGATTATCAAACTTTAAAGATTCCCTGTTAACATGTTTATAAATAAGATCACAGGTACCTCAGATCTCTAACCAGAGCCCAGACTGTCTCCAGGTTCCATCACCATAACAAAAATGCCTTTTAATGCTAATTTAATTCAACTGACTAAATGAAAAGAGGGAGCTAAGCAGCTACTAATCTTACTATAAAAAGTCTCAGATAATTTTAATCTTATTAAATAGAAAAGTTACAGAATACATGTAAGTCTATGAACACACATATCTATGCAAAGAGGAAGAGTTTGTGTATTTTATGGTATATTTTTCTGAGAGATACAGACCTTGTCTCTGTAAGAAAGACTGTTCAGTCACTAGATATTTATACTTGCCATACCAGAGTAAATCATTTCTTCAAGATTTCCCCTATGTTGAATAAAATATTCCCAAATCATCACAAAACCTTTGCTCCTACTTTAGAAACCATTTTTAGTTTACTTTGTTTTCCAACTTCCTTCACATTTAGAAGGTAATACCACAGATCTAAGACATAAATTAATGTTAACCTAGCCAAGAACAACCAGCAAGTTATGGGAAAAAATCTAAGTGTACAAAGATAGATGAGTGGATTGAGAATGGAATACTTAATCAGAATGGAGTACTAGTCAGCAATGAGATTCAGTCTTGCTATTTGCAACAATATGGATGGAACTGAGGGGATTATCCTACGCAAAATAAGTCAGAAGGAAAAAGACAAATACCAAATATTTTCACTCATAAAGAGAAACAAAGATGAACAGGTGACACTAAACCAAAACAAACCCCAGAATTCTAACTGCAGAATTTAGGTTATCAGAGGGGAGGGTTAAGGGAGGGAAACAAATAGGGGTGGGAGCACAAACAAATAGGGGTGGAAGATGGTGGAGGATATAGGTGCTTTGGTTCTGGGTATAGTGTGACAACATACATTTGAGAAGAAATGAACTTATACCCCTAAATCATAAACTGTGTTGATAGCCAATGCTACTGCAATAAAAAATAATATTTCTTAAAAAATTTAAAAAAAAACAAGTTTGCAACTTATGAAACCTTCTCTGATGAATTCAGGTAGTATGAATTGACTGATTCTGTCATGCCCATGGGAAATTTTTCAAACTTGAAATCTCAAACAAAAAAGGTACCTGAAAGGCCTTGCCTTCACCTCAGAAACAGTGTGTACATATCATCTCTTAGTGTCATTGTGCATCCAAATGTCATCAAGGCACAGGATAGCTCCCAGGGATCCTGAAACCTAATAGAGAAGTCAACTGTGTGTAATAGTATTTTCACAGAAAGATAAGGCTATCATGGAGAGCTGAGCACCATGAAAATACCAATGAGGAGAATAAAATTTGCTGAAGGAATATAAGAGAAGCTTAAATAAGGAATTAGCCAATCAGTCAAAAAATATTTTTCAGGCGCATGGCATTGAGCTGGAATTTTAAAGGAAATACCAAGCTAAAAAAAAGGAGACACCATGAGAGAAATTATGCACATGGTTACGTAACACGTCATTTTTCATTTTTGTATAATGTTTGGTTTCTCCACCTCAGGTGTAATCCCCATAAAGTTCTCACCACCAAATCACCTGTGATCTATCACCATAGTCTTTTGTGGTCTTCCTTTCCCTGTTTTGACCCATCTCCCTCTCCATCCCCTGCTGTATATCTCCAATTTATACTTTGCCTCCTAATTTTGTCTTTTTTTTTTCTTACCAGTGTTTTGTTTCCTTATATTCCTCTTACAAATGAAACCATCCAATATTTTTCTTTTTCTTACTGACTTATTTCAGTGAGCATAATTCCTTCCAGCTCTATCCATGTTGCTGCAAATAGCATGAGTTTATCCTTTTTGATTGCTGAATCGTATTCCATTGTGTATCTATACCACATCTTCTTGATCCAGTCATCTGTTTTGGGATTGCTTCCATATTTTAGGTATTGTAAATAGTGCTATAAGAAACATAGGGGTGCAGGTTTCCTTTCTAATTAATGCTTTTGTGTCCTTTGGGTAGATATCTAGGAGTGGAATTGCTAGGTCATATGGTAGCTCCATTTTTAGTAATTTTAGGGTCCACAGAACTTTCCACAGTGGTTGGACCAGTTTGCATTCCCAACAACTGGGTAAGACAGTCATTTTTCTCCAGATCATTGCCATCATTTGTTGTTGCCAGTTTTTTTTAATATTAATATGTGCCATTCTCACTAATTTGAGGTGGTATTTCATTGTGGTTTTGATTTGCATTTCCCTGATTATAAGTGATGTTGAGCATTTTTTTATATACCTGTTGGCCATCTGCATTTCCTTTTTGGAGAAGTGTTTTTTTAGCTCTTCTCCCCACTTTTTGATTGATTTATTTGCTTTGTTTTTGTTGAGTCATGTGAGCTCCTTGTAGATTTTTGAAATCAGTCCTTTATCAGTTGTATGGAGTACAAATATTTTCTCCTAATCTGTGGGGTGTCTCTTCATCATGGTTTCTTTCTCTTTTGCTGTACAGGAGGTTTTTAGTTTGATATAGTCACAGCTGTTTATCTTTTCCTCCATTTTCTTTGCTTCTGGTGATGGGTACTCAAAGATGTTTCAGAAATTCTAATTTGACTGACTTTTTTTTAAAGACTTATTTATTTATTCATACAAGCACTGGGTACAGTCAGAAGCACGGGAGGGCGAGAGAATTCACCAGAGCCAGAGCAGAGAGTAGAACAGGCAGAGTGAGGAAGTACACTGCTGAGGGGAGCAGCGGGCGGCAGGAGACGTCTGCGAGCCATGTGGGACACTCACCGGGTGACCGGGGATCGAACCGGCGCTGCAGAGGCTGCGGGTAGCTTCGCAACCCAGCGCTCAACCACTGCGCCACCGGGGAGGCCCCTAATTTGACTGATTTTACTATATATTCTAGAAGAGGGTATAAAGATAAGTTGTAGGGCCTCCCCGGTGGCGCAGCGGTTGAGCGCTGGGTTGCAAAGCTGCGCGCGGCCTCTGCGGCGCCGGTTCGATCCCCGGCTGCTCCCCGGCCACCAGAGGAGGGTCCCACATGGCGCGCAGACCTCTCCTGCCGCCCGCTGCTCCCCTCAGCAGTGTACTTCGGTCCTTCTGCCCGCTCTGCTCCCCACTCTGGCTCTGGTGGATTCTCTCACCCTCCCGCGCCTCTGACTGTACCCAGTGCATGTATAAACAAAACAAACAAACAAACCAGCAAACAAATAAATAAAGCATGCCTCTATAAAAAAAAAATAAATAAATAAAGATAAGTTGTAGATCTAGTCCAAACATGGTTTTCTTTACATACCAGGCTAAAGAGTAGGGACTTTATAAGGATCTGGATAAGCATGTTCTTCTATCCCCATTTTTGAGAGTTTCTATCATAAATGGATGTTCAATCTTTTCAAATGCTTTCTCTGCATCTACTTATATGATCATATGGTTTGGTCTTTCTTTTTGTTGATTTGGTGAATTATAATGACTGATGTGTGGGTGCTCTGAGCCATTTTTACATCCTTTCAATAAATCCCACTTGGTTATAGTGTATAATTCTTTTAATGAATCGTCGAATTGGTTTACTAAGATTCTTTTGAGTAATTTTGCATGTATGTTCATCAGAGGTATTGGTCTGTGGGGTTTTGTTTTGTTTTGTAATATTCCTGTCTGACTTGGTATCAGAATAATGTTGGCCATATAAAATGTGTTTGGAAGTATTCTCTATTCCTCAAATTTTCATAAAAGCTCGAAAAAGACTAATATTAATTTATCTTTGAAGTTTAGGAGAACTCACTAGTGAAACCATCTGGTGCTTTCCTTCTGGTTTTGGGGGAAATTTTGATTACTGTTTTTGATTACTGATTACTCTATTTTTATATAGAGTACAAATTACAATTGCTTGCAATTTGTTTAGGTTTTCTATTTCTTCCTGATTAAATCCTAGAAGATTTTATGCTTCTAAGAATTTGTCCATTTCTGCTAGTTTATCCAATTTATTGGCATAAAAATGTTCATAGTAGTCTCTCATGATCCTCTATATTTCTGATAATTTTGTTGTAATTTATAATTTCTTTCTGATTTATTAGAGTTTTCTCACTTTTTACCTTAAAAAATGTAGCTATAGGTTTATTTGGTTTTGCTTATTTTGTCAAAGAACTCAGGTTTTATTGATCTTTGGGTTGTTCTTTCAGTATCTGCTTCATTTATGCACTCCTATGTTGAGTTCATTGCAAAACTATTTATAATAGGCCAGTTACAGAAACAACCTAGGTGTCCAATGACAAAGGAGTGGATTAAGATAATGTACTCTATATACAGAATGGAATGCTACTCAGCTATAAAAAGAAATGAAATGTTGCCATTTGCAACAAAATGGAAAGATTTATGCTAAGTGAAAAAAGTCAGAAGGGGAAAAACAAATATGGGATCTCTTTACTCATATGTGGAATAAATGGAAATAAAAGGAATAGACAAATCTAAACTAACACAAATTCTAAAAATCTGATGGTAGAATTTAAGCTATCAGAGCAGAAAGGAAGGACTAGTGGACTGTGGCAGGAGATTGTGAATGCTTTGATGATAGGAGTAATGTGGTAGCATACATCTGAAGAGGTCTGAACCTTTACCTGTAAATCATGCTTTGTTGTAAATCAATGTCACCTCAATAAAAAATAATACAGTAAAAAAATTAATATAAAAATACTAATGAAAAAGAAGTGATAGTGGAAGAATTAGGAAATATACTCATTTAAATATTATGTCCTTCAGTCTCTTCAATAAATGGTGCTGGGAAAACTGGACTGCTACATGCAAAAGAATGAAACTACACTATTACCTCACACTATATACAAAGATCAACTCAAAATGGATAAAAGACCTGAATGTAAGTCCCAAAACCATATAATACATAGAAGAAAACATAAGCAAAACACTCCATGACATAAATCTCAGAAACATCTGTAAAGACTCAGCCCCTGAAACAAAAATAATGAAGGAAAAGATAAATAGCTGGGACTACATCAAACTATAAACCTGTACAGCAAAAGAGACAAGAACCAAGATGAAGAGACACCCCACAGATTGGGAGAAAATATTTGCACTCTGCAAAACTGATAAGGGACTGATATCAAAGATCTACAAAGAGCTTACACAACTCAACAAAAACAAAGTAGAGAATCCAGTCCAAAAATGCACAGAACTAAAAAGACACTTCTCCAAAGAATAAATGCAGATGACTAACAGTCACATGAAAGAAATGCTCAACATCATTTATAATCACAGAATGCAAATCAAAACCACAATGAGATATCACCTCACGCCACTGAGAAAAGCCCACATTAAAAAAAGTAATAATAACAACAACAAATGCTGGCAAGAATGTGAATGTGGAGAAAAAGGAACCCTCTTACATTGCTGGTGGAAATGCAAACTGGTCCAACCACCCTAAAAAAAATTACTGAAAATGGAGCTACCATATGACCCAGCAATTCCACTCCTAGGAATCCACCCAAAGGACACAAAAACATTATTTCAAAAATACACTTGCACTCCTATGTTTATTACTGCACTATTCATGACAGCTTAAATATGGAAACAACCTAAATGCCCCAAAGCAGGTAACAGATGACTGGATCAAGAAGATGTGATACACACACACACACACACACACACACACACACACACACACACTGGAATACTACTCAGCAATCAAAAAAGATAAACTAATGCCATTTGCAAGAACAGGGATGGAGCTGCAAGTGATTGTGCTCAGTGAAATAAGACAGAAAAAAAGAAAAATATTGGATGACTTCACTTACAGGAGGAACATAGGGAAACCATAAAAGTGATCAAGGGAAAAAAAAAGACAAAACGAAGAAGCAAAATATAAATCAAAGATATACAGCAGGGAATGGAGAGGAAGATGGGTCAAAACAGAGAAGAAAAGAGCACAAGAGTTTATGGTGATGGTTCATGGGTGTCTTGGTGTTGGTAATTTTATGGGGACAACACCTGAGAGGAGAAATCAAACACTGTACATAAATGGACAATGATGTAAAAATAAATAAATATGTATATATAAATAAATAAAAAGAATACAAAAAGCAATATAAAAATAAATACATAAATATTATGTATTTATACTTCTTATGCTAATAATTGAGCTGATTTCTTTAATACAGGTATATAGTTAAAGATGTTATTTTTTTCCTTTAATATTATGGTAAGAAATTGTTTAGTTATAATTTCTAGATTTCCAAATCTATTGTCTAATAAAAATTTGATAAAATTAATCACATTGTAACACTGCATTCTTAAGGCATAAAAATAAAAGCATCACCTTTTTCCATAGTGTATTCATAAGTTTAAAAAATTTGCTTAAAACCAGTACAACAAAAGACTACCATACAGAAAGCCACATTCTCCTTTGCTCTCTTCTCTCAGTTCATAAAATATATTGTGGGTCATTTTTCTAAATGGTTATTTAGGAGCAAAGATGTATTCAATTGAAACTGTTGATAAGGAATTTTTCCATATCAAGATTTTAGTGTTGAAATATTTCTAGAAACACTATAGCCCAACCTCACATTGTTATATCTGAAGGTTAATTGGGATTCACAGCATTTAAAAGTCCTACAAGTCTATGCATACAGCTTTTTCAAGAACTAGGAGTAAAATCCAGGTCTCTTCAAAATACAATATTTTTTCCATTTTTTTGTAATTTGCTGATGGGTTAACTTATTTTATTGTACAACACTTCTTGATTAAAACTTGACATGATTCAGTTGCTGTCTATCATTCCTTATATAGATCCATCTTGGAGGAAACTTCCTTGCCAAATTTCTGTCATTCCTGGAACCTTTACCCCATAAATCCAATCGGTCACCAAGTCCCATTAGTTCTAAATTATCTTCTCTGCTATTAGTTTCACATCTGCCCCTTCCTCATAATCCTAGCTGTTGTTGGTCTAATTTGGGCTGTTATGTCCAATTTTGATTACTATAACAATTTTTCTGCCTTCAGATACTTCACAGTATCTCTTAAGACTACAAGCCTGGTCATAGTTTGCTCCCCAATGGCTGACCACTGTTTTAAGAATGAGATAATACATAATCTGACCGCTAATCCTATCTCCCACCATAACTTGCCAGGAGTTTCCTGAACATGACATATTGTTTCTTGCCTCTAAGCATGTTGTTATTTCTCCTTAGAACACCCTCCACTCATCTTGTGGCTTATTCTTACCTTTTAAGATACCAGGTGAAACTTTCTCTAAAGAGTCTTTTACTGGCATTCCTCCAACACTTGAAGGTATCAGGTGTCACAATTTTAAGTTCCAAAGCACTTTGGGCACAAATCAATCATAGCACTTACTCAACTCGAAGTAACTTTTAATTCATATGTCTATCTCGTTCACTAATCTTGAACCTTTTAAAGGTAGGGACCCACTTTCATCTCTGTATCACTAAAACGTAGCACAGTAACTAAAACAAATTTGTATATAATAAATACTTGCTGGACAAAGAAGGAATGACTAAAAATGAATAGATGAAACAATGAATAGATGAGTATCTATATAGCAAATAAAATAGAAGCCCATATATAAAAATATAAGTATATATGGGGAGGTACCAGAGCAATGATATTGATACATAAGCCAAATAGACAAAAGAAACATGCAAAATGTTGAGTCTATGCATTAACCACTGCAAAACAGAACAATATTTAAGGATAAAAATTTTTTGTAGGAATGGAGCTTCCACGTAACCCAGCAATTCCACTCCTAGGAATCTACCCAAAGGATACGAAAATATTAATTCAAAAGGGTACCTGCACCCCTATGTTTATTGCAGCACTATTTACAATAGGTAAGATATGAAAACAACCTAAATTCCCAAAAATAGATGACTAGATCAAGAAGATGTGGTGTATATATATATACATATATATATATAAATAAGAATATTACTCAGCAATCAAAAAAGATAAAGTCATGCCACTTGCAGCAACATGGATGGAGCTGGAAGGGATTATGTTCAGTGAAATAAGTCAGAAAGAAAAAGAAAAATATTAGATGTCTTTACTTATAAGAGGAATGTAGGGGAACCAAATAAGGGATCAGGAAAAAAAGTTATAATAAATTAAAAAACAAAATTAACAGGCTACTATAAATCAGAGACATTCTGTGGGGGAGGAGAGAAATCAAAAGTAGAGGGAAGAGCACAAGGGATTATGGTGATGGTGCACAGGTGAATTGTTGGGAATTTTACAGGGAATACATCTGAGAGGAGAAAGCATACATTGTACAAAAAAGGAAGAATGAAAAAAAGGAAGAATGATGTGAAATATATATAAAATAAAATTTAAAAAAGAACTTTTTGTTGGAATATATTTTATAGTAGAACTTCACCTGTATTTCAACTGCTTTGATCATTAAAGCAAAAGGCTATTTGAGGATGCTGGGTACCTCAACATAAACTTGTCCAGGTTTGTAACCTCCTGGCCATGAGATCCCACTTCTACCTTTTTGATCAACTAATAAGATACCCACTAGACATCTCATGAATAGAAAATGTGGAAAACCGTCTTCTGTGATTGCTGCTGTAGGCTATCATCAATGCAAGAGCTGTAGAACTTGGTGCAGAACTCTGAACTAATTCTACATATTAAAATTAACAAATGTAATGGACAAGAATATCAATCAAAAGAAAAAGACGTGCACCTCATCATTTAACCTCTGGCTAAAGACCATATCAAGTCTTTCCCATAATCTCTTCTGTGACCTTTTCAAGTACTAATTATTTTTTTAATGATCTATGAATACAAATACATGTTTGTCATTGCCCTTCCTATGATGCATTATAAGGCATTAGCAAAGCAAAATGAATCTGATATTGAAGGTTTAATTGCATAGCTTTTGCATACACTTTAATAGGCAATGCAAAACCTTCTCAGCAGGTGCACTATGAGATGAAGTGATTTTTTTCATGAATAATTCATTATTTTTTTTAAAAGCACTTCTACTAAAATACAATTTGCAATAATGTTTTTCAAGAGAGATCAGTGAAAATCTAAGCTGTCACTGCCAATTTGTTTTAGTTCAGATTTAAAAGGTCACCCAATTGACAATATAGAAACTAGAAATGTCCTTTTATTTTTCCATGTTAACATAATGGGCTCCAAATATGCTCCACAAATATTTTTGAGAACTAAAGAGTAAGGAATTTTATGTCACCCAATAAAAATTATTTAGAAAAAGTAACATTTTATAAAATTCACAGTAAGTTAATTTCAATAGCATTTTCTACAAAGGTGGGGATCATTGCATGATCCCTTGCTGTAAACTATCTGGGAGAACTTACATAATACCATCTTACTCTACCATGGAATTAGATTCAGATCATAGTCCTATATAGACTATCATTAAAATGTCAAGATTTTCTTTCTCTGAGAAAATAGCTAATAACAACCAGTAAGAATACATGTCATCAATAATTTCTTACAGTATGATACTTCATAATGGGATAAGTTATTATTAAAGATTTGAAAAGTCATTTCTTCAGGTGGTATGATAGTCAAATGATTTATTTTTTATTATTTTATCATTTTTATTGAAATAACATTTGTTTATAATATATGTTTCAATTGTACAGCATTAGAATTTAACATCTATATACACCACATCATCATCACCAGCAAAAGCCTGGTTTCTATGCATCACCATAGAAGTGACCCCATTACCTGTTGGTCCATGCCCCTCAGCCCTTCCCCTGTGGTAACCAGAAGTAGTCTCTGAATCTAAGAGTTTGTTTTGTTTTCCTTGTTCATTTGCTTTTTTTCTTTTTCTTCTACATACAAGTAAAATCAAATATCAATAGTATTTGTCTTTCTCCCTCTTAACTATTACACTTAACATAACACTCTCAAGTTCCATCCATGTTGTCACAAATGGCAAGATTTCATCTTTGTTTATATTTGCGTAGTAATCCATTGTGAATATATGCCACATCTTCTTCACCCACTCACCCATCATTAAGTACTTTGGTGGTTTCCAGTTCTTGGTTATTCAAAATAATACTGTAATGAACACAGAAGTGCATATATCTCTTTGAATTAGTCTTTCCATATTCTTTGAATAAATGACCAAAGTGAAATAGCGGAATCATGTGGTATTTCTATTCTCACTTTTTAAGGAATCTGTATACTGTTTCCAGTTTATTTGCACACCAGTGGTGCACAAGGTGGAGCTTTCTTAGGACAGTCTTAAGTAAGTGTTGTGAGATAATTAAACCTTAAAGAAAATTGAGTAATTTTCTTAATTCCCTTAATAATGAAATATAATTAGTGTCATTCTAGATGCATAGGAGATGAATTAATTTGTCAGAGATAGTTAATGCCATCAGGCATTAGACTTTAATTCTCTCTTAGAAACCTAGTTGAGAAGAACTAAATAGGACACACTTTCCTATACTATAGCCATGAGCCACATTGGCCATGAAAATTAAATTTATTTAGAAATTAATAAAATCTAAAACTCCAGCTCCTCAGGCAGACTAGCCACATTTCACAGGCTCAACAAGCGCATGTGGGTAGTTAGCTACTAGAATTAATAGCACAGATATGGAACATTACCACCATCCTAGAATACTGTATTGGACAGTGTTATCCATGGTTAGGTGATGGTCACATAGGTTCTTATAATTATCTAAGCACACTTGATAGTACAGTTAATATCTGTGCATCTAATTATGTTAATTTTACCTCCACTTAAAGATTTTTTAAACTAGTACAATAGTTTTAATTTACATATGAATAAGGTTTAAAGTCCAATTTACCAATGTGTTATGTCTTATGAAACATGAAAAACAAAAATCCATTTTCTTATTTTTGTCAGTTTTCATAATATAAATATAATAAACTATGACATTTCATATGATCATAAATCTTAAATAATCAACTTCCATGAAATGGTAATTTGGAAATGTATATCTGGGTTCGAGTTCATTTTGAAATATAATTAATACCCCCAGGACTGGTCAGAGTTGTACTACATTTGTTTCACCCAATTTGCCTCTGAAGGATTACAGGACCACGGTATATTACAGCAATACGTGAACTAAATGCTTAATATTCAAGATAGGATTTAACATAGCACAATTGGTGAAAAACATCAACACCACCACACATAATAAAATATGTTCTATTAAGTTAAACATATCAGCATTTTTCAGTGTCAAGCAATTAGATTTCACATTACAAAACCACAAGATACTGTTAATTGGAGTCTAAGATGAATTTTCTATATTACTATTTCAATTAATTAAAATTAAAGAGAATATATAGCTTTCAAGTGCTATTTTTCAGACCAAAAGGTCTTAGATGAAAAAAAAGTTAACAATAGTTGTGAGTATTCAAATTAAAAAAGAATGTGAATTTATTCTAAATATCCAAACAAAAAAAGAAAATAAAAAAATGACTGATTCTTAGATTATTTTGCAGTTATTAAACCTGTAATTAATTTCCTATCAAGATAGCATGTACCTTAAGTCCCAGCCATACAAAATATAACAGCTGAATTACAGGCTAAAGTCTGTGCAGATACAGTCTAGCACATATACAGACATAAGGTCTAGTACATATATAACAAATCATCCTGCCCTAAGTCTCAGAAGGTCCCAGAAATGTTTAATTAATGTTGTATAGATTAGTTCTAATTTACATAGCTCAGATACAAGGTGCTGGGGCTGGCTCAAACTGTCTCTCCAGAGCCTATTACACACATCTCCTCTCAACGTCACTTTCAGTGACATCATATTGGTAACCTGAATTTAGGCCATAGTAGGACCTGTCCAGATGGCTCTTATTAAAGTACTGAAATGAAAGCGTACTTATATAATAATATGAAGTAGATCTTATATTAGAAACATGTTTTGTGATGTATCTTTTTGCTGTTCATGGCTGCTGCTTCTGCCTACTTCACTACCTTATTTAAGTAACTCCAACCTTCTGTTTGACAGGCAAAACACTCTAGAATGATCCCTCTCTTTACTTCATGCTCTTTATCTCCTCTATCAGAAAATTCAGTTGATGCTACTTTCAAAATATATCTAAAATTTGACTACTTCTTACATTTTCACTGCCACAGGCCTGGACCCAGCCAACAATAGCTCTTCACATTCTTAACTGCTGCCTTTCTAGTCACCTAATGTCTAATATCAGTACACAGCTCTAAGGACAAATCATTTATGCCATCCCTTGTTCAAAATACAGCAAAGCTCCCCATTTCATTCACAGTTAAAGTCAAAGTCCCCATAGCAGCACATTGATCTGACTTCTCTTCTCTCTTTGAATATAATTTTAGCAACTTTTCCTCTCACTCTCCTACTCCAACCACATTGGCTCTTGGCTATTCCTTCAAAATGCCAGAAAAAAATCCCTCTTCATTGCCTTTGCATAAACAGTACTAGAGGTTAGAAAGCTGTCCCCTGTATATCTGGTTACCACTTGCACTTCCTTTAAGTCTTTGCTCAAATATCACCTACTTGACAAATCCAGTCCAGAGCACACATTTCAAATCAAAAGACCTTGTTATCCATCTTCCTTTCCCCATCTCGCTATCCCACTACACTTTACTTTCTCTTTCTTCCCAAAGGACCTATATAATTTACTTATATTTACTATATAATTTACTTATATTATGTAAATAAGGGTAAGTAAGGTTTACACTTTATGAAAAGAGAGACTTTATTATAGTTATTGATATATCCCAAGCATCTGTAGATAACACTTGACATCATAGGTGCTAAAGAAATATGTTAATGAATTAATTCCAAAGGGCACCTGCATCCCTATGTTTATATCAGCACTATTTACAATAGCTAAGCTGTGGAAACAACCCAAATGCCCAAAAATAGATGACTGGATCAAGAAGATGTGGTACATATACACCATGGAATATTACTCAGCAATCAAAAAAGATAAACACATGCAGTTTGCAACAACATGGATGGAGCTAGAAGGGATCATGCTCAGCGAAATAAGTCAGAAAGAAAAAGAAAAATACTGGATGGTCTCACTCATAGCAGGAATTTAGAAAACCTAAATAAGGGACCAGGAAAAGGACTAATCAATACAAAGTAAAAATCAAAATCAACAAGCAACTATAAACCAGAGACACACTACGGGGGGGCGAGGGAGGGAAGGGGAGAGGAAGGACTAGGGTCAAAATAAGGAGGGAGGTGCAATTGTATGGGAAATATAACCAAAATTAAAATGCATACATTGTGCAAAAATGAAAAATGATGTAAGAATTATATAAAATAAAATATTAATTAAAAAAAACAAAGACATTACTGAGGAAAAAAGAAGAAATATGTTAATGAGTAGAGGAAGGCTTCCCCAAACTCTGGAGAATGTCAAATAACTAAATATTTTCTCCTTTGATCTCCAGATATTTGACAACATGATAAACAGCTCTGAAAGCTACACAAATGTGTCACGGGTCTAGGAAAGATCATTGTTTCATCATATGTAAGGATTCTAGTCTACAAATGAAAATCTGTCAGAAAGATAATGCCAGAAAGTTTTAGGATTTTTCTTGCTCATTGCATCACTTCCAAGAGCAGGTTAAGATTTTTCTTGCTCATTGCATCACTTCCAAGAGCAGGTTAAGTCATTTCCTCAAACCCCAAAGGCTATAAATATACAATCTGCTTCTTAACTGGTGAAGATACTGTAGATATATGAAAAAGCTTTAAACAGTCTTTAGGAAGTACAATTTACTGGAGGGCTAAAGCTAACCTCTGGCTCACAGGAGCAAAGAAATGAATGATTTTAGCATCCAGTAACATTTATGTTTGATTGCTACATTGTTTTATATCTGCACACAAAACTACTTTCAATTTTCTCTACTAGATACTAACTGTCAAGGTATAAATAACAACTCAAAATTTGGAAGTGTAAATTTTTTTAACATCAGAGAATCACAGAAGTAGTATATTTTGTATTGCTTGATGGTTTAGATTGGTGGGGGGAGAATTTATATCTTTATGTTGGAACATTCCAATTCCTAAACTTTATGAAATGGTTAAAAATTAATGGAAATGATCTTAAGTATTTTGGGGTATTTTAGCTTATTTATAAATTTTTATTAAAGTGACATTTGTTTGGGCCTCCCTAGTGGCGCAAGGGGTTAAGCACCACACTATGAAGCAATCCGTGGCCAGGGAGCAACCCACATGGTGCAGCAGACCTCTCCTGTCTTGCCCGCTGTTCCCCCTCAGCAGTGTATTTCAGTCTGCCTGTTTTGTTCCCCACTCTGTCTCTGGTGAATTCTCTCACCCCCCCCACATCTCTGGCCCGTACCCCAGCTCTTGTATGGATAAATAAATCTTTAAAAAAATAATAACATTTGTTTCCAACACTGTATATGATTCAGAAGTTGAAGTAAATTTGAAAAATTGACCTCTAGTCATAATTTCTCCATAGTGTTGCAAAAATATAAAGCAACAGCTTATATTTGTTCTAAAATTTTGTTGCAACACTATACACACTTAACAAGTGGTAAAGATTTTAAAATTCATTGCTATCAAAAACAAACATGACTGATAACTTCAGCAGAAGTTTAAGAAGTAGAACAGAATTTTTACACAAAGTGCCTGCTTATGAAGAAGTAAAAGGATAAGGGAATACTAACTTCTTTATGCCTCCTGGAGGATAAGGGACTTGTTACTTGTTTGTTTTTGTCATCATTTAGAAAAAAAGTGATGGCCATAAATCACATTTCATCCTTCAAATTTTGGCAGAAATATCTTTAGTAAATGGTCCAAAAAGGAACTCTGATCCCTGCTATTGTGGCTGAGACAACCGTAGCTATCACGTTTGTACAGAGAAGAAACTGAATTCCTGTAGCAACTGAAATCCACAAGCTCTACCTAGAACACCCATTATGTAATTCAATATTTACTGCTTGCCTGGGCAAGATAAGCAGTCACAGAGTGCATGTAACCAGAAGATACAATGGGACTTCCCACAAAATGTAAATCTAACTTTGTTGAAAGTGCAAACTGGACGTAATCCAGCTAAAGATCAAATATCATTACGTTCTAGGGCCTCCTCTGGTGGCGCAGCGCTTGAGTGCTGGGCTGCGAAGCTGCCCGTAGCCTCTGCAGCACCGGTTTGATTCCCGGCCGCAGTGTGGCTCTGGTGAATTCTCTCACCCTCTTGTGCTACGGTGCTCAAAGAAATAAAGAAATCTTTAAGAAAAAAAAAAGATACCGTTCTACAGTTGATTAAATTCTCAAGTATTTATTAAATTTTCTTATAGTTCTACATACTAGTACAGGAAAACTTAGCTTTTACTTGCCTATAGAATCTGTTCTTCACTATACACAAAATATCTAGGTATAAGATATGGAAAAAATTTCTACTTAAAAAATTTCAAGTTATGCTCTATCGGTCAATTAAGTTACAGAAATTTAGTGACCACCTAACATTTACCAGACTAGGATGGGAATACAACAATAAACAATATAGGTGATGCCTGTGATAGGTTATGATTCAGTAAACATGTTACTGTTCATGAGAAGGAAGAAAAGAAATGAGGGAGGGAGGGAGAAAGAAAGGAAGGAAGGAGAACGTAATTAAAGCCCAATGTTACTGTAAAAGTAGAGATCTGAAAATTAAAGTCTAAGTTTTTGACATAAAAGAAAGATAGTAAAGGATGAAAAAGGGGCAGGCAAATAAAACCATTCCAATTTCATGTTATACTCAGTGTTTCAGGATGAAATTTATTCCCATAATGAATTTCAATGTAAATTTCATTTTCTATGGCTATACTCTCCTCCTAACATGTCAAAGATTTTAAATACAATTGTACACTAGTATAAATGTATAAATACAAAAACGTCTACTAAAATATTATTTCTAATTTTTAAAATAACAGGATTAATCTAAATGCATATGAATAGGTGACATAATAATTACCCATATATAGGATAGTAGAGAGCTGTTAAAAAGAATATGTCTGATCCATACATAAGAACATTCCATTAAGTAAGAAAAGTTCTATTAAGAAAAAAAAGTAGCAACCTATATTCTTAGTAATATTGAATTTATGTTTTTTAATTATATACATATATCTATATAAATAAGTAAAGTCCAGAAGGATAACATCTAAGTTGTAAACAATGTTAGACAACAGTTTCAAATCTGTACACTTGGTATACAGATTTAAATAAGCATATTTAAATGTAAATAAGTTTACATTTATTTGTAATGTAAACTTATTTACATTTAAATAAATGTATATGGCTTTTGTAACGAAAAAGGGTGATTTTGCATTGTGTAATCCCTCCGATCTTTACCAAACACCTAGTTTTTTTTTTAATTAATTTATTTATATATATTTTACATCATTGTTCATTTTTGTACAATGTTTGCTTCCTCCTCTCAGGTGTAGTGCCTGTGACATTCTCACCACCAGTTTGCCCATGCACCATCACTATAGTCCCTCTTGCTCTTCCCGCCCCTGTTTTGATCCCTCTCCCTCTCCCTCCCCTGCAGAATGTCTCTTATTTATAGCTGCCTGTTAATTTTGTTTATTTTTTTCCCTGATCCCTTATTTGGTTCTCATATATTCCTTCTATAAGTGAAAACATTGATATTTTTCTTTTTCCTTCTGGCTTATTTCCCTGAGCATAATCCCTTCCAGCTCCATCTAATTGCTCCAAATGGCATGAGTTTTGTCTTTTTTGATTGCTAAATTGTATTCCATTGTTCCAAAATAGTATTCCAAAATTGTATTCCAAAATAGATCCAGTCATCTACTTTTGAGCCTTTGGGTTGTTTCAACCACCTAATTAAGAAATTGTAATCCAAGTAAAGTGGAATTTACAAAACCAGTAACTAAAAATTTGTCTCAAAAAATACATCTTTAAGTGTAAAAACAAGAGTAAGAAGCCAATTAACACATATTTTAATGTTTTGTTTAGTTTCATTTTTGTTCAGAGTTCAGGCTTGAAAGGGTATTTTAACATTTTTAATTATTCCAGCATGAAATGATCAATATCATTTATTTCATAATTGTTAGTTATAAAATGTTGGTAAGGAATACTTTGTACACAAGGAATTTGAATTACTAGTCGATTGTTTTAGTATCAAAAGATTTCCAGAGAGTGGAGGAGGGAGGGAAGGGTTTGACATTCTATTGGGTATTTTCCCCCACTCATTTACTTGACATACTCAAAGCCAATAGTAAGAGGAATCAAAGGTGAACCCAGCCCAGGGACAAATAAAACCCCTACATGATCTTTAGATATGCAAGTAACCCTCAAGCTGCAGACACAGGAGAATAATAAAATACACCCTACACAACTATATTATTTAGCTGGAAAACACACATTTACTTAATTCACCTGAACAAAGCTAGCAGAGCACCTGGAAAGAAAGGCTGATAAGAGACTATTGTAAAGGAAGAGCTCCACAGAGGAAATCCAGTGTGGACAAGCACAATTTAAGGCAAGGGAACGTTCAGAATGTTGTTATGTGATTAACATTAGACTTACTTAAAAAATAATAGTCAATGAGTGCTTTGGTGATGGGAGCTCTATGCTAATAGCACCAGAAGGTGGGGCAGTGGGGGGGAACCTTATACTTCCAAAATACTAACAATGGATATTAACCAATGTTACCTCAAAAAATAAATAAAAATATGTAAATAAATTTAATATCAGAAAGGTAAGAAATAATAGTTATTATGTGAATTACACATACTACAAAAATATTGATAATGTATGAGTAATTTTCTTCCATGACTTACACAGATGTGGGTGCTAATTTCATTTTTTACATTAAACTAGTTTAAAATGAATAGAAATGCCAATAAATTATGCTTTCACATTTTTTTAACCCATGCCCATAGAATTTCTTCATACAATAGGAATTCCTATTTAAATTTACAGAGATTAGAAGAGAGTTAACCAAAAATCTTATTAACAACATTGGGCTTTGCCCAATGCTTATTTTTGTAGTTTTGTTTTTGTGCATTTATTTAGATACTTTATGCAACAACTTTTCTGGCAAAGAAAAGAATCATTTTCAAAAGAGGGACAACAAGAACCATATTTCCACATTAAGGATTATAGCAAATTATGGTCCACCCTAGAAACAAATGAGGACCTCACTGTAGACCAATACAAATTCACCTTACTTGGTCTCTTATCTTTCCAACTAAATTTTCATATTTTCCTTCTATACCAATTCACTCATACCAATAGAAATGCGTTAAAACTACATCCATTGATGTCAAGTTCATTGAGCTTCATTCTGAAGACTGGGATTGTCCTGAAAATTTTGTGGGGAAATGAAGGTCATATCATGATAGCCATGGCACTAGCAGAAAATGGACTTATGAAAAGAAAGCAAGAAGCCCAATAGGATTTTAACAAATATTTTAAAGAAAAATATAAATTAAAATAAATCTTACTAGGTTATCAATTAATGTTAATAAATATCCCATAAAATATATGCCATATATCCCCAAATCAATTACCAATATCAGGTATCCCAGAGGTTATAAATCTTCACCAGGTTCACCTCCAATTAAAAAGAAATTTCAGGGCCTCCCCTGGTGGCACAGTGGTTGAGCGCTGGGCTGCGAAGCTGCCCGAAGCTTCTGCAGCACCGGTTCAATCCCCGGCCACTGGCGAGGGTCCCACATGGCATGCAGACCTTTCCTGCTGTGCCCGCTGCTCCCCTCAGCAGTGTATTTCGTCTGTCTGCCTGTTCTGTTCCCCGCTCTGGCTCTGGTGACTCCTCTCACCCTCCCGCGCTTCTGACTATACCCAGTGCTTGTATACCCGTGCTTCAGACTATACCCAGTGCTTTATAAATAAAGAAAGAAATCTTAAAAAAAAAAAACTGTGACACTATCATATTTAAAAAAAAAAAAAAGAAATTTCATAAACAGTTGTGCTATCCAAATACTTACGTTAGCCTGGGGCTTTTATGAAGAGATAAATTTTACCTTAAAACAGCGTAATCATCCTTATTAATATCAAGATAGTTTAATAAAATCACTACTAGATAAATACATAATTTTATCCATTTTTGTAAGTTATTCCTATGTTCTATTTTTTAAATTTGAATGTTTTTCAAGTATAATTTCATATAGATATATGAAATATATATATGTATACCCAAACTTCATCCAGTAATCACCTGAAACATTAACATTCAGGAAGAAAGATTAAATCACAAGGACTAAATCACTAAATGCCTTCTATTTTTCTGTAAGTAAAGTAGTTCAAGGGTCATGAGACATTTCCTTTTAATATTGCATACTGTATTATCTCACTTCTTAATTTCACATCTATTGTAACAATGTCTTACTGAAACTTTCATTTTAATTTCTTTCAATTTAAATAGCTTCACACTTACATATAAGAATAACAGTGACTAGAGTCATCCTTTATTTATATGACCCAAAGATAAGTACGATTTGTTTGTTTGAAAGGAAACTATTGAAGTATGTTGAATTTTTGCACAATTTAGTTACTGATAGAAAGTCCCTTAAAGTATACAGAATTCCATGATAATCTCATATGGATTCCAAACATATTTAGTAAGTTTGTTTGTTTTTTAAAGATTTATTTATTCATCCATACAAGAACCAGGGTATAGGCCAGATTCACGGGAGGGTAAGAGGATTCAGCAGAGACAGAGCAGGGAACAGAACAGGGAACAGAACAGGCAGACTGACGAAATACACTGCTGAGGGGAGCAGCAGGAGTGACAGGAGAGGTCTGCTGCACCATATGGGTCAAACCCGCACTGGGATCGAACCCACAATGTAGAGGCTGCAGACAGCTTCACAGCGCTGTGCTCAACCAGCTGCGCCACCAGGGAGACCCATATTTAGTAAGTTTTAATACTCCTTTTAAATCTGTGATGCCTGTATAAGAGCATTTACTGGATAACATTTACACTAAGTACCATCAGCATATTAGATTTTACAGTGAACACGGAGAAGACAGTCCCATTCTTGTGTCTATTTAATAAATATTGACTTCTTCTTTAGGCATCTTACAAGATTTATTGACATGGCAATTCCATATTTTATGAGAAGGATTAAAATTTTTATTAGGATCCAAAACTAGAAGGCAATGTCAATACTGGTCTTGGTTACAGGCATTTATCATAAAATTTTACTCAAACAGCAGATTACAGTTTCTATAAGAAAACTTGGTTTGGTTTGGTTTTTCTCATATAAACAGGAGAAACAGAGCCAATACAACATTCCTTTTCAAACCAGCAGTGAATAAAGATCTCCAAATCCAGATGTAATACTTAATCCAATAACAGTACCCCAAATCTAGCTAGCTCTCTCAAAAGAGCAAGGCCAGAAAAGGAAAACACAGCTGTGGTGTGTAGTCATTATGCTGCCACTGGAGGAAAAGAACCTTCACTGTCTGTCCCACTGTCATGCTGATGAGAAAGAATGAAGTGCTCTGCACTCATGAAGAGCCTCTCTGTATTTGCATGCAACTGTCATCTCCCACTTAGCATAGGACCGAAAGGGAAAAAAATCTAAGGAGGCCATGAAATATAATCTCAAACAATAAGCAATGACTGGATTACCAAGAGTTCAAGGGGCCACAGAGGAGTTCCTGAAAAGAATGGGCTTTTGTTTATGTGCTTCTTTGTTTGAGATAATATATGCAATTACATGCTGCCCAGCATATATTATTTAATAAATGATAGCTGTTACTCAGATCACTTATATTGTTATAAAAAAATTCTAACAAAGGAATATTTGTAAGGCAAATACTCTTGATAAATGCAATACAAGCATGCACACTCAGAGAAGAAATGCCTTTTCCTTAATGCAACAGTTTTTATGATGTTTTCTTGTTGAAAGGGAAGGGGAAGAAGGAAACACATAGGAAGATTAGAATAATACCATATATTGTAAGACAGGAGATATATATATATAGATATATGAAAGATTAAGTTAGAAATAATTTGTTGATTTTTACTATTTCATAATTATTGGCTCTTACCAAATCCAGATAGCAAAAGGCAGATATTTCATAATATATATGGGTAGTATATACAAATTAAGTTCATGATACACACACACACACATATAAGTATTTGATTTGGTATCAGATACTCATGTTTGATTTGGCTCCAGATACTCATGTTATTCAACCCAGAATCTAAAAATTAAAATAATTATTATGTATTCAGCAATTCTATCATGGCCTTAATCTCAAAAACGTCTTAGAGACATTCTGAAAGCAGTGGATAGGTCTCCTAAATTTCCAGGTACTTGGCACAAAGTAACTGCACAGTAAATAGTGTTAAATTAATGAATGAACATGGGAATAACATAATTATATTTTGCCAGTCTTCAGTAATACATTCCTTTGTGAAAGGAATAATTCTACTCAAATAAAAGCTATAAAAACTTATAAAGGAGAAGGTCCTAATTAAATTCTACAATACAGTAAACTTGAGGAATGAGATGGTATTTAGCTCTGGTTTGTTTTGTGATATAAGCAGAAGCAAAACAGCTTTACAAAACTCTGGATAATATATATATAAACTCTGGATAAAAACACATTGGCTCATTTCCCTGGATCACCAAATAGAGTCAATTCATGCTGTCACCAAGATCATTTTATTGTATTGTGGAAACTTTTACATAAATCATTTACAGGAAAGGTTACATGGCTAAATAATTAATCTTGAAAACTACTTCTCAAACAAGACACCACCCTAAAAGAGCACAATTATTGAAAAAGATTTCTTTCATTCAGTTCACTATCTGTATGTGATCCAAGGAAAATATAGACAGATTTTAGATGTTTGAGGAAAAACACTATTGCTTATTAAGGTTTTTCTTTAGATGATAAGGTTAGATGTTGCATCTTTTTCTTTTACTGATTAAAATTGAAAGCTTTAATTCTAATAACTGATTCTTTTGAATGCACACAATGCAATATAAAATGTCCTGAAAGTATATTTTTTGCTTCTATGTATATGTAATTTTTATTTTTTTTTTATAAATTTTATTTTTATATTCCCCATCTTAAGGCTTTATTCATACTTCTGTCACTTACCTACTTGGAAAAGTCACTTGAAATCTAAGTTGCTATTTTCTACAAATAAAATAAGGTTGGTATTGTCTATGTCTTGTGATATACCAAAATATAGCAACCATCAGGATATGACAATGTAAGTATATATAATTTAACTGCAAGAATACATTAGCAAGTAATTGAGAGCAATTTAAATTCTAAATGGAGGTCTCAGGCTTAGATAAATGAAAAGAATGAAATTTTTTTGTTCCTGGAAAGTATGTTTAATGGCTTCAGTCAGGCCAAATCCATTTCATATAGATAATTTGTCACTCAAATCACAGAGTGATAATTTTGGCATGAGAAATAAAAATTTTGAATTTGAAAAGCATATCTGAAACCACTGCTTTGTCTATTGCAAGAAAAAAGCAAATATATAAAGATCAAATAATAATCAGGTCATAAATCAATACACATCCAAAAATATCTGTTACTATAAGGAGATTTAAAAACTAAGCAGCCAGAAAGAAAAAGAAAAATACTAGATGGTCTCACTCATAGCAGGAATTCAGAAAACCTAAATAAGGGACCAGGAAAAAGACTAATTATAATAAAGAAAAAATCAAAATCAACAAGCAACTGTGAACCAGAGACAAACTGGGGTGGGAGGGTTAGGGTCAGGATGAGGAGGGTGGGAATTGTATGGGGAATATAACCAAAATGAAAATGCACACACTGTGCAAAAATGAAAAATCATGTAAGAATTCTATAAAATAAAATAATTTAAAAAACGAAATATAAAAATGAAATTCCTTATATTGAAATTTCACTTAGAAGAAAATATGTCAGAATCTCCAGAAGAGAAAAAGGGGATATTTTTAAATTATTCTCCAGGTAATGTTACTAACTGCCCCCCAACTGAATACTTGATGTGTATGTGTGTGTGTGTATGTGTGTGTATAATCACATATATATAATTCTGTATAATCACAACACAATAAATATTGTTCATAAAATACTTTTATATTTTCTCTGGGTGTCAAGTGTTTTCACCTCAATGTCTTGTCAAGATCTTCAAACTTTACTATATGTATACTAAGTTCAGTTTCTTTATTTCCAACTGTTAGTCTATTCCTGTTCACATAATCTCTATCAGTTGATGGCAATTTTCAAAAAAACAACTTTTCTCTCAAGTCTCTTATGAATTGACAAGTACTTTCAATTCTCTATCTAAAATTTCTCTTAAATCTGGGTAAGCTTCTTATCTTCATATTTACTAAAATTGCATTACCATCTCCCAACTAAACTAACTCAACAGTCTCCTAACTGCTGTCCCTGTCCCAGCTTGCTGCCACTCTGGTCCACTCTCTCAAATGCTCCCACAATTACTTTCATTAGAAAGTATTTATTATATAATCATGTCTCTTTAAGACTTCTTTCAGATCATTATGGCCTTTAAGAAAAAGTTTCAAAATCTTTATTTAGCATGTCACAAACTGCTCTTCAAAATCAACCACACATTATAGTTACCAACTTCTGCCTTCACAAACTCTTTATACCTAGTGATCCTGTTAGGAGGAAAGTATGTCCTGAGCAAAGTCCATACAGGCTTTGTGGACTCCACCCCCACGACACTGGGAACTACAAATCCCAGGATGACCAAAGGGAAGGTTGCTGGGACCTAAGGGCAGAGTTAAGCAACTAGGCTCTCTGTTTGAGTATTTAACTGACCATGTGGCCAGGGTCGCCCTCTTGGCCATGCAGCGTGCTGGCTGGCAATGATCCAGCTAGGCGGATCATTGGGATTTCCAGGTCAGAGGAACTGGGTAGGACGCATTTACGATCTTATCTCCCTCTTTTTCTCCTGGAGTTATTCATTTCCCCTGGAGTTATTCATTTCCCCATTTCCCCTACCCTTGTAAATAAACCTTTTATCAACCTTTTGTGTGTGTCCACAGTTTAGCATTAATAAGTCCCTTTTAAGCACACGGATGAGGACCCACAGTCAGGCAACCCCATTTAATATCGGGTTTTGCCCTGTAACAAACCTACTGAATTTCTCATTGATATTAATTCCCTAATTATTGTGAGTCATTATATATGCTATTTTCTCAGGATGTAATAGTCTTTTCTGGAAAATTCTTGTATATTCTTTAAACCAAACTCAGTTTTCATTTCCTGTGGGAAATTTTCCCTGGTTCCATCAGAGTTAGTTAGATGCTCATTCCTTTTCACAATTTCCACTGAAACAAAGTTCACCATGAAAAAGAAAGATACAGGATTCTGGAAACAGGATATTTAAAACCCAAGAGAGGCAACGGCAATTCCTAGGAAGATGAGGAAAGGAATTTCACGAAAGATGAGAAGAAACACGAGAACAACCACCAATCTAGAAAGGTGGGAGACAGATATTACCAAGAGACAAAGGAAAAATTTCCAGGAGTTTTGACCTATTGAAAAAAATTTTAGTTTTTTTTTCTGAGAAATGATAAATCGGATCTACAACAACAAAAACCTTTCTCTCTCCATACTAAAGTGCTAATGAGGATGTGAAGCAATAGAAACTTCCATAAGCTGATAGAAATATAAATTGTTAAAAATTTACATTTTTTATAACTTTGGAAATTTATACAGTTAAAAATCAAGAAAAAGAGATATCAATCAAAGTTAAAAATGTTCATTATCCATAACCTATGAGTTCTAAGGAAAACTGCACCAAGGTTCATAAGGATATGTATAAGAAAAATCATTTTAGCATTATTCCTTCAAATTATTTATACAAACTTTAGTTCACTCAAGAAGTTTAAATCTAGATATTTCAATCCGATAATTGGATAAAAGTTCACTAGGATGAAATTTTGAGAATTCTGAAATATGTGTGCTGCCCCCTTTGAGGGGCAGTAAGAGGACTTTGTTATAGAACATGCACACTGAAAATGAATTAAAAATACTTCAAGCTAGGATTAGTGAAATTTTAAATGGGACCTGCTACCAGTGTTTCAGACAGTGTTTGAGTTTCCAATAGTAATAAATTCTGACAAACTTTATATATCACAAATAGTTAATGGAATAAAATTGAGACACTGGATTTTTAGAAACAAATCTTAATTATTTAGAAACAAATCTTAATTGCATAAAAATACATCTTTCTTATTTTAAGTTCACTGGAGGAGGGTCTTTCTTTAATTGTTTATACCTTTTATGACATGTATTTCAGATAAAAATAAATATTACTTTTATTTAGAACAATAAATCCTATATTTCTATAATAGTCATAATTTGCATTCTTCGAAAAAGAAAATTTAAGCTTAGCAACTAAAAAGTTAAAGATTTTCTTACTTAGAGCAATATATAACTGGAAAATTATGCCACAAAAGCAAAAAATTACATCACATAATGATGACACATATAGGGAGAAAGACCTATTTTAAACTAGATTAAGAAAGTAATAGACTATCAAACGACTATGATGGTTTTCTTCTGAGTTTATTACATAAAATTATTATTACCTCCCATGTAAAAAAACACTAATTAAGAGGAAATAAGCAACGGGCCTCCTCTGGTGGCGCAGCGGTTGAGCGCTGGGCTGCGAAGCTGCCGGCAGCCTCTGCAGTGCCGGTTCGATTCCCAGCCGCCAGCGAGGGTCCCACATGGCGCTCAGACCTCTCCTGCTGCCTGCTGCTCCCCTCAGCAGTGTACTTCGTTATTCTGCCTGTTCTGTTCCCCGCTCTGGCTCTGGTGATTTCTCTCACCCTCCCGCGCTTCTGACTGTACCCAGTGCTTGTGTGAATAAATAAATCTTAAAAAAAAAAAAAAAGAGGAATCCAACAATGTATCCATAAGATAATTCACCACGACCAAGTTGGATTCATTCCAGGGGCACAAGGATGGTTTAACATCCGAAAATCAATCAACGTTATCCAACACATCAACAAAAAGAAATATAAAAACCATATGATAATATCAATAGATGCTGAGAAAGCTTTCGACAAAGTGCAACACCCATTCATGATAAAAGCCCTTGAAATTCTTGGGATACAAGGAACATACCTCAACATCATAAAGGCCATCTATGACAAGCCAACAGCCAGTATCATTCTCAATGGTGAAAAGCTGAAAGCAATTCCATTAAGATCTGGAACAAGACAAGGATGTCCACTCTCACCACTGCTTTTCAATATAATACTGGAAGTCCTAGCCAGAGCAATAAGACAAGAGAAAGACATCCAAGGAATCCAAATAGGAAAAGAAGAAGTCAAACTATCACTATTTGCAGATGATATGATAATATACATAGAGAACCCCAAAATCTCCACAGAAAAACTAATTCAACTCATCAATCAATTCAGTAAAGTGGCAGGATACAAAATCAACACGCAAAAGTCAGTAGCCTTCCTATACACAAACAATAAATCTGAAGAAGAAGAAATCAAAAAAACCACCCCTTTTATTATCGAAACAAAAAAATCAAATATTTGGGAATAAATCTAACAAAAGAGGTAAAGGACCTATACAAAGAAAACTATAAAACACTGTTAAAAGAAATAGAAGAAGACACAAAGAAATGGAAAGACATCCCCTGCTCATGGATTGGAAGAATAAACATTATTAAAATGGCCATCCTACCAAAAGCAATATACAGATTCAATGCTATTCCAATCAAAATCTCAATGGCATTCTTCAAAGAAATAGAACAATTATTGATGAATTTCATATGGAATCACCAAAAACCCCGAATAGCCAAAGCTCTACTGAAAAAAAAAGAAGGAAATGGAGGCATCACACTCCCAGACTTCAAACTATACTACAAAGCCATAATCATCAAAACTGCATGGTATTGGAACAAGAACAGACATACAGACCAATGGAATCGAATAGAAACTCCAGAAATAAACCCACAGATTTATGGTCAACTAATCTTTGACAAAGGAGCGAAGACTATGCATTGGAGCAAAGAAAGTTTGTTCAATAAATGGTGCTGGGAAAACTGGGTCGCTACATGCAAAAGAATGAAGCTTGACCACTACCTCACACCATACACAAAAATCAACTCAAAATGGATTAAAGAACTAGACATAAGACCTGAAACCATAAAATACATAGAAGGAAATATAGGCGAAACACTACGGGATTTGCACATCAAAGACATCTTTACAGACACATCACCCAAAGCAGTGATAGTGAAGAGAAAGATAAACAGCTGGGACTACATCAAATTAAAGAGCTTCTGCACAGCAAAAGAGACAATAACAAAAACAAAGAGAAACCCCACCAACTGGGAGAACATTTTTGCACCCAACACTAATGATAAAGGACTGATCACAAAAATCTGCAAAGAGCTGATGAGACTCAGCAACAACAAAAAATAATCCAGTCCAAAAATGGGCAGAAGAGCTAAAAAGAAACTTCTCTGAAGAGGAAATGCAAATGGCCAACAGACATATGAAAAAATGTTCAACATCACTTGTAATCAGGGAAATGCAAATCAAAACTACCATGAGATACCATCTCACACCAGTGAGAATGGCACATATTAAAAAAACTAGCAACAACAAATGTTGGCGAGGATGTGGAGAAAAAGGAACTCTTGTGCACTGTTGGTGGGAGTGCAAACTGGTCCAACCACTATGGAGAGCTGTGTGGAGATTTCTGGACCTACTAAACATAGAGCTTCCATATGATCCAGCAATTCCACTCCTAGGTATTTACCCAAAGGACACAGAAACATCAATTCCAAAGAGCACCTGCACTCCTATGTTTATAGCAGCACTGTTTACAATAGCTAAGCTTTGGAAACAACCCAAATGCCCAAAAATAGATGACTGGATCAAGAAGATGTGGTACATATATACCATGGAATATTACTCAGCATTCAAAAAAGATAAACACATGCAATTTGCAGCAACATGGATGGCACTGGAAGGGATCATGCTCAGCGAAATAAGCCAAAAAGAAAAAGAAAAATACCGGATGGTATCACTCATAGCAGGAATCTAGAAAACTTAAATAAGGGACCAGGAAAATGAATATAAGAAAGTGAAAATCAAAATCAACAAAAAACTATGAACCAGAGACACTTTTTGGGGGGTGGGGGGCGGGAGGGGAAGGATTGGGGTCAGAATGGGGCGTTTGCAATTGTATGGGGGAATATAAAAATAAAATTTAATATTTAAAAAAAAAAAAAAAGAGGTCTTTCCTTTAAAAAAAAAAAAAGAGGAAATAAGCAAAAAAGATACTATTACAAATTCTAGGGTTCACATATAAAATTCTCATACATTTTCAAGTTAAAATATTAGGTGGAGTATTTTTTGGCTCACAAAATTAAATTTGAAAATTCATAAACAAAAACTATAAAAGAATTATTTTAATTAGTTTGGCAATTTAATTCAATTGTCAAACTACATGGAAAGAAAATATTCTAGTATTGTAAAAACCAGATTTAAAAAAAAAAAAAAAAAAATCCCTGAAGTGTGGTTCCAAGAATGTAACATAAGTTACTTACTGCCATTAATGAAAATATGTTCACAAATTATTAACAGGAATAAGTAATAATGAATTTTAACACAGTTTTGAAAATTAAATCTTAATTTAAAATAAAGTCCTAAAAATAAAATCAATTGGAACTTTAATCACTGTATCCACCAAGTGGAGAAAGGTTAGTATTGCCTCATACCCTCAAAATTTAGTCCAGTATTCAAATACTGTAGTCAAGACTAACGGATGTATAACTTATGGAAACTAATTTTAAAATGTATTCCATGTAATCATTTGTTCCAACTTCATTGCTAAAATGTTTTGCAAAACATTAGAAAACAATTATCTGCTTGATTTCCATCAAAGTTTAGGGCTTACATAAATTTACATTGGAATACAAAATAAACACACCTTCAATCAGTTGAATAAATATAAAATACATTTAAATAGAAGCACTGGTAAATTTCTGGACTTCCCCAATAAGATCAACCAATAGTTACTAATATTAAATGGCTTAAAATACAACAACAAAGTATAAGGTGACAAATTCTATGGAGAAGTTTCCAAAAACTAAGGAGAATGCTTGGGTAATATTTACATAAACACGACTAAGTATAGTAAGTGTTCACTCGCCTGTTTACCTATGCCAGCGGGACTTGTTGAGAGTCTTCTACCCAAGGGAACAAAAATCTGTCTCTACCATGGATATTAGGTCACACAGCAGTTCTATACAAAAACTGAATCATAAAAATAATAATAGTAGTACTCTATACCCATGTAGCATGTTTCTAAACACTTTTAGTACATATTAAGTTAGTGTAATGAACTGAATAACACCACCCAGAGCTATGTAGCTGTAATACATGGAAATTGTAAATACTACCTTATAAAGAAAAAGGGTCTTTGAAGATTGATTAAATTAAGGATCTTGAGATTATCTTGGATTATTGGTGTGGGCCCAATATGCAATTACAAATGTCCTTATAAGAGAGAAGATGAGGGAGATTTAAAACACAGAGAAGACAAACATACACACAAAAGGGAAGGCATTGGGAAGAAAAAAGCAGAGCTTGGCCACAAGGCAAAGAATGTCAGCTGCCACCAGAAACTAGAAGAGGCCAGGCTTTCTCTCAGAGCCTCTGGAGCCTTTGTTTTACCCCATAAAACTGATTTCGGATCTTCTGGTTTTCAGAACTGTGAGAGAATAAATTTCTATTGTTTTAAGCCACCAAGATTATGGCTATACAGAGTCATAGAAAATGAAAAATCACTCTTCCTTTCATTTTTTGGAATGAAGAAACTGGATTACCCTCATATGAAACCTGTCCTATTGCTAGAATTTTGTTGGAACATGAGCCATGAAATTGTCTCCATTTTTTAGATTTTTCAGTTACTTGCAATATAAGATATGCAACTGATAAAAAACACTGTTTTATAATCTTCTCTGATTGTATTATATATGAGAACCTTTTTTACCAACAGGTTAGAATGGATTACAAGTAATTTGTAAACAAATTTTATATTTTTCTTTTAATCGTTTTTATAAAGAGCATAGTACTATATTTGAAATGGGGAAAGTGCTTTAAAAGCCAAATTTCTAATAGTTGTATCAGAGATAATATCTATATCTGAGATCACAAACTCAGTTGTTGATACATCCTAAGATGGTTTCACAAATAAATTAAGGCAGAAGTATAAAAAACAGAATCACTTCACTGAATGTACCTTCCGTGAGCAAGGTACATTGGTGAAGGTGGGAATTGTAAGCACAAGAGTAAACAGTTCATTTCAAAAGATCAATAAGTACAGCTTCATCCATTTGTGGTCACACAACTATTCCAAAATCTTAAGAAACTATAAAGGTCCAAGAAAATATATCTATGCGTAAGATTTGGCCATAGGCCTTAAATTCATGATGTCTTTTGGAAAACTCTCTTTAGGAATATAAGGTATATTTGTAGATCTACCAAAATGCAAAATTAAAAACCTCCTCATAGATGCTAAGTTCCCAAAAGACACGTCAGCTTTGACCAGCATACTTCCTTAATTACACATGAAAATTACAAACTTGATATTTGTTCAGTAAGTAGAAAAAGATTGAATATCTCTACAATGAATAAAAGTGATCAAATATCCTTGATATGGTCAGGCAATGAGAAAGAGATTCAAAATAAAGGAGCCTTAGATTTCAAGTTTTGATGATACTTTGACAAATTTATCAAGAATATGGAACTGGTTGGGCCTCTTTGGTGGCACCAGGGGTTAAAACACAGCCTATGAAGTTAACCGCAGCCACTGCAGCACGAGTTCAGTCCCCAGGCAAGGAGCAACCCACATGGCACAGGAGACCTCTAGTGAATTGCCCACTGCTCCCCTCAGCAGTGTATTTCAATCAGTCTGCCTGTTCCGTTCCCCACTCTGTCTCTGGTTAATCCTCTCACCCCAGCTCCCGCACCTCTGGCCTGTACCTCCGTTCTTGTATGCATAAATAAAAAAATCTTAAAAAAAAAATGGAACAGGTTGAATAACTCATCAGTGCATTGGTGAAAGTACTTTGATAACATTAAAAATAAAAAATAAATAAATAAATACATTACAGACGAGCTATAGATCTTTGCAATTTTGAAATTATCCTCCAGATAACTTTGAGGTTTCCAAGTATAATATTCACTATTCTCTAACGAAGTGGGATGAAAGAGGGGAACTGAAACAAAAACATGTTCCTCAGAATAAATGTGTGTTTACTAAGAGTACCTTGCCAGTCAAGATGAAGAGTTTTCTCTAAAACTGGACATATATTATTTTCCATTTCTAACATGCTAGTATGCACTGTCATAATTCTTCCACTTAAATAAGTTGGTTCATCTTTCCTCTGTAGTTTCTTCAGTTTATGATAATACATGTTTCTTTTGTAGAGTGGTGGCAGTAGAGACTAAAGAGAGAAATCATTTTAACAGCAATGTCATATAGTCATCCAAATCATGTTGGAATTTATGGAATAAGTGTTGGGAGAAAATACCATTGTGGTAATTGTGATACCAAATTATATTTTTCATTTCTTCAGTTTTACTCTTCTAAAATTCCTTTATATTTTTTTTTGTCAAATGTGATGAAATAAACATCCTTGTGTTTATCTAAAAAAAAAAAAGTAGTTTGATAACATTTGGAAGATAATATAGATGTTCATTCAAATGCTGTTTTTCAGTAGCCAGGGAAGTAACAATGGGAATTAAAGTCTTTAATCACTAGATTCAACTCTATTACTAAACAAATTGTATAATCTAGAGGAATACAATACTTTCTAACTTTTCATCTACTAAATTGAATTTTCAGTAAGAATTAGTAAGCATGAAATATCAACAATTAGTAGGAGGGATGATCAGTAAATTATTAACATAAGATTATATCAAAATTAGACTCCTAGTTTTAGTTGTTTTTTTCCCCCAAAGTATTTACATATTTTTCCTTGATCAAGAATAGAAAACTCAGGTAAGTGAGCAATGGAAAAGATTAAATTAGAAATCTGAGGAGAGATTAAGAAGAGTAACTTGAAATGTGTCTTCACCAGTTAATAGAAAACTGAAAAAAAAAAAAAAAAAACAGGATCTAACATTTGGCAAGCTGCTATTATACTTTAGATAAGGCCTTTCTTCTATGCATGTTTCATAAAGCAAAATTGTTCATCAAACTTACTTAATAAATACCATCATGTCCATTCAGACAACAGTGAACCAACTAATTAACTTCTCTACTAATGTCTTGAAAATAATTCTTCTAAACTTATATCCCAATTAAGTAACATCCATTTGTTTTTGCTATTCAAAATATTTGTCTGTTTCACTTTCTTCAACCACAAACTAGTTCAGGAGGACCCTCTCTGTTTTAGGTCAGTGACATTTAGTTTACCTCTTAGTACATAGAAAATAGGGCTGTTAATACCTCAGCACTGATAAGCCAATCATGATACCATTTTCTCTTAATTACCTTCCTACCCTCTAAAGGACCTTTTATTAACCACTTCCTCTGACCAAAACAAAAGAAATGCCCTAAAGTCTGCCCCAAGTTTGTTCTCAGAATAATCACTAGGAATTTACCACCTACTTCCTTTAAGGTCATTAGACATTTAAACTTTCTCTTACTATAAAATCATCAAGCAAATCAAATTTTAGGTTTAAAAAAATTAAATGCATTTCTTTTCTAACCATGCATTCATTTCTTTTAGGCTTTAAACAAAAAGTCAAACTATTTTAATGAGATAAATCTCAAAGTATAGATCCTGTATCTTATCAGTGTAACAATGAGATTTTTTTCACATTTCAACAACTCAGTATTAGGATGAATTTCAACATAAGGTGTGTCATGGCTTATTTGCCAATGTTACTTTTCTTACTTGGAAGTATATAAATGAAACTTAAAATCAGTATCAACTTAGATTTGATCAAATATAGTACTTTAAACTACATTTCCCTGTTATTTTTACAATAAAATATTCAAAAATAAAATCCCTGCATGCATCACAATCTCAGGATGATTTAATAGAATTAAGTATCACCAGATAAAGAGTTTACTTACTACTACAATCATTAATACTTATTTCCCTGTCATAGTGTTTATAAGTCTCTGACATAAGTTATTTATTCTAAATTCATACTTTCAGAAAACTGAATAATAGATTATTTTTTGACACTGTCCATTAGGAATTTATATTAAAATTCAAACTTGTAAATAAAATACAATGAAATATTTGACTTTGGCTATATTTCCTTTAAACATGTTTAGACTTTATTTTTTTTTAATATCATACCATTACTTTTTATTGTGGTAATATTGGTTTAGAACACTATATATGATTTAGGGAGGCCCCCCCCCGCAGACATTGCTCCTAGTGTTTGCCATAATAGACTGTTTTTTCCTAAATTAGTCATTGGCTTTGTTCTAGCTGGGAGTATATGGAGCAGGTAAGTCCAGAGTCTTCATTCTGCCATTGCGCAGTTCTCATATTTACCTTTTTCCTTTGAAAGATTATGACTTTTTTTTGGTTATATAATAGAAATTCTTATGAAATATAGAGCATGCCAAATTCTAATTAAGCCAAATAAAAGAGTGCCTGACAGTTGCTTTGCAGTCAATTTGTAGGCTCTGTTACAGTTCAACACTTTATTATTTCAGATCAGGCAACAGCAATTCTACAAGTTGCATTTTTCTAGCCAAGCAGAAATTTATTTTTGCAAAATACGTGGCAAGATTCCATTAAGAGCATAACATGTACTTCAGAGGTTAAACTAGTAAGTATAAAAAAGTGTTTTCCAAGGAATTCAATTAGAGAATAAATTTCAAGTTGATTAAGGAAGGCTTTGTTTTGCTTTAAATAAAACCTAACTTTTAAGTTCTTTTCTGCATTTCCAAAAACAACAAGAAAAGATTGATGATAAACCTGTTAGGTAAAACTACATATTTGAGATGCCTTGAATTAAGTGAAGTCCCTTGAGTTTTAAATTAAATAACAAACATGTTTTAGAAGATTAAGAGTTCTTACCACACTATATTCTCTGTTAAGATTTGTTGTATTAAATTTACATCTTTAACAAGCATGTATACATGGATCTGCTGTAAAAACTGTTCAACTAGTAAACTTTTGGAAACCATGTTTCTCAGAATAGTGCATTCCATCAGGGGTGGGGCAAATTAGGTAAATACTAGTCCCACTTTAAGTACAATTACTTTCATAATTTTGCACTGAGAAGTGTAATAACAGAATCGGTTACTTTAAAAATTATGATACTGTTGATGATATTGTCATCCTCTGGTTGCAGAAAAGAATGTCCAGACACTTATATTCCTTCTCTTTATTTCTTGACATTCTTTTGTTATGAACGATTCCCTTTTAAAGGGCCTGGAGGCATATATGCAAGTTTCTTTTTAAAATAATAATAATAAATCCATTCAATTTCATGTCTGCATTGCTTTAAGAGTTTTAGGAATACTGTGAAATAGGTGGGCAGAAGCATTTTCCAATTGTAAAATCACATCACCTTTTTTAAATATTTTATTTTTTATAAGGAAGTATCAAGCAATTCATAATACAGGCATCTATATTTCTAAAGATCTCTACATGGTATTTTTTCCAGTTTAATTTAAAATGTAAAGAAAATAAATTAGAAAACGAATCTAATATTATTGTAGTTAATACAATTTGCATACATAGTTAATGCCAGATTCTCCAATGACTTGACAAGTATATTTCATTTCCATTAGTGTAGAGACAGCCAGCATCTCTTAAAGGATACAGAAATTAGAGGAATATGAAACAATGTAAAGAATAAAAGTTCTCAACACTCTCCTAAATTTACCATTGTAGTGCCGACCTATTTAAAACTAGAGATGACTTAAGATGGCAGAAACGTGAATATTTGGGGGGAAATAATTTTCAAGGATGCAACTACCCTATTAACAACAAAAGATTGTAATAACACTGTGAAACAAATAAAAGAGTCATCACCTGACCAATAAACACTAGCTAAATTTGGGGGGAAAATAAATGAAGAATCTTAGTATCAAAGCAAGAATTTGGCCAGTGTGCTAATAAAGCAGGCAAAAACAACATGGAAATATTTGCAATTAAAGGAAGTACTTTGTGTAAAATAAGGTCATTTTTCCAGTTGGTCTAGTACTGGTTAGAAGTCCACTTTGGAAAATGCTCTGACATAAAGTATAGAAAATCAAATGGTTCAAGACCTATGGCAGGATAAAAAGAGATGGTTTCAATTCAGAAGTAAATGAATATCAAGATATTATATTCTGCAAACACTTTAGATAAATGACCTGAACAAAACCAAGATTTGTTTAGTAAATGTGTCATGATATTACATATTCTTTTTTAATGAATACATTCATGAAAAGTAAGGAGGATGCTAACACTCATGAAATTCCAATTGTAAAAAAAAAAAAAGAGCAGAGAAATTTTCTACACATCAATTTTGATACTATAACCTGTTTAAAGTTAAGAACATTTTCCAAAATTAAATAACATAAATGGCATAGATTGCGGCAGCCCCTGCCGCTGAACACCAGTAAACATACTGAAAAGAGGGAGGCTTTAACTCAGTCACATCCGAGTGAATAAGACCCCCTTCCCCTGTGCGCTGGACTGGACAGTCAATGACGGGTAAGATCGGGGGCAAACTAAAAAAGGCATTGGCTAGCCGCATGTCTGCGACTCCTGACAACCTAAGACAGGCGCAGTCCCCGAGGGGCTTCATCATGATAAACTTTGGCGTTCACATCAAACAAGGCCTACATGCCTATAAGCTCAATCTAGGCACTAAGCCCGCAGTAAAAAAACCCTCCTTGGCATAAAAAAATGGCTGCTACAGAATGTCGCCTACAAACAAGCCTGATGAAAATACCTACAAAGCAGTTTAACCATTAACCAAATAGTCATTGTTTCTGACTAAGTAGAAACTTAGCAACCTGTCTATAATTATACTACTTTTTCACCTACTTTGCTTTTTCTTTATATATGTGCAATCAGTTTCAAGAAATACATGATTAAAAAAATAGTGTGTGGCAATAGTAGTTTTAAAATAATCATAATACTTCTCACATGAGACAACACCACAAAAATCAAAATACTTACGTAAAAAATATATTGCTCGCGATCACTAAAAATAAAAGGTAACAGTAGTTAAATATTAATGCTTTCTGATAATTGTGGTTTTGAAAAACAAAACAAAAAAAGCTAGCTTAAAGAATGCTGTTCTGTGTAAGCAAAAATAATTGTGTAGATTCAGTACCTTGAGATTGTTTACTGTGCCATGCCATGAAACATCAATCACATAAACATAAATAATAAAATAGATGTCTTATGCATTACTAAACATTTTATACTAAAAAAAATTAACTTGTATAAAATCATCCATTGTTAGAAAAAGTATAAAAGTGTATGGTGATTTTGAACAAATTACATTCAGATCTTCACTCTTGAAGTGTGTCTGTCTGTCATTTATGCGCCAAATCCTTGACCATCCTACACGAGTTTCACATCCCTGGGACGGCCTTGCCAGTCTACCACTGCTCTGGTCCACGGCAATAGATGATAAAAAATACTAAATTTTTAGAGGGCTATTTATGAGAGTTTTTATTCTGGGTGCCCTATGATATCTGATCATTTATCTTACTCTAAAACACAACTGTCTTTTTTCTCCATATATTTCACAAATAGTATGCTCTGACTAAAATAATTTTACTGAAAATATTATATCTACATAAATTATAAATTATACTTAATTCATAGGCTGGATTTTTCAGAGAGAAGAATTTGAAAAGGATCACAAAACATGAGCTGAAAAGGCCTCCCTGGTGGCACAAAGGGTTAAGACACAAACTATGAGGCTATCTGCAGCCTCTGCAGCATGAGTTCGATCCCCAGCCAGGGAGCTACCCACATGGCACAGCAGACCTCTCCTGCCTCACCTGCTGCTCCCCTCAGCAGTGTATTTCAGTCAGTCTGCCTATTCTGTTCCCCCCTCTGTCTCTGGTGAGTCCTCTCACCACCCCCTGCACCTCTGGCCTGTACCCCAGCTTTATATACATAAATAAATCTTTAAATAAAAAAACATTAGATGAAAGTCACAGTTTTTCATGTTTTTAAGACTTTCTATTAGCATCATAGAATTATGAAATATGAAATATGTACTGAATTATGAAATATGTACTTATATTGTAAATTGCTTACCAAGTATAGTAGTAAATGTTATAAAAACTGTAAAATGTCAATTGTTGGAATTGCAGAGCTGCCTTGTGACAACTTCAGAAAAAGTTATAAAGAAGGTATTAGTTGAGGGAATAAGTGTGCAATATTTTAACCAAAGCATTTGGGTTAGCATCTAGTTCACCAACGAGAAAGGAAATACAATAACCCTACTCATTAGAAGGCTTTGTTAGTCTCCTAGGGAAAATATACTTTCTTTGGAAAAGCACTATGACTTTGTGGTTAAAAGCAGGAGTCAGGGAGTTAAATGTCAAATCTTGTCTGCATTTAATGTTCATCTTTCTGTGTCCCAGATGTACCTATGTACCGTCCTATAGCTAAGTATAGAGATATCTGAATATTAAAAATTTTAAAACATTTTCCTCTATAACAACTTTTTAGCCATTTAACACTTGACTTCGGATAAGTACTTAGCTTAGAGTTAAGAGTAACTCAACGCAATAAGACCTAAAATTCTGGACATTCAATTGCATACACAGTTAAGCACATTAAAGGGAATCAATACTAGGAATCAGAGCGGTGAGCAAGGACGAGGAGCATAGCAAACACAGGCTAAGAATGCACCCAAGTTGGCTAAGTGGACTGGAAAAAGAGCCAAAATGGAAACCAAACCCAAGCGGGGCTCACAAGTCAAAATGAGCATCAAATAGGGCATGAGGTATATAAAGGTCTCCGCGTAGGCTGAGAATGTGGGGACAATGTAGAAGGCCTGGGCTTTCCTCACCCTCTCATAAGAAGGAATGATCGATTCCCTGTGCGTGGACTAGTCAAGTTTGGAAAACACATACCAGTTATTTTGATATTGCTTTGAGACTAAAATCTAGTTGCTGGTCAACCTCCTTTAGAAAGACAGTTCAAATCTTTTACATTTTATCATAATTTTATATTTATGCCTATCTTCACTCAAGAAAATGTTATCAAAACTGTTAAAATACTGAGTCACTCTACAAAGTAATAATATGAGTCAAAGGTGAACCAAATCATGAGAACCATTTCCTTATCCTTAGCATCATTACATCTGCCTGGCATGCCGCTTCCCATCAAAATGATTTAAAGTTATTCTTTTTTCCCCAAAGCAATGCCTCAATCAGGTCACATAAATCTCAGGGTAATATTAGAGTTATATTTCTTTTCAGTTGATAGCAGATAGAAAAATAATATTAAATGAAGGGGTTCCTTTATATTTAAATGTGTAAGTGCTACATGTTAGTATTACATCAGAAAAATACACATATTTTAAAATGAGCTAAGTTTTAGCAACAATATCCCTAAATACATGCAAACTTGTATTAGAGTTTCCCTGCAAACATGCAAACTTGTATATAGAGGTCTCAGCATAAAGATCAACACTGGGTTTTAAAATCAAATAAAGTTTTCATCATGATTCTGACAAACTGTGTGATCTTAAGCAAATGACTTAACTTCTTAATCCATAACTTCTTCATCTATAAACTGGAGTTAAAACAGTAACTCCCTCAGACAGCTTTGGCAGGGAGAAAATGACACTTAAAGTCAGCATAATTCCCAGCATAATTCCTACTATTATTATTGCTAATAATAGTAATAACAGTACCCTCAGATTTGCAGCAGGAGCTTGCAAGATGGTGTTAAGACTCCTCCAGGCTCTTCTGTTGTGCTGATACCCGTGACATGGGACTTATGTCATATCTGAGAGATGTCAGGGAGGATGGCAGGCCTCCCAGTGTTTTCCAGGAGCACTGGTATTACACCACACACAGGTCTGAAAAATCTAAGCATATTTCAAAGTTGCTTAAATAGCTTTCTTGGCCAAGAGTCATGTAAGTCACCAACTGGCAATGGAAAGATTTTCCACTCAAACTTGGCAGCAGCAGAATTTAAACAGAAAACTGGGAGGAGGGTAAGGGAAATAATATGCTTCCTTCCTCATGGTAGTTTTAGACCCTTTGGCACCACAGAGGAAAATCGTGAAGAGAGAAATTGTATACAAGTATTATAGTATTTATTTTTACAGTAACAAAAATAAATTGAAAAGACCTGCTAGCTACCATGAGAACCACCTTTCTAACCGTTGTTTTTTTTTTTTGTTTTGTTTTTTTTTCTATATTCAGTGAACTCTTTTTTAAAAGACAGAAATTTCTTCATTTGGGTGCTTTCATTCAGGTAGAGTGAATCTGGATATTGTGAGTCAAATAAGACATTTGACTTCAGTAATCCTGTAGAAGTTCTTCTCTTCCTTTGAAATATAAAATAGAACCCAACAGTAAACTAGTCATCTGATATTTCCATTACTCTTGAGAATAAAACAGTAAGAGGAATCAGGGTGAATGCTAATGGACATCTAAATCTTTGAACAAAACTCGAACTCAAAGTATTCTGATGGCATTCTAACCAAATTAAGATGCTTACACATATGAAGGTTCTTTAGGGTTCCTCAGAAAACAGCTCTCCAAAGTACTAACAGGAAATGTTCTCCTATGTATACATGACATAATTCCAAAAATATTTAAGGCAAGACATAAAGATATATATAGTACAGTGAAAGGGGAAGGGAGGAACATAGGCAAGAAAAAATTGGGGTGGGGTGGGAAAATAAAAGCAATTGTGTGGGAAAAACAAAGATAACAATTCAAAGTATAGGCCATAAACTTGCTCTAAACATTGTAGCAGTTAGTCCAAAGGCATCAATTATATTATGTCATATCTATAGATAAAGAACTATTTGTTCAAGAGAAGTTACTTTTTTTCCCTTTGTTGAGATAACATTGGTTTACAGCACTTTAGATGACTTAGGGGAATAAGTTCAAACCTCCTTAGATGGATGTTACCTTGGGCAAGCACTGACAGTCCTTTACCACAGACTATTGTCATCCAGTTCCCACAACCATCTTCTCTCCTCCTCTTTTGACTCAATTCTGGATTCTTATTTCTAGGGTTTATTTTGGTTTAGCCTTGTCCGTTCCTTTGGACTTATTTTTTAGGAAAACTTTCTTTTATCGTATGTAAATTTCTCCTGATAGGGTTTATAATAATTTCCCTATATTAGCTTGTAAAAGTGAGCACTAGTATAGAGAAAAATGCTAAAATTTTTCAGAGATTTCTACTGAGATATTTGCGGGGGGAAGATATCATGATAGTAACAAAAATAAATAAATCTAGTTAAGACAGAGAACAGCTAGTAATCATATTCTATAATAATATTCCTCCATGTAATTTTTAACAGTTGATGTTCCTTTAAAAGATCTGTAAGAAAGATTGTTAGATGTCAAATGATAACATTGATTTACCATTTTATTCTTAACATTATGAAACCTACTTACTCTGAACCTTACAATGTTTTCCTGATAATCGGTTCTATATCCTGACTCCTCCTCCCTGCAAACAAAATGGCAATGATACTTTCTCATTTTTTCTTCTTTTTTGGTTTATATGTATTTTATCTTTTTTTTTTTAAAGATTTATTTACTTATTTTATTTTATTTATTTATACAAGCACTGGGTACAGTCAGAAGCACGGGAGGGTGAGAGAATTCACCAGAGCCAGAGCAGGGAGCAGAGCAGGCAGAAGGACTGAAGCACACTGCTGAGGGGAGCAGCGGGCGCAGCGGGCAGCAGGAGAGGTCTGGGCGCCATGTGGGACCCTCCTCCGGTGGCCGGGGAGCAGCTGGGGATCGAACCGGCGCTGCAGAGGCTGCGGGCAGCTTCGCAACCCAGCGCTCAACCGCTGCGCCACTGGGGAGGCCCTATATGTATTTTATCTTAATTAAATATGCATAAAGTTAAATTTTAGACTAAAAAAAGATGACTTAGATCAGATGTCAATAGTATTATATTTCATTGAATTATGTATTTCCTCATAAATTTTACCTTACATGGCAAATGGTATTTTGCTGATGTGATAAAGAACCCGGAGATAGTGAAAATACTATGGATTATTATCTGGATGAGCTTAATACAATAAAAGGGATCCTTTCCAGAGAAAGGATGGTAAGGACAGCAAAAGGCATTGAAGTAAAGCCATCACTTCAATGGAAGACACAGCCAAGAGATGTAGATGAATTCTACAAGCGGAAAAGGCAAAGATGGATTCTTCCCCAGAACCTCTAAAAGGAATGTAACCTGCTAAAAGCTTGATTTTGGACTGTAAAATAATAATTTGTGTAGTTCCAACTCACCAAATGTGTGATAATTTGTTAGAGCAACAACAGGAAACTAAGTCAATGACTACCAACTAGTCATTGATCTCATGAATTTCTACCCAGATGTCAAATGTAAGCAAAAATGTATAAGTTTTTAGAGATAATGCTCATTTGAAATCATATCACCTATACTTTAACTACACTATTAAATGACCATTAGTAAAAGCCTGATCTCTCACACAAATGCTACACTACAAATTTTAACAGATTTTTTTCACCTGGAATAATGAGTTATCTTTAAAAAAAAAATCTACAGTGATTATGTACATTATAATTACATTTTTCTTCCTGGAATACAAATGTGACAATTAGCTTTTCTTTTAAAAATATTGTGGATTTTGGCTGATAACTTTCTGTGGAAAAAAGAAAGTTAATGATTGATTCTTATGCCATTTTGGAAGAGTTCTCAAAAGTAACATTATTTTCAGTTCTTATTTTTTTTAAAGATTTATTTATTTATTTATACAAGCACTGGGTACAGTCAGAAGCAAGGAGGGTGAGAGAATTCACCAGAGCCAGAATGGGGAGCAGAACAGGCAGACTGATGAAGTACACTGCTGAGGGGATCAGCAGGTGCAGCAGGAGAGGTCTGAGCACCATGTGGGACCCTCCCAGGGATCGAACCGGTGCAACAGAGGCTACAGGCAGCTTCACAGCCCAGTGCTCACCCACCGCTGCGCCACTGGGGAGGCCCTATTTTCAGTTCTTAAGGATAAACAGGGGATTACAAATAAGAAAACGAATATGGGTCTAGGCCTATGGAATTCCGAGTGATAAGTGCGTATTCCCTTATCCAATATACATGGCTACTTTCTATGATTTTTAAAAAATATTGACAATTATTTCCCATATCATCATGTATATTATTATTTTAACAGAATAGAAGGTTTTCGGAAAGAAAATGCATACAGTGTCTTCACACGTTTAAGAGCCAGGTACTTTTTTCTCTGGAGCATCTACGAGGACAACATTTAGAAAAAAATTTACAAATTATATATGAAAAGTCCTACAAATCAGTCAACACCTTTGAGAATTATATTGTGAAAAGAAAAAACCACGAATATAAAAGAAATTCTATGTGGGCAATCTGAGAACTCATTCTGGTCAGAGAACAAGGTAAATTAGAGAAACTTGTTTCTAGACAGAGGAGGTTTGGGTCCTTGCTGCCGACAGTCAGGTTAATTGAAGTAAAGATAGACAAAGAATACCTAATTACTACCGACACAATTAAATCAGAAAATGAGGTCATGAGGCTAAGGTAGGATCAGATTCTACATCTGGCATGAAGTCAACACAGTTAACCAGAAACCAGGTCACTTAAAGTCACCCTTATTTTCCAACGCAAAAACAAAGCGCAGAAACTAAAATAACATGGCTCTAAATTAGTAACTTAGCATCACATAAATACAAAAGTTAAAATGTAGGGAAGAAATATTTCAGGCAAAACGAATGATGTTCTGAGAAATAACTGTCATTTTTTTAAATCATAGAAAATAGTCATATATGTGTGTATATATTTTGTGTGTGTGTGTGTGTGTGTATCAAGGGAATACACACTTATCAGCTGGGAATTCCATAGGCCTTAACCCAGAATCATTTCCTTTTTTTAATTCCCTTGTTTTTCCCTAAAAGCTGAAAAAAAAGTTACTTTTGAGAACTTTTCCAAAAATGGCATAAAAATCAATCATTCACATTTGTTTTCCACAGAAAGTTATCAACAAAACTTCAAAATGTTTTGAAATGTCATTCACCAAATTTTTATATTCTGGAAAGAAAAATAAAATTATAAATAGCTTATTTTCAAGGAAAAGTCGATAAATATCCACAACTGCACACTAGCAAACAAACCCCAAATTAGTGTAACATAGTATAAAATCTTTTGGAAAGAAACATGAGAACACATAGTACCCATTTTAAATTTATTGTCTTAGGGGAACTTACCTGTCTTTTGTTAATCAATATGATGCAGTTAATTTTGAAAAAAGAAGTATATCTAGCTTATATACTGATATTTTAACATACAATAACAGTAACAATATGATCATGATCATAACATATTTTATTACTAAAACCCATTCATTCATTCATTCATTAAATAGTTATTTATTGAGTGCTTTCTCTAGAGATTGAGCTAACAATGGTGAATACTAACATATATGCATGCCTATCTCATAATTTCATGCATTTAGTTCCTCTCCCCACAAATATAAAGGTACTTGTGGCCAAAAATAAAAAAGTATATTTTACAGTTATTATCTTTGGTTCTTTTTTGTAGATCCTTAAAGGGAAAGTAACTTTTCTAATTGGAATGATTCTTTTAAAATTTGCATTCTGAGAAATTTACTATATTCCTATATATATTTTTGGATGGGATGATTTCTAAAAATATTGAATTGATTTACCTTTTTCCTCAGGCTTATAAATAGTAAATAATTTGGCCATGTATTTTGTGATTAGGAAAAAAAATAATTTCAGAAGAAAAAATTTTAATTCATGTCTTCTTAGTAAGAAGCTCTATTTTTCAAAGTTAAACTTTGTTTTTTAAAAAATCAAAGTAAGTCTGCAGAGGTGTTATTTCGTTTGAAATATGCTTATTTTCACTTGGTGTTAAAGTTTGATAGCATCTCCACTTAACAAAGTATCTTAGCAGAAACACCATAAATGCAGTCATGAAAACTGAAATGATATACTACAGCTTGGACTATTTTAAAATTGCCTAAACAAAATTCTTTTCAGTAGCTAGACAAGCAGTTATAGTTGTAAAAGGAAAATTATTTCCCAAAGAAATAATAGCAAGAAACCCAAATTTATTACAATTGTAAATTATTTTTCCAAGAATAGTCAAGTCCCTATCATGATGATTAGACTAGATATCTCTTCAAAAATATTGTAACTATTGATTAATAGACTCAAGCTTCTCAATCAATTATATTCTTAATGTATGGTTTTATAATACATAAGTAATCTCACTATACAAAGAAGGAGCAGTAACAATGTTTGTAGGAGCAGTTATAAAATATTATGCAACGTATCATTTTTAAGGAAACCTATTAATAACCATACAGTTGTCTTTCCATATGTAACAGACATTGAATTAGAAGTGAAAAAAAAAAAATCCCTACTCCTGTGAAACCTAAGTACTCAGGAAGTAAAGTGAGCAAGTTTCATTTTTTGTTTCTTTAACATGTCAGTGTGGGGGAGATTTACTTTTATGTTTTGCATAAATAAGCTCATCTTAATTATAAAGTTTCTCCTGTAAAGAACTGGGTGCATTAAGAGCAATTTCCTTAAAAATAAAGTATTTGGAGCCTCCCTGGTGGCACACTATGAAGCAATCTGCAGCCGCTGCAGCACAAGTTTGATCCCAGCCCGCCAGGGAGATGGCCACATGTTGCAGCAGACCTCTCCTGCCTCACCCCCTGCTCCCCTCAGCAGTGTACTTTGGTCAATCTGCCTGTTCTGTTCCCCACTCTGTCTCTGGTGAATCCTCTCACCCTCCCCATACTTCTGGCCTGTTCCCCAGATCTTGTATGCATAAATAAATCTTTAAAAATAAAAATGAAAATAAAGCATTTGGATGTGCAATTTGTGAGAAATTTCATTTTATCCACAGTTCATTTAGTCTAGTAATCTACAAATAAGATCATATGCTATGGGAAAAGGGGATAACTTTTGTCAACATTATTATTATTCATGTCATACACAAAAGGAAAGTGAGAATGAGAGATGTTACATAACTAGCCCAACACCATGTAGTTTATGAATGGCAGAATCTGACCACCATCAAAGGCTGAAATCACCACCTGGGACTCTCTGACAGACAGGGACTATCAAAATTGCCTGTCTCACTCCCCACTGAGTTTCCAATATCAATATACACTGTAAATAACTAAAAGTGAAGAACACATTCTATAAGCCAACTATACCCATTCTTGAAAATCACTATCAGAAATATGTTTTCTCAAGCTAGAAAAATATTCCATAATCATTTAACTTTTAATACACTATTTTACGCATAAGTTTTCTTTCAGGAAAAATATACACACCCATATTCATACACATAAGAAAATTAAGAGAGTTACCCATGAACCAAAAAAACAACATCCCCCAGGGATAGACACTCTAGTGCAATTTTTAAGCCTGCTATAAAATACAAGGCTTATACCCAGCCATGACTCTAAAACCTACTGAATGATGTCCTCTCCACATCAAATCGCAGTAAGGGTAGCAAGAGTCACGGAGGAAAGCAAAGGGAGGGAGAAAAAACATTTAATATGTTCTCCTGATATTTCTTTTCATTTTTGTTGTTATTTTTTTCTTGATATTTTAAAAAGTATTGAAAGGAATTTCATATATAAAAAATAACTTACCCTATCTTATTATTCAGATGTGTGCCATACTTAACATAAACTAAGCATTCCCATTATAAAATATTTAGGGCTTCATTTTAAATTCTTTTTTGTGGTTGTAATAATTCATATCCAGGCAGTTTCCAGGCTCTCAAAGCAGCATGAATTCATTTTTAAAACAATTTCCTTGTTTTAAAGAAAGGCAGAGAATGTCTTAACTGCTAATGTAATGAGGTTTTTCTCACTAATAAAAAATTTTAAGAAATTAAATTTGCTTTTTCCTAGTAACCCTAACACTTTTAACATGATACTCACTTAAAATTCTAACCCTGACCTTGTTTTGCCTATTCAGATTCTCCTATTCCTTAAAGTCTCAAATGCCTGTGACCAGCCTGGAGTAAGGGGCCTTCCAACCTGCCAGCACAGAACCCTAGGAATAGTGCTGTGTGAGCACACTGTATTTTAGTATCTTTACAAGTTTCTCCCAGAATATAAAACCCTAAAGGCATTTAAATGCATTTAATAAATACATTTTTTTTTCTTCTGGCTTATTTCATTGAGCATAATTCCTTCTAGCTCCATCCATGCTGCTGCGAATGGCATGAATTTATTTTTTTTTGATAGCTGAATAATATTCCATTGTGTATATATACCACATCTTCTTGGTCCAGTCACCTATTTTTGGGCATTTGGGTTGTTTCCAGGTTTTACCTATTGTAAATAATGCTGCAATAAACACAGAGGTACAGGTGTTCTTTTGGGTAGATCCCTAGGAGTGGAATTGCTGGGTCATATGGTAGCTCCATTTTTAGTAGACTGAGGAACCTCCAGACAGCTTTCCATAGTGGTTTCACTTATAGCAGGAATATAGGGAAACCAAATAAGACAGTGTAAAAAAAAGCAACAGCACAAAACACGACAAAGCAAAACCAGACAATTATAAATCAGAGACATACTGCAGGGAAGGAGGAGGGAGCCTCCTCCTCCTCAGAGGGAGGGAGGGAGAAGCATAAGGGACTGAGGTGATGGTGCACGGGTGCATTGGTGAAGGAAATTCTATGGAGAGTACACCTGAGGAGGCAGGGGGAAGCAAATATTGTTTAAAAATGAACAATGATGTAAAAAATTTAAAAAATTTAAAAAAATTAATACATTTGGAAGAAAGCATGATAGAAAATAAAATATTGCTCTTTCCCTATTCTTACATTATTTTCTGAAAAATTCAGATCATTAGTACATGAGACAGAACAAGACAAGCAATTAGGTGCAAAATCCAAGCAGGGTGAGGAGGGTATCCTGGTGGTGGGGCTGACTGCATAGGACTAGTACTTGACTAGGGTGAGAAGAACGTTCTTGTCAGGGGGCAACCTGGTACAGGAAGTCACGTGGGGTAACACAGAGGTCCCTTCAGGAAGTATAACCAAGGCAGGGGATCAGAGCCAGAGCAAGGTAAGGAAGGCGCGCACAGATTGTGACCGTCAAGTGTGATAAGTCGGCACCTGGAGAGATTACAGGGTGCATCCGTGGTTGGAGTTCACGGAGCTCAGAGTGCCAGACCTCTAATTGGGTGAGGAAGGTGTCCACAAAGAGGGACACCCTGGCTGAGGGTGTCAGAATAAGGAGGCCCTCCCTGCAGAAGGTCTGAGCCCAAGTGGAATCGGCTGTATCTCTACTCTGGACATGTATAGGGATCAGGCCTCAGCCAAAGAGGAGGCAGTAAGTGTGGTAGCCTGGCCTGGGGGCTCTGAATCTGACCAGGGGGAGAAGGGATTTCTGAGCAGGGATGTGGGGCGCTGCCCAAACACTTTGAGAAGAGCATTTGCATGGGGGCAGAGGAAGCACTAACTAGGCCCGTGTGTCAGAACCAGCTACTTACTTGGTCAAGGGTATTGGCACATGGGTGCGGTGAGCAAAGCCTCCACCAGGAGGGTAGTAACATTGGTTACGCTCCGGGTGTTGAACAAACAAGTAAGCCTGAGCAAAGATGCAATAATGATGAGAGCCCAGTTTCTCAATATCCAAAGATTAACAAATATGAAAGTAGATACAATTCAAATAATGCTGAAGGAAATTTGTTTTGAATTCTAAATTCATCTTGGAGAACAAATGGGCAAGCATAGCTTAAAATTGTTCTAAATTTAATCTGAACTACTATTAGTATTTTCAAATATACTACTCATAGTATATTAAATATACTAATTTTTAGTGTATTAAATAATAAAATTGTAAAAACTATGCAGTACATTAGCTTTAGTATGTCTAAAATTTTTATATAAGGCTTCAAAAATGTCAATGGGGAAAGAAAATAACTTAATGAACGTCTGATCTTGGGAGAACTAGGGTGGCTCCACTTTCTTGCAGAAGTTCACACAAATTCATATTCTCTCTCACTTTATCTCATCTCTACCCCACCTCCTTTCCTCCCTACATACACTGGAGGGAAACCTATAGTTAGAAGGAGAGGCTGGTATGTAATTGGAAACTGGAACTACAGATCCAGTTAAGCCCTAGTGGATTATGTCACACTCAGGCTTACTGGTTATTCCATATAGCCTAGATTTTGTCCACAAGTCCAACAGGTAGAGTCCCACTCAAAAGCCCAATGCATATACATTAATGCAAAGAAAAATATCAGAAAAGAGAAAAACAAAACTGATGCCCACAGTTAAAATCTAGTACGGGACTAGCATGGGAAAGCAGAAAAAAAGGAACTTACATGGGTACTGTCTGAGTCTTTTCCAAGACTATATTCAGGTATTACTTGTGCAATGTAAAATAAATCAAAAGAAAGTTCAAAAGAATGAAAAACTTAAAAACAAATTATCATCAGTCAAAAAGAAAACAGTAGTAACTACATTATTGGACTTTTTCTTCTTTTAATATTTATATATATTTTTTACATCATTGTTCATTTTTGTACAATGCATGCTTGTATGCTTTCTCCTTTATGGGGTGTATTCCCCATAAAATTCCCACCACCAATTCACCTGTGAACCATCACCACAGTCACTTGTGTTCTTCCCTACCCTATTTTGATCCCTCTCCTTTTCTGTCCCTTGCAGAATGTCTCTGATTTTGTTTTTTTATTTATTATTATTGTTATTTTTTCCTCATCCCTTATTTGATTCTCCTATATTCCTCCTATAAGTGAATCCATTCAATATTTTTTTTCCTTCTGACTTATTTCACTGAGCATAATCCCTTCCAACTCCAGACATGTTGCTGCAAATGGCATGAGTTTATCTTTTTTGATTGCTGAATAGTATTCCATTGTGTATCTATACCACATCTTCTTGATCCACTCATCTATTTTTAGGTATTTGGGTTGTTTCCATATCTTACCTCTTGTAAATAGTGCTGTAATAAACATAGGGCTGCAGGTATCCTTTTGAATTAATGTGTTTGTGTTCTTTTGGGTAGATTGCTAGAAGTGGAATTGAGGGTCATCTGGTAGCTCCATTTTTAGGAGTTTGAGGTCCTCCACACACATTTTCCATACTGGTGGGACCACTTTGCATTCCCACCAGCAGAGATGGAGAGTTCCTTTTTCTCCACATCCTCACTAATATTTATTGTTGTCTCTGTTTTTAATATGTGCCATTCTCACTGGTGTAAGGCAATATCATTGTGGTTTTGATTTGCATTTCCCTGATAATAAGTGATGTTGAACATTTTTTCATATACCTGTTGGCCGCTTGCATTTCCTCTTTGGAGAAGTGTCTTTTTAGCTCATCTGCCCATTGACTGGATTATTTAATTTGTTTTTGTTGAGTCATGTGAGCTCTTTGTAGATCTTTATGATTAGTCCTTTATCAGTTGGAGTGCAAAAATTTTCTTCCAATCAGTCTCTTTGTTTTGGTTAATATCTCTCTTACTGTACAGAAGCATTTTAATTTGATATAATTCAACTGTTTATCTTTTCCTTCACTTTCTTTGCTTTGGGGGATGTGTCTTTAAAGATATTACTGGGATGTATGTCATGTTGTGGTTTGCCTATATTTTCTTCTATATATTTTATGGTTTTAGGTCTTATGTTCAATTTTTTTATCCATTTTGAGTTGGTTTTTGTGTATGGTGTGAGGCAGTAGTCTAGTTTCATTCTTTTGCATGGAGCATTCCAGTTTTTCCAGCACCATTTATTGAACAAACTGTCCTTGTTCCATTGCATATTCTTTGCTCCTTTGTCAAAGATTAGTTGTCCATATATGTGTGGGTTTATTTCTGGGTTTTCTATTTGATTCCATTCATCTGTGTGTCTGTTTTGTTCCAATACCATGCTGCTTTAATTATTACGGCTTTGTAGTATAGTTTGAAGTCTGGGAGTGTGATACCTCCATTCTCCTTCTTTTTAGTCAGGAGAGCTTTGGCTATTAGCGGTGTTTTGTGGTTCCACATGAATTTCATCAATATTTATTGTATTTCTTTGAAGAATGTCATCGAGATTTTAATCAGAATAGCATTTAATCTGTAAATTGCTTTCAGTAGGATGGCCATTTTGATAATGTTAATTCTTCCAATCCATTATCAGGGGATGTCTTTTCATTTCTTTGTGTATTCTATTTCTTTTAACAATGTTTTGTAATTTTCTGGTACAGATCCTTCACCTCTTTTGTGTGATTTATTCCCAAGCATTTGGTTTTTTTTGTTTGTTTCAACTATAAAAGGGATGGTTTTCTTAATTTCTTCTTCAGACTGATTGTTTGCATACAGGAAGGCTATGATTTTTGTGTTGATTTTGTATCCTACTACTTTACTAAACTGATTATCTTGATTAGTTTTTCTGTAGAGTTTTTAGGGTTCTCTATGAATACTATCATATTACCTGCAAATAGTGATAGTTTTACTTCTTTCCCTATTTGGATTCTTTGTATGTCTTTCTCTTGTCTTATTGCTCTGGCTAGGACTTCCAGTATTATACTGAAAAGCACTGGTGAGAGTGGACATCCTTGTCATGTATCAGATCTTAGTAGTGGACTTTTCCATTATAAAAATCAATGAAAAAAAGGGAAAGATGAATAGATTTGCCCACATAAGTAAATATATATGCATTTCTCATTCAAAGGTTGTTTAAAACATTAAAATCCTTATGATTAAATGATCTAGAAACATGAATTATTTATAAAGGAAGAAAAAAGACATTTAAATTTGAAGATTAGTCAAATTAATTGGTTGTCTCTGGGTATTGGTTTCAGTGTGTCTTTTTTCTCTTTTTCCTCCTTCTAAAATTTCCATAATGCACATCAGTGTCTTTGAAATCAGAATAAAAAATGTAAAAAGGAGTCCATTCCTATCGCCATCAGATAGATAGATAGATGATAGATAGATAGATAGATAGATAGATAGATAGATAGATAGATAGACCAAATACACATTTTTGGTAAAACCTAGAATCTCAATACTAATCAAATAAATAGAGAGAAGAGCATAGAAACTCAAAAACCCAATGAGGACACCTATTTATCCTTTTTCTCAAACAGGCAGATATTTCAAAACAGCTTTAATTACCTAATACATAATAATTGATTTTATACTAGAAAAATTACTGAATCTTTAATATAGCAGTTTGTCAAAAAATATCAGTGCAAACAAATTTAAAATTTACAGAGTGAACCAATAAATGTGTCACTTTTTTTTAACTTTAGATCATTTTAAGAACCATTTCCTATAGCTTGCTTTACTTTTTTTCTTCTATTTTTTTCCTTTACTTTTCTCTTTTTTATCCCTACAAGGTAGCATGATAAAAATTCTTAATGAGAAAGAAATTATCTTTTCTCTGGCCCTCAATAATTCCGACATTTAGTAAAACTTTTTTTAACTTTGAAAATGCATCTGCTTTTTGTTTTGTTTTGTTTTTGTGGGACCCTCGCCTCTGGCCAGGGATCGAACTGGCGCTGCAGAGGCTGCAGGCAGCCTCACAACCCAGCGCTCAACCACTGTGCCACCAGGGGAGGCCCAAAAGTCTTTTTTTTTTTTTTTTTTTTTGTGGGACCCTCGCCGGCAGCGGGGGAACGAACAGGCACTGCAGAGGCTGTGGCCAGCTTCAGCATCGCAGCCCAGCGCTCAACCGCTGCGCCACAAGGGGAGACCCGAAAATGTATCTGCTTTTTACTGATCAATTTTTATATTGGGGATGGGCTATTAAAACCAAAGATGTCATAAACCCCAAAATTAAAGTGTTAATCTATTTATAGAATAAGAACAAAAAAACTCAATATATTCATTGCAGTCATGAAACATGTAAAATCTTGCATAGTGCATTTCCCCAAGCATAGGTGAACAATCATTTCTTTAAAAAAATTTTCAAGGTACTTTCTTCCCCCAAAATTCATAGGGCTTATATAACTAGACTTGTGTTTAAAATTGACCTTTAACCCCAATAGCAGGATACAAGTGTAGGGTCTATATTCAAGGTCAAGAATTTTCTTCAATAATGAAATCATACACCAAGATGCTTGCATCACTCAGGCCAGCTCCTTCTCTAACACAGGAAAGCTAGAAATGGAAGAAAGAAGCAGATATCAAACAGAAGACATGGGGCACTCCTATGAATACCAATGGAAAAGTCTAGCTTACTCCCAAAAGCTTTCTCTGGCAATTCAAAGGCACAAAACCTGCCACTTGATTTAATCTTTCTATCCATGTAGCAGGTGAATCCGTACCAACTAAAAAGGGAAACATAAATTATATATTTCCTGAAAGAAAGATAAAATTCAAAAAAGCAAGGCATTTATGTATGTAATTTTATTAGTTGAAAACAATTCATCTTTATTAATTAAATCAAAAGAGCACAAAGGCTTTTTTTACCTAATCAGAAAGAACCAAGTTTTTGTTTTGTTTTGATTTTTCATCTGACATGAAGTTAAATATTAACATACATAATGTAGCAGGTATGCTTGATACATTCATTCATTTAGACGTATTGTTTTCTTTATTCTTATGGAGAATCAACTTTACTGTAACTGAGGAGAAACCAGGTACTAGCAAGCAAAATATTCTTGATGAACTGATGAATTATCTTATCCATTCCTCTTCAGAGGCTGTTAAAGAGGTGTCAGAATTTAAGCAATCTAAAAATTTGTCATGTAGAAACTGTAGGCAGTCCTCCCAGGAGATCTGTGGTCACTGGTCAGTTATGTGAGGGAGCAAAGTGCCCTGGATGGCAGCAGGAGGGCTCACAGACATGACACGTTCAGTACCAAAGCAAGGACTCTAATTAGGGAAGGATTCTGGTCTGACAGTAAAGGGCTTAACTGCCGCGGACCAGCCCAGCGGTGGCGGGAGATTGAGACAATCTCAGGGTTGAGTGAGAACGAGCAAAAGGTGGTCGAAGGAATTAGGGCGAGGGACAAGAAAGAATGACACACAGACACACTCAAGGGAGAGTGAAAATCTGAGTGCGATTTATTGAAAGCAGTCTTCTCTTTTTATACATTTTTACAGTAATTGCTTCATTATGTTTCACACAGTATGTGGTTAATCATTTATCAAGGTATACGTGAATGCCGTGACACATAACATTACATTTTGCTTATTATTTTTCAAGAAATCAAGAATAAATCAAGAACATTTCATATTCTACCCTCCTCGATGGAGGTTTGTTCTAGATCTTCTGATTCATTGTTATGATTGTACTTTCTTATCATCATTCTATTTTTATATGTCCTATATTTTACTATTTATCCTCATAATTGTATTTGGCTATATTGTTTACTACAAGTAATAGAACCTGTTTCCCATAATTGCATTCCTTCACTATGAGCCTAGTAACTGGTAATGATTAACAACATGTTTTGGTGGTGCCTCAACAACTCCTAGGCCTGTTTGTTCCAGTTATTTTCCATAGATAAAAAGGTGGGAACCATTAAATCCCCTCGGGGACTGCGCCTGTCTTAGGTTGTCAGAACTTACTTTCTGATCTTACCCGTCATTGACTGTCCAGTCCAGCACGCAGGGGCAGAGAGCTGATTGTGCCAAAACAGCACAGCCACCCAATATTAATGCGAAATTGTGGCAATTGTAACATTGCTCTCAGGAGCCGCCACACTTAACCTTCCTTCAGAAATAATGAGCCAGACAATGTTTGAAGCCTCCATGTAAATTTTTGAGAATGGGGGTGTGGGGGGAGGGGGGAGCTTGGTGCTGAGCACTGCCTTAAGTGTGCTAAACTGACAGATACAGGTGACCGAACAATGAACTACACACTTGGCAAAGAATTCAAGAAAATACTTGGTATATGCTAGCTCCTTGAAGCAGCATTCCTCTGCCACCCCTAAGTTAAGATGAAACAATTTGATAGGCACATTATTTGGTTGAGTTACTCTAAAGAATATAGGAACTTTTGTGGAAGAGATATATTTTCTGAAAAATTTACCTAGATACCAACTTTTATGATAAGGCAACCCCTAGGAACTTTTTGGAAGATCAGAAGCAAAACTTAAAATCTAAAAGTTCAGGGCCTCCCCGGTGGCGCAGTGGTTGAGCGCTGGGTTGCGAAGCTGCCCGCGGCCTCTGCAGCGCTGGTTTGATCCCCGGCTGCTCCCCGGCCACCGGAGGAGGGTCCCACATGGCGCGCAGACCTCTCCTGCCGCCCGCTGCTCCCCTCAGCAGTGTACTTCGGTCCTTCTGCCTGCTCTGCTCCCCGCTCTGGCTCTGGTGAATTCTCTCACCCTCCCAGGCTTCTGACTGTACCCAGTGCTTGTATAAATAAATAAATCTTAAAAAAAAAAAAATTATTGCAAAAAAAAAAAAAAAGTTCAGTAGCATACACAACCATTCCAAGGACCCAAACACCAAGTAATTGAGAGCATATCCTTCTTGGTTTTTTAATCTAAAAAAAAAAAAAGAAGACGACTAGTACTACCAAAGTTACTTGCATACATGATTTTTACTTTTAACTGCACAAAATCTAAAGAGTAAGAGAAAGAATGTATCCTCTTTATTTTAGGTAACTGATTTGGGGGTAAAATACTAATTTTTGATTATTCACCAAAACAGTACGCATTCTTTAGCAAACTAACTAGATAAGTATTAATCAGTTAGTGTTTTCCTACTTCACCAATTCAACTTTTTGTTGAATTTGTTACACCTAATTAGCTAAGCTTTCTAGGATATTTATAAACTCACTCATATATATAGCATTTGCTAAAAAAAAAAAAAAAAAAAAAAAAGCCTAAGAATTACAAACTCCAGATAAATAGGGTTAATAAACCACCAATAGTATTCTGAAAGTCTAAGAATTAAGGTTAGCAATTTTATTGTAAAGAGTAGTGCAAAACAAATACCTGATATAGATAATATATTACCTTCCTAAAAGACAAAAAAAATTTTTTTGAATTTTGAACTACATCTATCCCCAAGGAGTTCAGCTTTATAGAGTGAAATGACTATGAACTGTACATTCATGTCTTCATTCAGGACACTAAGAGTCAGATTTTTTGTTTTCTCTAATAGAAATACTCCAAAATAGCACGCATATATAGACAAAGAGACAGAGAGAGAAATACATATACATAGGACATGCATAGAGTTATTCTGGGGATTATTCGGAAGCACCCAGAATCCTCCAGCAAGTCTCACCACTGTTCACAGATGTCATGGAACACAGGTTCAAATTAACCAGTAGGTTAGGCAAATGATTGGTGATTTAAAAAAAAAATTAAAAGATGCAAGCTACATTATTTGGAAAACAGTTACTGAATCTGAAAACCAACTGCTTTTAAATCAAGACCACGGCCCTCCCTGGTGGCGCAGCTGTTGAGCGCTGGGTTGCGAAGCTGCCCGCGGCCTCTGCGGCACCAGTTCGATCCCCGGCTGCTCCCCGGCCACCGGAGGAGGGTCCCACATGGCGCGCAGACCTCTCCTGCAGCCCGCTGCTCCCCTCAGCAGTGTACTTCAGTCCTTCTGCCTGCTCTGCTCCCCGCTCTGGCTCTGGTGAATTCTCTCACCCTCCCGGCTTCTGACTGTACCCAGTGCATGTATAAACAAAAACAAACAAACAAACAAATAAATAACTAAATAAAACATGCCTCTATAAAAAAAAAATATTAAATCAAGACCACAATGAGACACCATCTCACACCTGTAAGAATGGCCTATATTGAAAAGACCAAAAGCAATAAGTGCTGGCAAAGATGTGAAGAGGGAATCCTCCTATACTGTTGGTGGGGTTGCAAACTGCTTCAGCCCTCATGGAAAGCTGTATGGAGGTGTCTCAAAACATTAAACATGGAACTGTCATTGGACCTAGTAATTCCACTCCTACACGTTTATCCAAGCAATTCAAAAACGCTAATTCAAAAGGAAATTGACACTCCCACATTCATTGCAGCACTATTTACTATAGCTTAACTATGGAAACAACCTAAATGCCCCAAAACAGATGAATGGATCAAGATGTGGTATATATGCACAGTGGAATACTACTCAACAATCAAAAAAGATAAACTTATGCCATTTGTGGCAACATGGATGGAGCTTGAAAGGATAATGCTAAGTGAAAGATAAATGCCATATGGTGTCACTAATATGTGTAATATAAAGTAACTAAATTAATAGTCAGATAAAGACAAGCTGGAAAGCTACCCTTTGATAGCTGACTACAGAACTGAAGCACCAAGGGGGTGATAGGGTGGGAGAGGGGAACCAACAAGAGGGAGGAGCACAATAGTCTATGGTGGTGGAATATGAGTGAGTTGGTGGTGGGTGCACTATGGTGGTAATACCTGAAGGGGGTACCCCAATACAAACTCCGTTAAAAATAGTTAATTATAAAAACAAAAAGGTACAAGCTTCCAATTATCAAAGAAAAAAGAAGGTGATACTTCTATGGAATAAAAGTAAACATTGAAGAGCATAACATCATTGAATTGAACCAAGGTTTCACTTGCTTGTGATATAAAATTGACTATTTTATCTCTATAGCATATATTTCACTTGCCAACATCACCTCTCAAATAAGGGTTCATATTTGTAAAATATAAAGCTCACCTATTAATGACCAAAGGAGTACTCATCAGATTACATTGCTTTCTTATTTAACTATATATATTTAATAAATTACATATAGTTGTATTATCTTAATATATTATTACATCATTGATTATTATTTGTCTCCTTTGCTAGAATGTAAGCTCTACTCTGACAGAATTCTTGTACTTGTTGACCAAGCATTTAAATCAGTGGCTGACACAGACCACAAATATGTGATTCTTAAGACATATCTAAAGGACTCATGTGATAAGGTGAGATCCATCCAGATAATCTCCCTTTTTAAGATTAACTGGGGTCTTAACTCCATCTGCAAAATCCCTTCACAGCAGCACCTAGATTTGGTATTTGATTGAATGACTCTATAAAGTGTATTTGGGCTCCAGAACTATCTTAGAGTTGTGACTACCACACTAATACTTTTTTTTTATTTTCCTCCTAAGGAGGATAGGGAAAAGTGGGCTGAAGGGAAAGGAGAAGTTTTTTTTTTTTTCTTAACAAATCCATCTGTTTTGTGCAAATACCACATATAAGATCGTTGTAGCACAAAGGGTATAGTCAAAAGTTTAAAATAGTATGAAAAACATAAATAAGAAAGTAGGACAAAGAGTACAGGCTGGGGGGGGGTTGTTCTTATTTTTGAGTTTTTGTTTTCATTTTGTTTTGTTTTAGCAAGTGACTAATCTGGAAACTTAAATCAAAATGTTTTTAAAGGGGAAAGAAAGTTTATCTTTCAGAAAAAGAGAACTCAATTAGAACTAAATTTAGAGCATAGGTCAAACTCTTTTTATGCTTTCTTAGAAAATAGACAGGAAAGCCAAAGCAATCTTCCGTGAAATTCAAATCACATATTAGTTTATGGCAGTTCTAATTATCTTGATATTTTCTGTTAAAAGCATGTCTTGTTAGGGCCTCCCCGGTGGCGCAGCGGTTGAGCGCTGGGTTGCGAAGCTGCCCGCAGCCTCTGCAGTGCAGGTTCAATCCCAGGCCGCAGGGAGAGGGTCCCACTTGGTGCGCAGACCTCTCCTGCCACCCGCTGCTCCCCTCAGCAGTGTACTTCGTCATTCTGCCTGCTCTGCTCTCTGCTCTGGCTCTGGTGAATTCTCTCACCCTCCCGTGCTTCTGACTGTACCCAGTGCTTGTATAAATAAATAAATAAATCTTAAAAAAAAAAAAAGCATGTCTTGTTAAATGTCTCAGCTATACAATATATTTTAAAGAGAGAGACTTGAGGAACTACTTGTAATTTAAGAAAGAAAGATGTTCTTAAATTTCTCTATGGACTAGTGATATAAAAGTGAAGCATTGCCCTCTAGAGGAATAAGAGCTTTCTAAAGCAAGCAACTATTTCACAATAATGTAATAGTGCTACACACATACTGTGTTACAAATTTCAGGTTATGATCTTCTTTAAGGCACAAGAAATAAATGGAAAATAACTTTGGTCTAGGCAATGCTAAAAAAAAACTTATTAATAAATTTAGAATTTTTCAAGAGCTTGGTAAACTATAATTTGGAATCTATTAATTTATAAACATTCAAATAATGCATTTGCACTGCACTTGTGCAAAAAAAGGTTTGCCTTTGAAAACAGGGAAGTCTTCAGTCTTTCAAAAATGTGTAATTTAATCTATCAGACTTTTTTCTCAGTTTCTACAATAGAACCATGTATGCACATGATCTTATATCATATCTGATCCTATACTGAATTTTAAAGAAAACTAGGTAACAAAATTGACCCATATATTGACTGCCATATTCAAACATAACATTTAGAAAGTTTAAAACAGTAAGAAATGTAATTGAAAACTTTAATGGTTATATTTGGCAATTCATGTCAACAATTTCTACATTACTAGAAGAGTTTTCAGCATGGTCATACTGTCCCAGAAATCAAAATCAGAAAATGAATAAAGCCATTTAAACATCCAGATCTCATTCTTCAAAGGAATAGAACAAATACTGCTGAAATTCATATGGAACCACAAAAAACTATGACTAGCCAAAGACCTACTGATGAAAACAAAGGAGAAAGGAGGTATCACACTTCCAAACTTCAAGCTATACTACAAAGCCATAATAATTAAACAGTTTGGTATTGGAAAAAAAAACAGACACACAGACCAAAGGAACCAAATAGAGAGCCCAGAAATAAAACCACACTTATATGGACAACTGATCTTTGACAAAGGAGCAAAGAACATGCAATGGAACACAGACAGTTTGTTCAATAAATGGTGCTGGGAATACTGGACCAGCACATGCAAAAAAATGAAACTAGACCACTACCTTTCACCATGCACAAAAAATCAACTCAAAATGGATAAAAGAACTGGACATAAGACCTGAAACCATAAAATACATAGAAGAAAATATAGGTAAAACACTACAAGACATACATCGCAATAACATCTTTAAAGACACATCACCCAAAGCAAAGAAAGTCAAGGAAAAGATAAATACCTGGGATTACATCAAACTGAAAAGCTTCTGTACAGCAAAAGAGACATTAACCGAAACAGAGAGACACCCCACTGATTGGGAAAAAAATCTTTGCACTCTAGTCAACTGATAAGGGGCTGATCACAAAGTTATACAAAGAACTCACACGAATCAGCAAAAACAAAATAAACAATCCAGTCAAGACATGGACAGAAGAACTTAAAAGACATTTCTCCAAAGAGGAAATGCAAATGGCAAACAGGCATATAAAAAAATGTTCAATATCCCTTATAATCAGGGAAATGCAAATTAAAACCACATTGAGATACCACCTTAACCAGTAAGAATGGCACATATCAAAAATATGAGCAACAACAAATGTTGGTGAGGATGTGGTGAAAAAGGAACTCTCTCTTCTACATTGCTGATGGGAGTGCAAACTGGTCCACCACTATGGAAAGCTGTCTGGAAGTTCCTCAGTCTACTAAAAATGGAGCTAACGTACGACCCGGCAATTCTACTACTAGGGATCTACCCAATGGACACAAAAACATTGATTCAAAAGAACACCTGTACCCCTATGTTTATTGCAGGACTATTTACAAGAGGTAAAACCTGGAAACAACCCACATGCCCAAAAATAGATGACTGAACCAGGAAGATGTGGTATATACACACAATGGAATATTACTCAGCAATCAAAAGAGATAAACTCATGCCATTCGCAGCAACGTGGATGGAACTAGAATGAATTATGCTTAGTGAAATAAGCCAGAAGGAAAAAGAAAAATCATCGGATGGTTTCACTTATAGCAGGAATATAGGCAAACCAAATAAGACATCAGTGTAAAAAAATAATAGCACAAAACACAACAAAGCAAAAACAGACAATTATAAATCAGAGACATCCTGCAGCGGAGGAGGGAGAGGGATCAGAGGGAGGGAGGGAGGAGCACAGGAACTGAGGTGATGGTGCAGGGTGCATTGGTGAAGGAAACTCTATAGGGACTACACCTGAGGGGGTGGGAAAAAGCAAATATTGTTAAAAATGAACAATGATGTAAAAAATAAAAAAATAGGGCCTCCCCGGTGGCGCAGCGGTTGAGCGCTGGTTGAGCGAAGCTGCCCGCGGCCTCTGTGGCGCCGGTTCGATCCCCGGCTGCTCCCTGGCCACCGGAGGAGGGTCCCAGATGGCGCGCAGACCTCTCCTGCCGCCCGCTGCTCCCCTCAGCAGTGTACTTCAGTCCTTCTGCCTGCTCTGCTCCCCACTCTGGCTCTGGTGAATTCTTTCACCCTCCTGCGCTTCTGACTGTACCCAGTGCATGTATAAACAAAACAAAACAAACAAATAAATAAAATGCCTCTATTAAAAAAAATAAATAAATAAATAAATAAAAATAAAAAAATAATAATTATTTTAAAATAAACAGGGCCTCCCCTGGTGGCGCAGCGGTTGAGTGCTGGGCTGCGAAGCTGCCCTCAGCCTCTGCAGCGCCGGTTCGCGAACCCCGGCCATCCGGCGAGGGTCCCACATGGCGCGCAGACCTCTCCTGCTGCCCGCTGCTCCCCTCAGCAGTGTACTTCGGTCCTTCTGCCTGTTCTGCTCCCGGCTCTGGCTCTGGTGAATCCTCTCACTCTCCCGTGCTTCTGACTGTACCCAGTGCTTGTATAAATATCTAAATACATCTTTTGAAAAAAAAAGTTTCAAATAAAATAAAATAAAATAAAAATAAATAAATAAACATCCGGGTTTCTATTTCTAGTATAATTAATCAGTTATTTTCAAAGTATCCTCCCCAGAAGCATAACTAGAAAGAGTTACAGGACACTGCTTTACCTAGCTTTCTATTAGAAGAGACTTTATCTTGATAGTGTCCCGTTTAGAGTTCCATCTAAACAAGTTACTGGTAACAGGGAATTAAGAGAGGGTATGGAAGGAGAGACAGGAGGGGGAGAGAAATGGGAAAGGTAGAAGAAAAGTAGCTTGAACTTTTGGAGTACAGGTCTCTTTGAATTCCCATCTTGAACTGTGTAGCTCTAATTCCTTTTTCTTTCTCCTAAGTAGGTGCAGCTGGAGTCTACCCCAGGCTGGTTCCTAAAATGAGAGATCATATTGAATACAAACCCAAGCCTGAAGTAAATGGATGATATCAAGATACGGTATTATATGTTCTTATCAGAAATATAATGTAGAACTCATGCAAAAAAATACACAGTAGAATAGCATCTTGCGGGGGGGTGGGGGTCGAAGCATATAATGCAGAATATTTTTTCATGTGACATGGCATTTCTCTTCTCCAGAAAATAATTGCCAGCCATTTCACACTGACTTTCATAATTAGACATGTCCTTCTCCTTTCTGTGTTACTCCAAAGTGCCACAGTATATTTACAGAACTATAAATATGTCACAATAATAGCAGAATGAGAGGTTTTAATCAACTATTAAGAGAAATTGCCATCAGGAGTTTCCAGTTTACCTGTTGTTATTCCACAAGCAAAGGATTAAACTACTCTTTAGAAAAGGATCCGGAAACCACAGCCTTTTTTGAATCTTGAGATTCAACCATGTTGTAAAATTTTCAGTCACTTGCTTCAAATGCAAAGATTCTTTGACCAGGGCATGAGGAATTTTAGGACACAAACCACTTGTACTCATTTAGTCATGGAATCCAAATTGGCCAAGTTTACCACACAATCCTGGCTTGTTTTCATCCCTTCACCACAAAGCAGTTTCCACATGTGTCAGTACCACCACAGAAGAAATGAAACTCTTCTGGAACAAGTCTCAGAATGTTTCCCCTACTTTCACCAGACATTTAGTGTTTTTGCTCACTGCCCTGTACTTGTTATCAGCAAACACTCAGAAGCACTGCTATTCCCAGGCCCGCCAGCAGAGCCAAATTCCATCACCTCTCTACCTCCAGCCTCTCAAATCCTCTCCTCCAAACCCAACTAACAAGCCCTAAATTCTTTCTTCTCTTCTACACAGTCACCTCATCTTTGTCTACTGCCAAATAATCTGTCTTCATGTTTTTAAAAACTCTCTATTAAAAAACAAACAAAATAAAACAAAACTCTCATTTTGTGGAAATATCTGCTATAACTAAGCAGAAATACATTTAAAATAGACATAGAATGAGAAAAGAAAGACTTTGCCTCAGAGATTTCTATAAAAACAATAGAGAGGGCCTCCCCGGTGGCACAGCGGTTGAGCGCTGGGTTGCGAAGCAGCCCGCAGCCTCTGCAGCGCCAGTTCGATCCCCGGCTGCTCCCCAGCCACCAGAGGAGCATCCCTCATGGCGCGCAGACCTCTCCTGCCGCCCACTGCTGCCCTCAGCAGTGTACTTCGGTCCTTCTGCCTGCTCTGCTCCCCGCTCTGGCTCTGGTGAATTCTCTCACCCTCCCGGGCTTCTGACTGTACCCAGTGCTTGGATAGATAGATAGATAGATAGATAGATAGATAGATAGATAGATAGATAGATAGATAGATAGATAGATAGATAATTAAATAAATAAAGCAATAGAGAGAAAATATTAAAATCAGTCATTAATAAGTGTTATAATCCAGCTCTCAATGCAAATCCTATCCATAATTTTCTTTCATTCAAGTTTGAAGATGTAATGTTATAGCTATCATCAATAAATCATTTTCACAATGTAATCATGCCTTTTAAAGTTTCCTTAAATATGACCAAATCTTTTTTATGTGTCTGACTGCATGACTGGTGAAACAATGTACACAACGGACACTGATATTCCAAAAGCCTCCTGGAGAGAAACAAGGCCTGGAACAGTCCTCCAAGAGCCCCCAATTATCTATTATTCTTGCACCATTATAACAATAACACATCTATTGTGTAGTTATTATGACTTACACATAATAATATATAAATGCAATTTTTTATATTTTAGTAAATCTTAAGATTGTGATTATTATTGGCATTTTACAGATAAAGAAACACAGACAGGTAAATGACCTGCTTAAATTCACTAGCTAATGAGTGGCAAAGCCAGGATTTAAACCCTAGCAGTGTGGCTGCAGGCCCCAATTACCCTGGAATGCCTTCAAAAAGTCTAGTGAGGAAATACATATACCTAGACCCAGAGATACTGTGGACATCTCCCTCCTAATAAGCTGTCCTAAGAATAATACACCACCAGGCTAGTTTTCTTTAAAATGACAATAATGGCAGAGAAACAAGAAAATATAAACACTTAGGACTACATCAAACTGAAAAGATTCTTTCTGCACAATGAAAGAAATTATCATTACAACAAAAAGACAACTTACCAAATGGGAGAAAATATTTATATGCCATGTATCTCACAAGATCTTGATATACAAGATCTTCTCAGAACTCATACAACTTAACAATAACAACAAACAAATAACCTAATCAAGAATTAGGAGAACACCTAAATAGGCACTTCTCCACGGAAGGTGTACAGACGGCCAAACACATGAAAAAATGTTCATCATCATTTGTTATCAGAGAAGTGCAAATCAGATCCACAATAAGATTGACACACCTGTAAGAATGCCCATATCAAAAAGACTAAAACCAAGTGCTTTTGGGGATGTGGAACAAAAGGAACCCTTTTACACTCTTGGGGGGAATGGAGACTGAAACACATGAAAAATGTTCATCATCATTTGTTATCAGAGAAGTGCAAATCAGATCCACAATAAGATTGACACACCTGTAAGAATGCCCATATCAAAAAGACTAAAACCAAGTGCTTTTGGGGATGTGGAACAAAAGGAACCCTTTTACACTCTTGGGGGGAATGTAGACTGATCTATATTACCTATGGAAAACAGTATGGAAGTTTCTCAAAAGATTGAAAGTGAATCTACCATATAATCCAGCAATTCCACTTTTAGGTATCTATCCAAAGAACACAAATACACTAATTCAAAGAGAAACTTGTACTCTCTCATGTTTGTTGCAGCACCATTTATAATAGCCAAACTACGGAAGCAACCTAAGTGCCAAAAACAGATGAATGGGTCAAGAAGATGTGCATATATACTCGGTGGAATACTACTCAGCAATCAAAAAAGAAAAATCATGTATTTATGTGTAACATAGAGAAACAAAACCTAATAGAAACAAACCCTAGAAGTCTGACTATAGAATGAAGGCTACCAGTTAGGGAGGAAGAGTGTGGAGAGCAGGATCTAGAGGGAGCCCAATGTAAACCAATACTACCTAGATATAGCTAACTAATTAACTAAATAAATAAATAAATAAATAAGGGGCCTCCCAGGTGGCGCAGCGGTTGAGCGCTGGGTTGCGAAGCTGCCCGCGGCCTCTGCGGCGCCAGTTCGATCCCCAGCTGCTCCCCGGCCACCGGAGGAGGGTCCCACATGGCGCGCAGACCTCTCCTGCCGCCCGCTGCTCCCCTCAGCAGTGTACTTCGGTCCTTCTGCCTGTTCTGGTCCCTGCTCTGGCTCTGGTGAATTCTCTCACCCTCCCGGCTTCTGACTGTACCCAGTGCATGTATAAACCAAACAAACAAACAAACAAATAGATAAATAAATAAGACGTGCCTCTAGAAAATTTAAAAAAATAAAAAATAAATAAATAAATAAATAAATAAATAAATAAATAAATAAATAAAATAGCACATTTGGCACTATATTAGATAACTAAAATCTACCAAAATAAACTATCTAAAAATAAATGTAACTCATACCTTATGACAATTTGATTTTGGAAATTACATTATTCTCACATCTATCATTATCAAAGAGAATTTCTTAATATGAGGATTTTAGCCTGAAGTTTTATAGTATGGGGTCCCCTCATTAAAGAAGTGCAGTAGTATATACAGCATTTTAGGTGAAAGTGAGCATTTGTTTAAAATTACAAAAGAAAACACAAAAAGTTACAGATTTTGGGCCTCCCTGGTGGCACAGCAGTTGAGCGCTGGGCTGCAAAGCTGCCCGCAGGCTCTGCAGCGCCGGTTCGATCCCCGGCCACAGGCGAGGGTCCCACATAGCGCGCAGACCTCTCCTGCCATGCCCCTGCTACTCCACTCAGCAGTGTACTTCGTCAGTCTGCCTGTTCTGCTCCCTGCTCTGGCTCTGATGAATTCGCTCACCCTCCCGCACTTCTGACTGTACCCAGTGCTTGTATAAATAAATAAATAAATCTTTTTAAAAAAAAAGTTACAGATTTTTTTTTCAAATTATGTTTATTGAGGTACAGTGTTTTACATAGCCATATCTATTTTGGGAATTATAGGTTTAAAACTCTACATTTTCACACCATGCCCACTACCAGTGCCCCAATATACTCTGCCATGTTCATTGAACCCCTATCTATCCCCCACTCCCACCCCACTTACCTCCCCTCTGGTTTCCCCAGTTCTATAATTACATGTTAAGAGTTTATTATTGGGCCTCCCTGGTGGCACAAGGGGTTAAGACGCAACCTATGAAGCTATCCACAGCCACTACAGCAAGAGTTCGATCCCTGGCCAGGGAGGTGACCCACATGGCGCAGCAGACCTCTCCTGTTTCGCCTGCTGCTCCCCTCAGCCGTGTATTTCAGTCAATCCACCTGTTCAGCTCCCCACTCTGTCTCTGGTGAGTCCTCTCAACCTCACCCCATCACACATCTGGCCTACACCCCATCTCTTGTATGCATAAATTAAAAAAATCTTTTTTAAAAAAAAGGCCTCTAAACCACAGCTCTTCATAATTACTGCAGGAAATGTATGCACCATATACATATACATATATAGTTCAAAAATGGTCACCAGTGAAAATGAAGAAGGAAATGTGTCCAATTTTAATATTTTCTTTAAGCATTAGTCCCTGACATGTCTTGAGTCATATGATGAACCAAATGGAAAGTTCACATCTATGGTTTGTACACAGAGATAAAATATTACATGGAAAATTGTTTAGCACTCCTGACATGTTATTTTTAATTTTAGATTTACATTATATTTGTTTTCATATATTGTTTTTGTAAATGAATTTCACATTGTGTAACTTGCCTACCCATTTTTAATATTATGTTAAAAATATACATAAATTTAAGGCAGAAATATGAAATATAATTATTAAATGTTATCTGAAATTCTACTTTTCAGTTCTAATGGAAGATTAAAAGAAACTTCAAATGCCCCGATGTCTCTCAAAGGCACGCTTCTTAATCCTTTAAATATGTACCTACTAAAAGATGTAAAAAAGCATTCAAAAAAGGGAAAATAACTCTGAGATAAGAGCTGCTCAACTAAAGCACATGTAATATATTAAAATTGTGATTTACTACTTACCTTTAAGTTTGTAGTAATATCTAGAATAGTTCTATATCAGAAGAAAAAAGATTTACCTTCAAATTTGCAATAATACTTGGTTGTCTGTCTGAGAGAAAAAAATGAAGTCACTCACAGTTAAATGAAGTTTCTCTCAAATTTATTTTTAAATTTTCTTACCAACAAGGACAATTAAACACAAGTTTTCAGTTAAGAATTAAAGGAATACATGAACAAATAGTTCAAGGAAATGAAGGAATGAGTCAAAATTTATTTGAAACCAAAATGTTTTCTAATTATACAAGGAAAAATAGGATTATTCAGTTAAATTGCAAGAAAAATGTAATGGTCAGATACAAGAATGTTGTTTTTGTGCATAGTATTCCTCATTACTTTTCCATTTCTACATATTTATTGCACACTTAATACTTAACTTTTTAGTTATACTAAGCAAAGTAAATGACTGTGGTATTCATTTATTTACTATGTGGTTAATGTAACGAATAAAATGTGCTCTGTGTGCACAAAACCAGATTCAAATATTTAATCAGCAGTTGCCAAAACTATCTAAAGTTATTTTTCTCAAAACCTGTGCAGTTTGGGTAGAACTTTTTTTAAAAAATGGAAATTTTGTGTTCATCAGTTTTCATTAACTAGCGTAATTTTAAATTGCAAGGCTCTAAAGCAGCTGGTAACTAAAGCCAAGTTTCACAACTCACATTTATCAGCACACAAATATTGACATTATGGTGTCTATCTCATTTGACTTGAGAAATTCTGTGCCATTCCTGACTTCCAAGCTACCATGATAGGCTTGTAAAGTTTTCCTGACACTTCTGCCCTTATCTTATAAAAAATCTAAAGAGGGTCACACTCTTCTGTCACATCAACAAAATACTTGGGTTTCTTGGTAAAGATTATAGATATTTTTCCTAGGAAAGTTCTAAATGAAAAATAATACATTCATATTGTCTATAATAGTTTCTACATTTTTTATTTGCTATTAACAATATATACAAAGTCTACTCTGTGATCCCAAAGTTGTTTTCTAGTCCAAACATATCCTCATAAAAGTCTGTGATTTAACTGTTTTTTATAACATCGCATTCCAAATTTCTTATAATACCTAATTTATCATTTACATTTTTAGTAAAGTAAATATTCTTTGCAACTTTGCAAAGTACTAGGAATGAATAAGCTTCAGAATGCTCACATCATAAAATAGAAAAAATAGCATAAAATGAATGTACAAAATGAAGCAGAAGAACAAAGTATTTACCGGCAAAGCACTCTTTCACCATGTAATTTCTTTATTCCTTCTTTCCTCACAGAAAGTACACAAGCAATAAAACAAAATCAATGAACACTTCTATTTCAATCACTTTATCTTCACTCATTCTCAACAGCGTGTGCTGTATAAAAACTATTTCTAGGGCCTCCCCTGGTGGTGCAGCGGTTGAGCGCTGGGTTGCGAGGCTGCCCGCAGCCTCTGCAGCGCCAGTTTGATCGATCCCCGGCCACCCGCGAGGGTCCCACAGAAAAAAAAAAAAAAAAAACAAAAACCTGTACTTCTATTTGTGGCTGTTCATAAACATCTCAAGATACAGTCAAAGCCTCAAATTTGCCCCATAAGTTTCTCAATAATGTTGCTTGCCAGAATAGCCCTGCTTTGCTCACAATTTCCCTCATGAAGAACTATTACCTTAGAGTAATAGTAAGGAAATAGTAACTCTGCCTTATTAGGGGTAAAAAGCAATAACTGAATTCTATTCAGGATAAAATAAGTTAATAAGTTTCATTGATGACTACTGTTATTTAATGCTTAAAATATCAATACCATGACTACAACTAGTGCTTTATAATATGTCACACTTTTATTTATTATTTGCTTGGCATGACTAACCTTTGAGACTGGGAGGTCAAAGTTTACCATAGTTTCAAATAAGGAAACTGAAGTTCAGAGAATTTAAGCAACATCTTTCCCTTCATTCACATGACTAAGTAATGGAAGAAAAACAGCAAGTAATAAAAGAAATGGAAATCAAACCTGCTAATGATGACCTCAGGACTATTTCTGTCATTGGTGAATCAATTTCCTTAGATTTATTTTCATATCCTATCACTAAACAATCCCTTAATAAAGCACCTTTTTGGTATTATACCATGCACAAAACTATGCTCAAATTTTCTTTACTGTTTTCTTATCAAAAGAAAACTCTATTTGATGAATTCCCCTACAGTTTTAGAAATTTAATTTATATTACTTCTATCTACCTAGAAGCATATCTGCACGTTTTTCAATTGTTTTATTTTGTACTGAGGAAATCTATAATGAATGCTTTGTTCTCTTCTGAGTGTTGACAATCTCTATTTTATTACCAACAGTGAAAGCTGATGCTACATATGTGGTTATAACAAACAGTATGCTATATAGACAGGAATTGAGGCTCTTTGGACCTGAGTTAGGAAAGTCTGCACAATAACACCAAATGAGTGAAAATGAGGAATTTAGTTAGGATTTTCCTCTATAGCTTGAAACCTAAATCTAAAAATATCTGTTCTTCAACCACTAAAAATATAACCAATTAAATAAAGGTTGGCAGTTACCAGTCAATCTCTAAAAGTTAAAAAGTATTTCATCCTTGAGATACTATCTGAAGATATTTATACTACATATATTTTTAATAGAGTTTATCCCAATATAAGACTGTTAAGGGAATGGAGAAAAATACAGGAAAAAAAAAAGAATCAGAGAGATTAAAAAGAAGGTGGAGAAGAGGAGGAAGAGAAAAGAAGAAACAGAGGATGAGGAGAAAAAGCACAGCATGTGATCTCTTTATTTCTTAAAGCTATCTCCTTGGCTTCCAAGACAACACCTCTCCACAGCTTTCTTTCCTTGTGTTTCCTTCCTTTCCATTCACTACATTAAATGTCATCCACAAAAGATGATGCTATCTGTAAGAAATGTAACCAAATCCCAAAAAAAGCTCAAGACTCTTTCAGGTATACAAAAAGATAGAGTACCCAAGAACTGAAACCAAAATGTCTGGTATCCAATCAAAATTACTAGGCGGGCAGAGATGCAGAAGAGTACAATCCATAAAGAGGAGAAAAAACAACCATCAAAACCAAGTCCCAAAAAATACAGATGAGAGATTTAAGAGACAAGGCATTAAAAGAGTTACTATTTGATATATATGAAAAAACCAGAGGAAAAGTTAAGCAGGTTATTTTTAGATGTAAGAGATATACCAAAACCCAAATCATACTTCTAGATGTGAAAATTACAAATAGCTGAAATAAAAATACAATGGATAGAACTAATTAGATATTGCATAAGAAAATACTAGTGAACCTTAAGGAACAGTAATAGAAACCATCCAAAATGAAACACAAAGAAAAAAAATGAAAATTAATGGAGTATCAGTGAGCTGTGAGGCAACTTCAAATAGTCCCATATATGAATAATTAGAGTGGGAAAGACTCTAATTGGATGTCTCTAAAGAAGAAGAGGAGGGAAGGACAATAAAGAGAGGGGAGCACAAAAAGATTATTTGAAGAAATAATGGCTGAAATTTTCCAAATTTATTAAAAACTACAAACTCATGAATCCAAAGAAGCTCAAAAACCCAACAGAAGAAACCACATCCAAGCACATTATAATTAATTTATTTAAAACTCATGAAAAAAAAATCTTAAAACCACCCAGAAGTAAAATTCTTTTTAAACTAATAATATCTTTTCTATGATCACATTTCCTTTAAGATCAATCTAGATTCCCCATTTCTATAACCCTCCCATTAAAGGCTAATATTTTATTTTTAAAATAGAAGTTCATATTTCAGTTAATAATTCAGAAGCAGGAGAATGAAGCAAGACAAATTCCTAAACTACGAAACTCAATGAGGCACTTTCCTGACTCTGAGAGGGAATGTCCATAAACTTGTACCCTAAAAAACTTTGCTACCTGTTGCTAGGCCTTGTTCTGCATCAGTCATCAGAGGACCCCGCTTGCTGAGTTTTACACATTAGACAACATAAGAGCCTCATAAGGAACTAACTACTTCTGGAGATTCTCTTATATCTTAGAGTCAATGTCTTCCAGGAGACATTTCAAGTTCACCTAATTTATCAACAAACAGGCATACATTCAGCATTTACTGACAGTCACTAGTGAATCCCCGAAGGATACAACACAATACAGAATACCTACTTTTAAATAATTGTGTCAAGTGCAAAAACATTAATTCAAAAGGATACCTGCACCCCTCTGTTTATTGCAGCACTATTTACAATAGGCAAGATACTGAAACAATCCCAATGCCCAAAGATAGATGACTAGATCAAGAAGATGTGGTATATATACACAGTGGAATATTACTCGGCAATCAAAAAAGATAAACACATGCCATTTGCAGCAACACGGATGGAGCTGGAAGGGATTATGCTCTGTGAAATAATCCAGAAGGAAAAAGAAAAATATTGTATGGTTTCACTTATAGGAGGAATGTAGGGGAACCAAAGAAGGGATCAGGAAAAAAAATTATAATAAATAAAAAAACAAAATTAACAGGCAGCTATAAATCAGAGATATTCTGCAGGGGAGGGGGAGAGAGAGGGATCAAAACAGGGGAGGAAAGAGCACAAGGGACTATGGTGATGGTGCACGAGTGAACTGATGGTAGGAATTTTACAAGGAATACATGTGAGAGGAGAAAGCATACATTGCACAAAAAGGAAGAATAATGTAAAATAGATATAAAAATCAAAAAAGTATTTGTGTCAAGTGAACACGGACCACAAAAATATGGTAAGTATTAAAAGGAGGTATGGAGGAGGTGTGGGAATACTGAGAAGACACTAGGAATCACAATATTGGGCAAGATTTTCTAAGGAGAATATCCCCTCTATGGTAGGATATGAAAACACGAAACTACAAACCACAAATAAGAAAAACTGACAGTGTATGCACAATGATAAAGTGGTAATTGACACTAATGTCTGTACTGGGAGAAAACTATAGCTAACAGGATTGTGGTCTAAAAAGCACTGTCACTTGGGCCTCCCCTGGTGGCACAGGTGGTTGAGCGCAGCACTGTGAGGCTGTCCACGGCCTCTGCAGCACCAGTTCCTCCAGTGAGGGTCCCACATGGTGCAGCAGACCTCTCCTGTCACACCTGCAGTATATTTCGTCAGCCTGCCGGTTCTGTTCCCCATCCTGTCTCTGGTGAATCCTCTCACCCTCCCGCAAATCTGGTCTGTACCCTGGTTCTTGTATAACTAAATAAATCTTTAAAAAAAAAAAAAAAAAGAGCACTGTTACTCAACTCAGCTTATAGTCACTATGTGGGAAAACAGATTCACTATGGTCCAATTTTCCAAGTTAGAAATTTGAATTTTCATGTTAAAACTTTCAACTATTAAGTAGTTACCATTAATAGACACATTTGTAAAACACCAACCAGGCCAAACAAAATCTATCTGTAAGCCAGATTCAGCATACCAAGTGACACCTTAAAATCTCTGTCCTATAGTTCTCTCTGACCTCTGCATTAGAAATGTAGGAATTAAAGACCACGCATACGATTAACCACAGTATCTAATATCATGAGATGTTTTATTGTATTTCTTGTTAATCCTTGACTTTCCTAGGTCTGAGAACTTGATACACATACAAAGAAACTCTTCACATGTCCTTGTATGAGTTTCCCCTTATTGCTTCATGTGGTTCTTAAGGAAGATTAAACTAGACATGCTTCCACTCTTAAATTACACTTAAAAAGCAAAAATATAAACACTCTATTGGCACATCCAATCTGAATACAAAAGAACATTTTTATTTGGATGGTGCCAAAATCTAAATTCTCAAAATATTCCAGTTTTAAAATTTGTATCTTATTAATAAGAGAATATTTAAGTCCTTTAGAAAAATACAATCTCTAAAACAAAGATTACAGGGGCCTCCCTGGTGGCGCAGGCAGTTGAGTGCCTCACTGTGAAGGCATCCGCAGCCTCTGCAGTGTCAGTTCGATCCCAGCCAGCCAATGAGAATCCCACATGTCACAGCAGACCTGTCCTATGGCACCCGCTGCTCCCCTCAGCAGTGTATTTCTTCAGTCTGTCTGTTCTGCTCCCCCTCTGTCTCTGGTGAATCCTCTCACCCTCCTGCGCATCTGGCCTGTACCCCAGTTCTTGTATAAAAATAAATAAATCTTTAAAAAAATAATATAATAAAATAAAACAAAGATTATAATTATGCAAATACAAGCAAAAGAAAAAAGTGACTAAAAACTCAACTATTCCAGAGCTGATGGTGAATGCCTTAGCTTTTCTTCCTGCTACTTTCATTTATCAAAAAAAAATCATGTGGTATTTATGAAATAAATTATCCCTAAATTAAAGGTACAATTTGTTATATTACAATTTAGGATATTACATTGGAAGGAAAAAAATCAAGAATTCTTTATTAAACTATGCATCACATGATTAATTTTTCCTGCTAATAAGAATTCATATAGGATGAGTCCAGTGCAATCCAACAAAATTTAAAATGTTGACACTGAACAAATTTAATGAAGGTAAATTAAATAACAGCTAAAAACTAAATATATTCCCATTCAAATTATTAATAAATTAATTTATCATGAAAATTTTGAATAGACCAATGTGCAACCAACCTAAAAATGAAAAGCATGACTGTTCATTGCTCAGTCTAGTATTCTGTAATTCAAGATATCTTTAGAAACTGATAACCAACTTTGTGCTCATCACAACTGAATATGAAAGAGAATTTTAAAAGGGCTATTCTTGCTGTTGCTTAGACTTTTCTTTGTAGATACAGAGGATATAAAAACTCAAGAAAATAAGAAGACTTTTCTTTGTCATTAGATCATGCAACCCTGTATCTCTTGATAAAGCAAAATTTAACCATCTATTCTGCAAAAACAGAAAAATTCTAAATGGTATCAGAATAATTTCTATGTTCAGTGATAATGTGATGGTTGGGGAGTAGGACAGTTCTTTGATGACATGTATTCCCCAAGAAATCTCATCTGTTTTGTTCATCCTGACATGACCAGCACCTAGCACATGGGTACACAACAAGCATTTTAATAAATGAATGTAAAAGTAAGTATACTGTGTGTCCTCTAACAAGTATACCTTAAATAGCTAAATATTTTATTCAACATGATCATGGGGCCTCCCCGGTGGCGCAGCGGTTGAGCGCTGGGTTGCGAAGCTGCCCCTCAGCCTCTGCGGCGCCGGTTCGATCCCCGGCTGCTCCCTGGCCACCGGAGGAGGGTCCCACATGGCGCGCAGACCTCCTCTGCCGCCCGCTGCTCCCCTCAGCAGTGTACTTCGGTCCTTCTGCCTGCTCTGCTCCCCACTCTGGCTCTGGTGAATTCTCTCACCCTCCTGCGCTTCTGATTGTACCCAGTGCATGTATAAACAAAACAAAACAAAACAAACAAAAACAAAAACAAAATAAATAAATAAAACATGGTGACAAATAATGATCAAAAAGAAAGATCAAACAGAACTATCATTCAGTGCACACTCAAAAACATAGGTTTAATAAGTATCTTTATTAAGACACAAATTAAATTAGCATGTTTGAATTTCTGAAATTACCCTTCACTCAACTGAAATCATTTAAAAATAATGCACAGTAGTGTTGCCTCTCTAAAATCACTTTAAAATGTTATGTTTTTAGCATAACATAAGATGTTATGTTTTTAGCATAACATTCAAATATGACTGTCATTGTAAGTAGACCAGCAGACCTGTGGTTCTTGTGGAATAAGATAACCATAAATTATACAAGTTTCTACAGGAAAGTGTAATAAAAAGAGGTAGTAAATAAGATTCTTGGGAATAATTACACAGTTTTTTTCAGTACTCAGATCTCTGTGTGTGCTCCAAAAAGAAGAAATTACACAACCAGACTAAATAAAATAAAAAATGAATCATATAATAGACCTATGAACTCTCTAACAGTTCTGAAAAATGTTCAAGCTAAATTATAAAATAAATGTTCAAATATATATTTTAATATCCTCCCTTGCACATTTCAGTATTTCCCTGTACCAATTTTATGTACATATAATTTATGTCTCTATGTCAAACACCTGCATGTTATAAATATATTAGCACAAAAACCCATTTTGAGGATTTTATTAAATCAGAAGTATGTACCAGTGCGCTTCCACCCAGTTGAAGAAGTTAATACAAGAGTTGTTGGCTAGTTATGGTACAAAACTGAGCCAGGAAAAACATTCATTTATTTATATACTGTAGCACCTGAAAATGTTTCATTTACACTGTGCCCAGAATCCCAAAATTTATCAAATAAATTTCCAGACTCTCCCATCCAAGTAAAGGCTACATTTCTAAATACACTGTAAAATTCAATTTTTTTAAATATTAGTACTATATAATTGTATCTAAAAAGAAAAAATAGAGTTCTGTAAATGATAAAGAGAATAATGTATAAAAGATTTTGTAAAATAAAGCATCTTGTTCAGAAATAATAATCCTTATATTTTATGTAAAAAGATTAAGATTTCATATGGTAACGTTAAAAAAACAAGGAGCCCTGACTTAAACTAAATTTATACTATTGTAACAAGCATATGTAGGGAGATCTGAAAATTTCTATTTTAAAATAATACTATGATCAGACTAAAATTATGTCATCTAAATATTCAAATCAAGTCAGTTAGCACTATAAGCATGGAGCCTAGCCAAAAAGTCCCATCCCTATAGATCAGTGTTTCACAAGTAGAGGCAATTTTGCCCCCAGGGACATTTGGCAAAGTCTGAAGAAGACATTTTGTTGATTACAACTGGGGACAAGAGGAGGCAGTGTTACGGCATCTTACAGGTAGAACTCTGGAATTCTTTGAAACATCCTCAATGTGAATACAGCACCCCACATAAAAGACTTAACCAGTCCGAAGTGTCAATAGTTCCCCAAGTTGAGACACCCTGCTGTACAGTAGATGCTTTCAGACACCCTCCTTGGCAAACCTGCTATGAGCAAGATAGCAGGGTCAAGTGGAACAAAGGATAGTAATTTCTAGAATGAATCCCCAGAAAAGGGCAATGTATTAGAATATAATATGATCTATCTAGCTGATGTCTCAGTAAAATAGAGCGGCTTCATATGCCTGTTGGCCATTTGCATTTCCTCTTCAGAGAAGTTTCTTTTAAGCTCTTCTGCCCATTTTTTGACTGGATTATTTTCTTTGTTGTTGTTCAACATCACTTGTCATCAGGGAAATGCAAATCAAAACTACCATGAGATACCATCTTACACCAGTGAGAATGGCACATATTAAAAAAACTAGCAACAACAAATGTTGGCGAGGGTGTGGAGAAAAAGGAACTCTTCTGCACTGTTGGTGGGAGTGCAAACTGGTCCAACCACTGTGGAAAGCTGTATGGAGATTTCTGGACCTACTAAACATAGAGCTTCCATATGATCCAGCAATTCCACTCCTAGGTATTTACCCAAAGGACACAGAAACATCAATTCCAAAGAACACCTGCACCCCTATGTTTATAGCAGCACTGTTTACAATAGCTAAGCTTTGGAAACAACCCAAATGCCCAAAAATAGATGACTGGATCAAGAAGATGTGGTACATATATACCATGGAATATTACTCAGCATTCAAAAAAGATAAACACATGCAATTTGCAGCAACATGGATGGCGCTGGAAGGGATCATGCTCAGCGAAATAAGCCAAAAAGAAAAAGAAAAATACCGGATGGTCTCACTCATAGCAGGAATCTAGAAAACTTAAATAAGGGACCAGGAAAATGAATAACTATAAGAAAGTGAAAATCAAAATCAACAAAAAACTATGAACCAGAGACACTTTTAGGGGGGCGGGGGTGGGAGGGGAGGGATTGGGGTCAGAATGGGGGGGCTGCAATTGTATGGGGAATATAACAATAAAATTTATTTAAAAAAAAAAAAAGAAAAAAAATAAAATAAAATAAAAAATAAAAAAAAAAAAAAATAGAGCGGCTTCTATTCCTCTGTCCCATCTCTTCAAGACCTCTGCTTAGCTAAAAGTACATTCAAAGTGTCCTTCATTTTCACTTATAAGATCCATAGTACACAAAATAGAATAGCATGATATAGCCATTACCCAAGTTAAACAAGTATCAGCATTCCTTCATTTTTGATCTTTTCATTTGCATTTTTGCTTTTACCACTGTTCTTGTTCAGTGGTTTAGTAAGGCACTTATTTTTGGCCATTTTGTTTACTTTTTATTCTTTTTTAAATTAGTTTATAATATAACATTATTTTTAATTTTTTGGACAGTATTATTGCTAAGGCATTTAAAAGCAAATCTCAGACAACATATTTCACCAATTAGTATTTCATTTCCTCCCTACTTATTTTCTCCTCAACATAGATACTCAGAATAAACTGAGTATGTTCAGCATGGGAAGTGGGCAATAATGAAATGAGGTTAATTAGTCAAAAGGAAGATGGACGGACCAGAACAGACATTCCAGACCTAGACAGAAGTAGGGCAATTCCTCCATGTCTACAAGAAGTGAGGCGAGGGTGGCTTACATAAAATGGCAATAGCAAAGACATTTATGGTAACTGCAGCCAGACACAAATCCAATAGTTAGGATCTGTAGGGGAAGTAAAACAGCAGTGGGATGGTATCACATAAATGCCAGCAATAAATAGTCTACAACAGGAATACTGATAAGTTCTAATGCTCTTGCCAACTCTAACAAGTTAATAGCTACCTAGAGTACTCCTTATAAGGATTCTGGCACTCAAAGGAGAAGGAAAAAAAATACAAGATGGGTGGAAAATAGAGAGATGATAGTACCTATGCCACAGAGTTGTCATTTCTTTTCTGGGAATTAAGGTAATAAAGCATTGAGAGGAAAGAAAACTTCCATGTTAAAGGCAGACATTAGCTGAGGATCTAGGCAGCCAGACGATGGAATGCAAAAGTAACATGCATCATACTCAGAGACTCAAATGTAAGGCTGATGTCCTTCTCAGCATCCTGCCTGTTCTTTATCAAATGCAGGTGGACCTACATCCACAAGTTTGTTCAAAATATACCAAGAACATAGACATGGCTTGACTTGTGTGTTATGACTATGTCTAAATAAAACTAGGAAGCTAAGATTCCAGGTGAGTACTCATGGGAAGGATGTAAAACCACTGTTACAAGTCAAATATGCTCAACTCATAAACATACAATCCAAAGAAAGAACATGTATCCTCTCTCCTTTGGTTTATTCAGTTTCCCAAAAGTAGCCTGTGTCTTTTATGAAATGCAAATCTGATGAGGCCACACCTTGCTTAAAACCCTTCAGTGATCCTCACCGCACCCCAGGATAAATTCCAAAATCCTAACATAGCCTTCCCTAGCTCTTGCCTACTTTTGCTCTTCCCATGACAAGGCATCCTGCTTCAGGATCCATCCACACTGGACTTCTTTCAGTTGTTCCTTTCTCAGATAAAAATAATGTCATGCTTGTCATGTCCCAGATAGTGTGGTAAGCATTTTGCAATATGTTTCATTTAATCCCCTCAAAACTGTATAGGACAGGTGTTGTTATCATCTCCAAAAGAGAAATAAATACCTGCAGTGGAAGACTCAAGTGCAGTGTCTAGTCAGGCACTAAAACCTTCTGCAGTAAAGAATTCCCCTAAATAATGTGTTTTAGATCACAAGTAAGGACTATTCTCAAGATGTTGGGTCAGATTTCTTTTTAATTAAGGAAGCTAAAACAACACAAGTACAAGTCCCGACTTAAACCAAGTCAGACCTCTGATAATCTCTAGCCTTGAACTACAAATTGGTTTAAAAAAAAAAAAAAAGGCTAGGGCCTCCCCTGGTGGTGCAGGCAGTTGAGCGCAGCACTGTGAAGCTGTCCGCAGCCTCTGTAGGACAGGTTCAATTCCCGGCCAGGCCAGCTGGCCAGGCCAGCTGGCGCAGCAAACCTTTCCTGTCTCTCCCACTGCTCCCCTCAGCAGTGTATTTCAGTAGATCTGCCTGTTCTACTCCCCGCTCTGTCTCTGGTGAATCCTCTCACCCTCCCGCACATCTGGCCTGTACCCCGGTTCCTGTATGCATGAATAAATAAATCTTCAAAAAAAAAAAGGCTAAAAGAGCCATTGTAGAAACAAAAGTATATTGTTACATGTTTTAAAATACAATTAGATCAATGAGGATTGTAAAGATAGTTTATTTTAAGTAAGAATAATAAATAACCCACAGAGGCCTCCCCTGGTGGCGCAGTGGTTGGTTGAGCGCTGGGCTGCAATGCTGCCTGCAGCCTCTGCAGCACTGGTTCGATCCCTGGCTTCCAGCAAGGATCCCACATGGCGCGACATACTTTGTCGGTATGCCTGTTCTGTTCCCCGCTGTCTCTGGTAAATTCTCTCACCCTCCTGCGCTTCTGACTATACCCAGTGCTTGTATAAATAAATAAATAAATCTTTAAAAATAAATAAATAACCCACAAAATTCAGAACCAATCATATCCATTTTTATTGTATTGGATTCCTTCTAAGAAAGGAAGATCATAATTTACCCAAAATAAGAAAAAGTAATAGCAGAGCATACAAATTATAGCTATATTTAAAACATTTTATTTTTAAATCATTTTAGATTTACAGAAGTGTTAATTTTAACATTCTACATAATCACTACATTTACCAAAACTAAGAAATTATGCTATTTACAACAGCATAGATAGAGCTGGAAGGAATTATGTTAAACTAAGTAAGTCAGGAGAATGATCAAATGATTTCACTCATAGGTGGACTACAAAGAAACAAAACAAAGGAAAAAATTTAATCTAAACAAACCCTACAAATCTGACTATAGAATTGAGGCCACAAGAAAGGGAGGGTAAGTGGTGGGGAGCAAAGGCGCAGGAGACCCAATGGATGGTGGTGGAGGATTATGCGGGCCTTTGTGATGGGTGTGGTGTGGAAACAAACATCTGAGAGGTGGGAACCAATACCCCCAAATCATATACAGTGTTCTAAACCACTATTACCCCAATAAAATAATACAACCCAAAAAAAGTTATTCCAATAATATTGCTCTTTTTCCGTGCCAAGGTCCAAACCAAGTTACCATGTTACACTTAGTATATTAAAGATATCTATTTAGGCTCTTCAGCTGAGAGTGTCTCAGCCTCTCCTTGTTTTTCATGAACTTGACACCTTGAAGACTAATGTGGTATATTGTAGAATGTTCCTCATTTGGGCTTGCCTGATGTTTTCTCATGATTGTACCAGGGTTAAGAATTTTTGAGGGCCTCCCGGTGGCGCAGTGGTTGAGTGCTGGGTTGAGAAGCTGCCTGCAGCCTCTGCAGCGCCGGTTTGATCCCCGGCCTCCAGGTGAGAGTCCCACGTGTCGCGCAGACCTCTCCTGCAGCCCACTGCTCCCCTCAGCAGTGTACTTCATCCGTCCTCTGCCTGTTCTGCTCCCCGCTCTGGCTCTGGTGAATTCTCTCACCCTCCCGTGCTTCTGACTGTACCCAGTGCTTATATAAATAAATAAATAAATAAATAAATAAATAAATAAATAAATAAATAAATAAATAAATAAATCTTTAAAAAAAAAAAAAAAGAATTTTTGAGAATACTATTGATGTGAAGTGCCCTTACCAAGGCATCATATCACAAGGTACATGATATCGACAGCACCCACCTGGTGACCTTGATGACTTAATTAATATAATGTCAGGCAAGTTTTTTACTGCAAAATTACTATTCTTTCCTTTCTATACTCTATTTTACAATAAATGGGTCACTAAACTGCAGACCACCCTACAGGGATATAATTAAGCTTTATCTTTGGAGGGAAATATGTCAGACCATTAGTGAGCATATATTATATGATCATAGTAATTAATAAGTATTTGGGGGAGATACTTTCAGGCTACATAATACCCTATTTCTCCTTATAGTGTTGCCCACTAATTTTAAGATCCATTATTAGATCTGCCTGCAGCACTTATTATCATGGTCTGCTAATTATTATTTTATTTCCTTATTCCTTTTACATGTATTATTTGGAATTCTTTTATAAGAAAAATTTGTCCCTTCTCCAGTTACTCATGTATTCATTTATTTACTTATGTAAGTATAGACTCACAAATATTTATTTTATTCTTTGGGTTATAATCCAGTGCTATTGGTATTCATTTTGTTGCTAAAGATATTCCAGCGTTTGCTACTGTTTCTTTCAGTTTGGTGCTGGCATCCTCAAAACAGTCATTTTTTAAGCATAAAATTCAGTGTTTTTTAGTATACTCTCAAGGTTGCGCAGCAGTCACCACTATTAAATTTCTGAATATGCTCATCATCCTAAAAAGAAACTGACATGATTCTTTCTCTGAAACTTCTGACATCAACTATATGTCATTTCCATATCAACAAACAATTCTCTGTCACCAACTGTGTGTTCAACAATTCAATTTAATTCTAACACGAATTCCTGGAGTTAGTGAAACCCCACAGGTTATGAGCTCAGTTTACAAGATTGCCTCAACTTCAGATGCCAGCTGCAAATGGGGTACACATGCTATCCACACTTCTACTCAGCCAACCACATATTCAGAGATTCCCACATCCCCCATTATGTTCAATAATTCACTAGAATGGCTCACAGTACTCAGAAACCACTTTACTAATGTTTTTCTGATTTATTATAAAGGATACAACTCAGAAGAGCCAAATAGAAGAAACACAGACAATATATTGGGTGGGTTGGCACAGAGTTCCTATGCCCTTTCCAGAGGTGCTACTCTGCCAGCATGTCGATATATTTAGCAACCCCAAAAACCCTATCCATTTAAGGCATTTTATGGAGATATTATATTGTAGTCATGATTGATTGGCCATTGATGATTGAATTCAATATCCAATCCTGCTCCCATCCCAGATTGTAAGTGGGTGGAGCTGAAAGTTCTAACCCTCTGGCAACCAGCTCCAACTACAGTTCCCCATGACTGCATTAAAATAAAATAACACCAACTGTGTATCCAACAATTCAATTTAATTCTAACAATAATTCCTGGAGTGGACAGTGTTAAAATAAAATAAAATGGAGAACATGTTTGAAGACCCCTCCAAGCAGGCAAAAACAATCATGTAAGCAAAACCTAACTAGTTTATTTCATGAATGGAAAAGAAACAATTTAGGCTATTTCTTATAAATGCCTGATAATCATAAATAGAATTTGTTATTTACCTAAAATAGTAAAAGATAATCACTTTTAACCAACCACCTGCCATATGAAATTCACCATTATAACTAATCATATTTATGATTAGTTTATAATCACAATTATAAAGGTTAAAAAACTTCTTCATAAGAAGAAATTAAAAAAAACCCATCCCTTTTATTATTGAAACAAAAAAAGTCAAATACTTGGGAATAAATCTAACAAAAGAGGTAAAGAACCTATACAAAGAAAACTATAAAACACTGTTAAAAGAAATAGAAGAAGACACAAAGAAATGGAAAGACATCCCCTGCTCATGGATTGGAAGAATTAACATTATCAAAATGGCCATCCTACCAATTATTGATGAAATCCTACCAAAAGCAATATACAGATTCAACGCTATTCCAATAAAAATTTCGATGACATTCTTCAAAGAAATAGAACAATTATTGATGAAATTCATATGGAATCACCAAAAACCCCAAATAGCCAAAGCTCTTCTGAAAAAAAAAAAAAGAAGTGAATGGAAACATCACACTCCCAGACTTCAAACTATACTACAAAGCCATAATCATCAAAACTGCATGGTATTGGAACAAGAACAGACACACAGAACAATGGAATCAAATAGAAAATCCAGAAATAAACCCACAGATTTATGGTCAACTAATCTTTGACAAAGGAGCAAAGAATATGCACTGGAGCAAAGAAAGTTTGTTCAATAAATGGTGCTGGGAAAACTGGGTCGCTACATGCAAAAGAATGAAGTTTGACTACTAGCTCACACCAGGCACAAAAACCAACTCAAAATGGATTAAAGAACTAGACATAAGACCTGAAACCATAAAATACATAGAAGAAAATATAGGCAAAACACTACATGACATGCACATCAAAGACATCTTTATAGACACATCACCCAAAGCAGTGATAATGAAGGCAAAGATAAACAGCTGGGACTACATCAAATTAAAGAGCTTCTGCACAGCAAAAGAGACAATAACAAAAACAAAGAGAAACCCCACTGACTGGGAGAACATTTTTGCACACAACACTAATGATAAAGGACTGATTGCAAAAATCTGCAAAGAGCTGATGAGACTCAACAACAACAAAGAAAATAATCCAGTCAAAAAATGGGCAGAAGAGCTAAAAAGAAACTTCTCTGAAGAGGAAATGCGAATGGCCAACAGGCATATGAAAAAATGTTCAACATCACTTAAAATCAGGGAAATGCAAATCAAAACTACAATGACATACCATCTTACACCAGTGACAATGGCACATATTAAAAAAAAAATAGCAACAACAAATGTTGGTGAGGTTGTGGAGAAAAAGGAACTCTTCTGCACTGCTGGTGGGAGTGCAAACTGGTCGAACCACTGAGAAGAGCTGTGTGGAGCTTTCTTGACCTACTAAACATAGAGCTTCCATATGATCCAGCAATTCCACTCCTAGGTATTTACCCAAAGGACACAGAAACAGTAATTCCAAAGGGCACCTGCACACCTATGTTTACAGCAGCACTATTTACAATAGCTAAGCTATGGAAACAACCCAAATGCCCAAAAATAGATGACTGGATCAAGAAGATGTGGTACATATACACAATGGAATATTACTCAGCAACCAAAAAAAGATAAACACATGCATTTTGCAGCAACATGGATGGAGCTAGAAGGGATCATGCTCAGCAAAATAAGTCAGAAAGAAAAAGAAAAATACTGAATGGTCTCACTCATAGCAGGAATTTAGAAAACCTAAATAAGGAAAAAGACTAATCAATACAAAGTAAAAATCAAAATCAACAAGCAACTATAAACCAGAGACACACTACAGGGGGGAGGGAAGGGTGGGGAGAGGAAGGACTAGAGTCAAAATGGGGGGGGGGGTACAATTGCAAGGGGAATATAACCAAAATGAAAATGCATATATTGTGCAAAGATGAAAAAAGATGTAAGAATTATATAAAATAAAATATTTTAAAATAAATATAAAAATAAAAAACTTCTTCATTCTCATGTTATAAGCTATCCTCTACCTCATACCTCTGTGCTTCATACCACATTTGAGTTTGAACTCTCCCTATCCAAAACACTTTGGTTTTTTTTGTTTTTTGTTTTTAAAGATTTATTTTATTATTTATTTATACAAGCACTGGGTACAGTCAGAAACACGGGAGGGTGAGAGAATTCACCAGAGCCGGAGCAGAGAACAGAACAGGCAGACTGATGAAATACACTGCTGAGGGGGATCAGGGGGCACAGCAGGAGAGGTCTGCACACCATGTGGGACCCTTGCGGTGGCCGGGGATCGAACCAGCACTGCAGAGGCTGAGGGCAGCTTCTCAGCCCAGCGCTCAACTGCTGCCCCATCAGGGGAGGCCCCAAAACACTTTGTTTCTCACTCAACAAAACATTCTCACCAAGTAAAGCACTTTGAGTTTTCTTTTGACAACAGTAAATTCCAAGACTTTTAGGAGCTCTGTGCCAGGAATCAGGGTTAAACACCAAATATTTATTTATTATACCACAGCATGCCATACCAATAGGACATCATTCCAGATCCCTACTCCCCCATTCCCTGGCAACCACTAGCCTACATTTTTGTTTCTATTTATCTCCATATTTTGGACATTTCTCACAAATGGAGTTAAATAACATGTGGCTTTTTATGTATTTCTTTCATTTAGTGTCATGTTTTCTAAGTTGGTATGTGTTACAGAGTGCAGCAGTACTTCATTCAACTTTGTAGCAAAATATTATTCCACAAAATGGATATACCACGTTTTTTTCCATCATCAGCTAATGAACATTTGGATTGTTTCCACTTCCCAGCTATCATGAGAAATGATACTGTCAATATTGATGTAAAAGATTTGATAATATCCATTTTTTTTCCTCTCAGACTGTGCCTTTGGTGTCACACCTGAGAAAAAATTTCCAATATCTCAAAGATGTATGCCCCTGTTTCTTGTAAGATTTTTATAGTTTGAGTTATTACATCTCAGTCTGAATCATTTTGAGTTAATTTTTGAGGTAGGAGTCCAACTTCATTTTTTTGCATATAGACATCAAGTTGTCCCAAAACACTTCTTAATTCTCAGTTCTACTCCATTTATCTACATTTCCATCTTAATTCCCTCAATGTTTTAACTACTGTTAACTTTGATATAAGTTTTATAATTAAAAAGTGTTTATGCTCCAACACGGTTCTTTTTCAAGACTGTTGGGCTATCATGTATCCCTTACCTTTCCCTCCAAATTTTAAAATCAATTTGCCAATTTCAGTCAAAAAGGAATCTGAGGGCTTCCCGGGTGGCACAGCGGTTGAGCACTGGGTTGCGAAGCTGCCTGCAGCCTCTGCAGCGCTGGTTCAATCCCCGGCCGCCGGGTGAGGGTCCCACATGGCGCGCAGACCTCTCCTGCCGCCCGCTGCTCCCCTCAGCAGTGTACTTCGTCCGTCTGCCTGTTCTGCTTCCTGCTCTGGCTCTGGTGAATTCTCTCACCCTCCCGTGCTTCTGACTGTACCAGTGCTTGTATAAATAAATAAATAAATCTTAAAAAAAAAAAAAAGGAATCTGGGGTTTTAAAAGGAATTACATTGAATCTGCAGATCAAATGGATGTTTCTATCTTAACAATATTAAGTCTTCCAATCCGTGTATTTCAATTTATTCAGATGCCTTTTCAGTGTTGTTTTATAGTTTTCTGTATACAAGTCTGACACCTCTCTCACTAAATTTACTCTAACATGTTTTATCCTTTTTGGTGCCACTGTAAATTAAAGTCTTCTTAATTTCATTTTTGCATTATTTATTGCTGGTGAATAGACATGGAATAGAGTTGCATATTGATCATTATACTGCAACCTTCCTGCACTTGTTTATTAGCTCTGATAATTGTGTGTGTGTGTTCCTTTGGATTTCATACACACAAAATCATGCTATCTCCAAATACAAATACTTTTATTTATTTCTTTCCTATGTGGATGACTTTTATTTATTTTTCCTGTCTAATTGCCCCCAGCTTGATCCTTTAGTACAATCTGAACAGAGGTAATTAGAATGGGCATCTTAGTCCTATTCTAATCTTAGAGGTAAAACCATCAGTCATTCACCATAAAATGTTAGACTTGGATTTTTCATAGATGCCACTTATTGGATTAAAGAAGTTCACCATGTACACAGCATACTGAGTGTTTTCATCATGAAAAGGTGTTAGATTTTTTTCAAATGTTTTTTCAGCCTCTTTGAGATGGTCATTAGTTTGAATCTTATATAGTATTAATATGGTTATTATGTTAATAGGTTTTTGTACATTAAATCAACCTTACATTCTCTAGGATAAACCTCACTTGAGCATAATACACAATCCTGTTCAAATGTTTGCTGGATTCAGTTCATTGTAAGTTTGTTGAGGAATTCTTGTTTCTACATTCATAGAGAATGAAGTTTTCCTTTCTTATAATGTCTTTAGTTTTGGTAAAAGAGAAATAGAATGATTTGAGGTTTTATATCATCTTCTAGCTTTTGTAAAATATTCAAAAAGTTTTATAGCATTTTATGTAGTCATTTAGCAGTCACATTTTGAGTGGAAAAAAGGTAACTATAGAAAGGATTTGGAAGAGCATACATACTTTTAGCCACTGCACAATAACTAGTACTGAATTTACCTCTGCTACAATTAAAAAATAGGACTAAATTTTTGATTTACTGTTTTTATAAACTGAACAGCTAACAGCACAAAAAGGAAAAAAAAAACGTTATCAGGTAAGCTCTTGGATTCTTTCTGCACTATGGTGCAGTGAGGAAAAGTTCAAGTGGGAAGTATCATCTCAGTCAGCTGATGTGGCAGAGATTGGAAGATAAGGTAGTAAATAACTGAAATTTAGGGGCCATATTCATGGGAGAGAAAATTGTGTGAGGGGATAACACAAGTGTCCGTATAGACGTTGCCCTAAATGCTTTGGCCAAGACCAAAGCCATTCATTTCAAACTGAGATTCCCTAAGGCTTAGTAGTAAGCAGAAGCTAAGAGTTGACTGAAAAGAGAGAGAAGTTACACAAAACAAGAAAAATATTATATTCGGAACAAAGAAAGAGAAAGGTCTTATAGAGCTGGTCATACATGCAGTTATAACACCTAAAAAGGATACATTTCAATAATAAGAAACACATCCTAAAAGAAACCCCAAGACTAAGGAAAGATCTGAAATTAACCCACAATAACAAACCACATTTCTAGTTCTGATAGATTAAATGGATCTTTTAATAATTTAACTTCTTACCAGAAAAAGAAGAATTAAATACCCAAAGGAAGACAATATAATACAGAATCCCTACAAATCACCATTTACAATGTCCAGCATAAAATGAAAAACTACTATATTTGAGAAAAGACATAAAACCTGATCCATGTAAGAGGAAAACAGAGTCAATAGAAAAAGGTCCTGAAATGTCCCAGATGCTGAAAGTAGCAGAAAAACTGTTAGAAGTATGTTCAATTGCTTCAGATGAAGATAGACATGATGAATGAAAAGATGAGGGAGGCCTGCAGAGAATTGGAAACTACTAAAAAATACTCAACCTGGGGCCTCCCCAGTGGCGCAGCGGTTGAGCACTGGGTTGTGAAGCTGCCCACAGGCTCTGCAGTACCAGTTCAATCCCCGGCTGCTCCCAGGGCACCGGAGGAGGGTCCCACATGCCGCGCAGACCTCTCCTGCCGCCCACTGCTCCCCTCAGCAGTGTACTTCGGTCCTTCTGCCTGCTCTGCTCCCCGCTCTGGCTCTCCTGAATCCTCTCAACCTCCAGCACTTCTGACTGTACCCAGTGCTTGTATAAATAAATAAAAATAAATTTAAAAAAAAAAAAAAACTCAACCTGAAATTCTAGAAAGATGATTGATAGCTAGCTAGCTAGCTAGATATAAATATTTACAATCCTTAACTCAGTAAGAAAACTGGAATAACTGAAATTTTAATACATTTCTAAATTATTATTGTTAAAATTATTAGAATTAAATCAGAAACAAAAACAATAAAAGATACAGGTTAAATTAGAAAGGCCATTATAAAAGATAATTTTAAAGGCTATGAATTATTATCAACATTAGCCAAAAGCAAAAAACTTGATCAAAATTGAATTTTAAATGTCAGTTATTTAAATCCCAGAAACACAGAATTCACCGTTATGAAGAAATTCTGTTGGTAAGAACTGTTGAAATGTTAACCATATATTTGTGATACAGATTCTTCACCAGAGACATGAAATATGATGGTAGAGACCTCAATGTTGTATTACTTAGTATATTTAAATATGAATCAAGAGGAGAAGAAATATTGATTTATGGCTCCTTGAAGTTTTAGCTTATGACACATTTTATGCCATCATATACTTCTAGATAGAAACTACACTTAATACAAATGATCTCCTGTCTTCTCAGTGGCAAATTCAATTAAAAGGGTTTTTTTAACCAACATGAATATATAAACTTTTCTGTATGTAGAGGGAATCACCTATTCCTAACTATAACATTAAATTTATTGATACACTTTATTACTTACTTAAAACACATATCATACTGGGCCTCCCTGGTGGCACAGGGGTTAAAGTCTCAGCACTATCAAGCTATCGCCAGCCACTGGGGCAAGAGTTTGACCAGGCCAGGGAGCTAACCCACATATGGCGCAGCAGACCTCTCCTGTTTCACCTACTGCTCGCTCCCTCCTCAGCAGTGTGTTTCAGTAGATCTGCCTGTTCTGATCCCCAATCTGTCTCTGGTGAATCCTCTCACCTCCTACACCTCTGGCCTACACCCCAGTTCTTTATACACAAATAAATTTTTTTAAATCTTTTTTTAAAAATATCACATTACATAATAATCCAGAAATGATGCTTTCTTCCACTTAGGGAATGATGAAACAATTTTAATCAAACTTTTCACACATATCTTCAGTGTCTAACTCTTCAATATTACCAGAGCCATTCACACCATGAGGAAATTTCAAAGTATTTTCAAGAAATGAATAGACAATTCACCTTTATCATTGCTACAAAGGATTTTGTTGGTGGGTTTTAGAAAAGTATTTGTAAAAAGGAATTCATGAAAAAAACCTATAATTCTGACCTAGAGAGAGACTTAAAAAAAAATAACCACCTGAAACTTCTGTGTTCCGTGCAGCTCGCTTGGGAGGGGGTGGTGCCGGGGGCAGGGTGGGGGTGTGGATACATCTATTGAGTGACTTGCTCCTAAGAAAACCAAAACAGATTATGACAAAATAGATAGGGCTGCAGCCAGGAGGTAACTCACTCTCTTCCAGTGGCTTTAAGATTCAAACTGTATGAATCTTAAAGACAAAATGTGAAATTCATTGTAGGTATGTTGGCTTAGGAGCTTTCAAATCAAGATCCTATCCAAAAGGAATACTTGGCTTTCTATTCTATTCTGTCAATAGGTTCACATGAGGAGACTAGGGGAAAGGAGGTGGGGAAAAGAATGTCAGTATCACCCAGCAATGACAATACATCCTGGCAGAAAGTTGACCCTAAAGCATTAAGGGTTATAGTTTCACTCCCAAAACTACCTGCATATGTTCCTCAAAGACACCAGACCAGATTTGCCAGTACCCCTCCCCAGATACTTCAGCCCAGTACCCATAAACCTGGAGTACCAGCATTCATCAGGCAATGACAACTTCTTAGAGGCCACAGTCCAATTCAGGATCCTGGATTCAATCCCCTAAGATTTAAAGGTACCAACATTTTCCCTTTCGCATCCCCAGATTTAAAGAGAGTGTCTGTTTTCTAATACCTGGTTAATAATTCTTTATATAAAATTCTCTGTTAAAATAATTGGAATGGTTCCTGCTTCCTAACTAGACTTTGACTGATTTACTTTATAAATTTTGCAGTCCTCAATAAAATCTAATGCATAACCCATGAATATTATATTGGGGATTTATTCTGAAGTTCATAGTGAATATATGGTAACTACAAAGAGACCTTCCCCTGGCATAATAATGCACCCTTACTGGCTTTATACCCAGTAACTTGCTGTGAAAGGGCAAAATCCTTTAACCCCTTCGAGGCTTACCCAACCAAAGTCTGGAAGCACAAGATGATCTCAATACATATTGTGTTTTAGTAACAGTCCCTTTCAGCCTGCCTCTGGATTTAAGACACTTAGGAGTAGTATAGCTGCTCTATATCCCCAAAATTTCCTGGGACACTTGTTAAGTTCTATTAGTGCATCTTTTTAAGGCCATATCACTTGACTTGAGGTAGAAGCTAGCATCACTCTTCCATTTGTGGAAGACAAAACATCACAAAACACTGATCTCTCTACCAAAAAATACTCAGTACATACCTTTGCTTTTTAATTTTCAATAAATAATTTCCAGTCTACTTTTATATAGGATAGAGTTAGGGGATAAAATATTGAAGGCAGGACTGAGTTTTGGAAACCCTCTAATCTTGCATAAAGTTGAGGTACGTAGAGAGCTCAAATTTAGAATGTAAATACCAAGCATCTATGGGCCCTGGCTTCTAGTACCTCCTTTGAAACTGTAAGCCATCAGAAAAATTTTCACTTAAAAATCCTATATGGAGGGCCTCCCCTGGTGGCACAGCGGTTGAGTGCTGGGCTGCGAAGCTGCCTGCAGCCTCTGCAACACCGGTTCGATCCCAGGCCGCCGGCGAGGGTCCCACATGGCGCGCAGACCTCTCCTGCCGCCCACTGCTCCCCTCAGCAGTGTACTTCGGTCCTTCTGCCTGCTCTGCTCCCCGCTCTGGCTCTGGTGAATTCTCTCACCCTCCCGCGCTTCTGACTGTACCCACTGCATGTATAAATAAATAAATAAATAAATCTTTAAAAAAAAAAAAAATCCTATATGGATTCAGATATAAACTAATCTTTTATAACCAAAGACCCTAAAATAAAGTAGATCAAAGAAGACAGAAGATTGCTGTTCTCTCATGTAACAACCAGAGGTAGGCAGGTAGGGCAGGATGAGAAGGTCACCTGTTCCATGGGGTCAGCCAGGAACCAGGTCCTGCCACCTTATTTTTCAGACATACCATTCAAAATAACCTACACTCATCAGAGTTGAAGCTGCTTCATTACCACAATGATCGAGGTCCAAACTATTTAAGAATGGAATGAAAAACAGGGATGTGCATACTCAATTTTTTAAAAAAGACTCAGAAGGAGCATTTAAAATTTCTACTATATGTTATAGATAAAAACTTACTCAGTTACCACATCTAGCTCCACAGGTTGGAAAATGTGTCCTTAGTTCATCGCCCATTTGCCCAGCTAAGATCAACTGCTTCTATCGCTAAAAGGAAAAAGGAAAGAATGGACATTGGGGATATGTAGTAAATCCTGCTAACAAACATTTATAAACACATTCAAGATTAAAAATGAATACTGAAAAATAAATTACTAAAAAAGTTTAATATGAAGTGCTACATTCAGAATATACTTTCAAAAAATGAAAAGGGTTTCTCTAAATATTTAGTTCCCAAATATTTAAACATTCATAAACTATGATCTATCTTGACATTTAAGGAACTAATGTTGAGAACATGGAGCTCTACTTTCAGTGGTCTAGAGAAACAATGCAAACGATGAAAAAGAAGATGCTTTGGATGAGTTAGGACCCTCAATAGTAACACCTTCAAAACTCACAAGAAACAATTTATCAGTCATCTAAAATAATAATAATAAAACAGCAGAGATTGTGTTTTATTTCTTTTATTCATCTATCCTAAGTTAGATGGGAAAACTTTTAGAACAGGGAGCTCAGTTTATTAGCAAAAGGGAGCTAACCTAAAAGGGAGCTCAGTTTATTAGCAAACTAAAAAATCAGTGCCTCCAGTGACTGTAAAGAGGCCACATATTAAGTACTAGAAGACACAACTCTAATATTTATAGATAGTGAAAGTTCTAAGAATTACCAGCTAATAGGCTCTTTTTAGCTAAACTACACTGTAGGAGTTCGATTCCATACAAGTTTCACTTTTGCCAGGTATGTTCACAAGAACAAATCAGTTCAACATGAACTAATATTCAGCTGGCAACCACTGATTAAAGCCCACCTCTGACTGGCTTGAAGAACTCCTGAATTAGTTAATAAATGAATTTGGGGCATCGGAATATCAGTGACTGTAGTAATCCCAGTCATTTTTAAAAAGCTCACTCCAACGTTTCCAGATGTCCTCTCACTACAGATGGCAGTTTAAACAAGTTGAGAATTCTAAGATAAGCAAACGATTTACCCTTGGGTGACCTGAGGAAAAGGGACACTGGCAGTTTTAAAAGTAGAGCCATTTGAACATGTCTTGAGAACAGTGGTTTCCCCAAATGAAGATGAAAGAATCCAGTATGTGATGAAAGAATCAAGTGTATAAACTGCCCTTTTCAGTATGGACTTCTAGCAAGCATTTATAAATTTACCTACGGAAAAGAATTTGTAGTATTTGGGAGGCTGGCACAGTTACTGCCTTTCATTAAGCTTAACTAGAAGCCATATTCACAATTTGGATCTTAGAGAATATGTATTTTGGGACCATCATATATATATATATATATATATATATATATATTTTAAATAGAAAATGCAAGTTTTTTCCTAGATTATTCTTTATAATAAAGTTTCAACTGATAAACAAGTAACTAAATAACTACATTTTCATGTTTGTTAGTTTATGTCAACAGATATTTTAAGTACTCTTCAGCTAATTAAACCACCATTCCACTTTTAAACACCTCGTTTTTAATATTCTCTATTCATCTGACAATTTCCTACTGAAAGTGTAATACCGCGTTTTATATAAAGTCCACTTTCCATGAGAAATCCTTGTGAGCAAATAATATTTTCATCTTAAGGGAGCATATTAAGCCATATTAAAAGGGGAATAGTAAGAATGTTTAAGTTTAGAAGTCAATCAGTAGCTTAGACTGAAAATAAAAAATGCTATTCTAACACAGGGCCAGTTAAGTAACACATAGTCTAAAGAATATTTTTAGAGCCAAATTTCATTATTCAAAGACAAAATCCATAAAAGTATGTAAAACTTAATGTGTGGAAACATTTAAAATTCCAGCATTTGAAAAAGTAACTTGGAATAATGTCAAATGTTCTAATTTGTAACCAAGACAATTACAATACTAGTTTTAGGTAACTGAAATGCCTTTATTTAACAAAAACTTTTAACACAATGAAGGGATTATTTTAACTCTTATAAACAACAAATATAATAACAATCACAAAAAAAGGCACAAAACTAAAATAGGTACATTCATTAATTCAAGTAAGAAAATGAAACAGAAGACTAAAAATCTGAAACAAGTTATTCACTCCCTATCACGGTATATAAAAAGAAAACATCTCAAGAAAAGGCAAACCATTAAGATGCTTACTTGATTATTATCCTGTGCAGATCTAATAGGCAGACAAATAGAATCTTAAAGATGAAATTTATTCTAGAGGTTGTGCCATTTACAAAGTTATTGTCTCTTAGTTCCAAATCCAGACTTCTACATTCCCCTCTCTTATGCTAGGGTTGAGACTTTGTAAACCAAATTTCTGCTTTACCAGCTGGCTCCATGTTGAACTCCTCCAAAACGAATCCTGGGAGGAAGAATCAACTTCTCTGTCCACTTCCCATTTGTGTCCCCCAGGCTTCCAGGGTGTGACATTTTTATTAGCATCACCTCAAAGCTTCTTCAGTGTGGTGGCAGCAGTGCCCATCCATAGCATAGCTGACTCTAGTTTGCAATTATTCCAACATTTGCCATGTCAGTCTTATCATACCCATCATGCCCTCCTTCTTCAGAACAAACTTCACAATGGCTCCTCTTCAGAGGTCTGGATCTCAGGTCCATGTGGCCTCATTAAGTCATTAAAATCTTTTGTTTTTGTTGCTCCAGCCAGCCTTACCGGTAGTAGTTGCAATGCCTTAGTATTCACCTTTCCCCTTTTCAATTTTTTTAGTTCACTTTATGCTAAGTTCATAATTCTTAATATTTATTTCTCTACTTAAATAACTACTATGGTTTCTGTTCTCTGAAAGAACCCAGCCTGATCCAGTTCCTAAGGTGAATGGTGCTATCAAAACACCAGGGGATTGCTCCCTCAGTTCAAGTTTGAAAAGGCCTATCTAATACCATGCTATATAATTTTCTATTTGTAAAATATAAAAACATTATTTTCATAAAAAAATTCTTTGTTCCAAATGAGGCACAGAAGAGAGTGGTTCTCAACCAGAGCAAAATGGAGGTTATGGGTCCTGAGACGCGGACTTAAAGTAACAGAAGGTTTAGAAATATCAATTCAACTCTAATCCTTTCATAATATAAGAAACCTAAGATCTATTAGACCTATTAGCTCCTTAATCAAAAGAGCTAATCTGTCTACTAAAAATTTTGATATAGTAAACATTCAAATAAAAACCTGTGAGTTAAGAGTTCCAAAAAAGTTGTTAGTGGCAGAATTAAATCTAATGGCCCATCTCTCAGTGGGAGGTTTCATCCTGCCTATATCAATTTCACAGTCCCATTAACATTGAGGATCCAGAATCAGAGGGAGGGAGGGAGAAGCACAGGGGACTGTGGTGATGGTGCAGAGGTGCACTGGTGAAGGAAATTCTATAGGGACTACACCCGAGGGCAGGGGGGGAGCAAATATTGTTTAAAAATGAACAGTGATATAAAAAAAATTAAATTCAATTTAAAAAATTAAATCATCATATTCCACTACAAAAAAAAATTGAGGATCCAGAAAAACATTGGTAAGGGTTGATTTCCCCAGGAAGCAGAATTTGTACTGTCAGGAGTAGTAATAGCAATATTTTTATTATCAACTGCTGGAGAGAGAGAAAGAAACAGGATTAAGCAAAGGGAGAATTCAACTGTGAACAGTACCAAAGGAGGCTTCAGTTGACTCTACAGGAATTCTGAAGATAGGATGATCCTTTAAAGTTATGCTGAACTGACGTAAAATAGTTGAGCCTTTAGACGTCTATGTCAATCAGTCTTTAGATCCAGACCCAGGCAAACCCAAAAAGGAAGTACATCCTTAGCCAAAGGGCTTCATTCAGCCTACTCAAGCCAAGTAGAAGAAGACAGTATATCACAGTATCCATGACAGTCCAACTTGTGTGCTGCTTGGACTCACTTCTTTGTTTCTGGAAGCAGTTTCTTCGGGATTCCAGTAAGCCCTCATCACTGCAGCTAGTCTGGGCTATAAATGATACACATTATTGCCTTCATTCACTACCCAATTTTGAGTCCTCTCATTCTCAATTGGCATGCCTGCTAATATCCATAAGTTCTCTTACTATATAATCCAGATCCTCTCCTAAAGTTTCCATGTCCTCTCATGGCATGTCTCCTTGAAGACTTGGTAGTAGCCACCTAGTGTCCCCTGGTAGAAATATTCTCCCTTTAAAAACCAAAACTTCTAAATCCTCAGAACCCAGAATTGCTGATATGGAAATTCCACAAGTAGATTATTGAGAAAGACAGCAGGCAGAGCCAATAGCTATTTCCACTCCTTGATCCCTGAATCCATGCAGTCTACCAATTAGGGGCCATATAAAAGTGTTTGGCCTCCTGGAGGATAGCAATCCAAACTCAGAGTATTATCTCTCAGCTAACACTTCAGCAGCTCCTGCAATAGGCTGTTCCTTCAACACTTTCTATCATCCTATCACACCAGCAGCTTCTGAGTGGTGTAATAGGTAATATAAGCAGGACTCCCAGGGTTACGTGCATTCTGCTGTATCTCTTCAGATGCAAAGTGCAGTCTCATGTTATTAGAGCAAACATTCTATAAGTCTTTTGATATTGCTTACTTCATTGAGGGAACTTAGGGCAGTGCATTAAGGAAAAGGAAATCGATGCCCATAAGACACATCTATTACTCTCAATGCAAGTCTCTGGTTCTGGTGACTCTATGTTAGAAGGAGTCCTATCCAGTCAATTTAACATGTGAGTGATTAGTTTCTTCAAGGGATGGCATCACACTGGGAACTCAGTATTGATGTCTGTTTAAGGCCAATCGGTGTTCAGGAACAACAGTAGCTGTTTTAGCCTCAATAATTTGGGGCCAATATTGTCAAACCATGCATAGCCTTCTCCATTTCTACTACATCACTGATTCATCCTACCAACTGTGCCTTCACTGGACTGGTTGCCATAACAGAGGTTACCTTTCTGGTGGATGTTGATATACAATCCAAAGATCTTCCTACTTCTTGTTCACTCCCATATACTCATAACTCTACCTCAGACTACCTTTGACCCAAGCTAACAACTTTTCTCCTTCTAAGCCCTTGATCAACCAGCCAACCTGAATCAACCTGGTTAATCTGACCCTGAATCCAATATTGGCTATTTCTCTTGCAACATCAAATGGAAAACCAGTTGGATCCCAAGGTACTGACCATTGGAAGGCTATTCTATAACACTTCTTTGAAAGCCACTCGAGTGAGGCTATTGCTCAACCACAATATCACACTGAATCCTCCATGAACCAAATGGAGATTTTTCTTCTCCTTCACTAACTTATCAAAAAAATTATCCATACAGGTCTAAGCTGAAGATGAGGTATTTGGGCAATAGCAGTAGATAAATAGCATGGGTGTCCAGTCTACCTACTCATACAAGTTGTGTCCTCTAGTCCCATTTGTGTTTAATCCTGAATGTACCACTAGGTTTGCTCAACCTTTAAACAAGGCTGATTCAACAGAAACCAGTCCACAGAGGACAGATGTTACCACAATGTCATTCAGTACCACCATGTCAAGCACTCCACCTCTCTCAGGACTGCAGCAGACAAAGAGCTGATTTTCAAAAGGAAGATAATTCTCTGCAACATATATAGTCATGCTTTAGAGCCCTATAAATCTGTAGTTAAATCTCTCATTGGTAGATACCATAGTTTCTACACATCCATATATTCCATACTGTGTCTTTTCCCACCAGATCTCTACTACCCAAACACATGGCACTACAGCCAATGTGTATCTTAAACATGTCATTTTTCTTTCCCTTGACTTTAAACTTTTTATTTATTAAGATTCACATTTTTCCATAATTAATCCAATTTATGAACTATCAGGAGGTTTAAAAGTGGCCAGTTCATTAAAGATAAAGGGCTACAGAAGATTAGAGAAGGGAGAGTTTACTTCCCTGTGAGACTATGATAGGATGAATAATGAATGACATCCCAAAAGATATCTATGTTCTAATTCCTAGAACCTAACAATTTACTCTCTATGGCCAAAATTGGGGAAAAAAAAAAAGACTTTGCAGATGTGATTAAGTATTTAGGTTGGGGCCTCAATGCAATTATATTTAATTTTATATGTAGAAACAGAGGAAGTAAGACACTAAAGTGGAGAAGTAGTAACTACAGAAGCAGAGACTGGCATGATACAAACATAAGCCAAGAAATGTCAGCAGTCACTAAATGGTGTAAGAAGCTGCATGAAGCAAGAAAGAGCCTGTTTTAGAGCTTCCAGAGAGTGCATGGTCCAAAACTATAAAAGAAAAAAAATTACACTGTTTTAAGCAAACAATTTATGGTAATTTGGTACGGTAGCCCTATGATACTACTGTAGAAATCCAGACAGGTTGCAGAGCATTTGAAGAATGGTAGGTAAGGTATACAGACATGGTGACTGAAAAAAAGGAAAAGGGAAGGGAAAACGAGTGTTACAGATGAAGAAGAGAGGTGATAAAAGAGGAAATCAAGGGAATTGTACAAAAAAAGTTGTTATACAAGAGTATATGCAACTTCAAAGTAAGTAATGATATACACTAGATCCTAATGCCACTCTAAGAAGTCTGAACATTAACCTAAGAAGAGTGAACTGTAGTCTGCAAACACTCAAAATGCTCTACATCTTTTGAGCACAAGAGAGTGTGTGTGTGTGATGGAAGTGGGGGTCTGGAAGGGGAAATAATGATGTGATAAATTCTGTGAATACATGTCACACTAGTCTATAATTTTTTGTCCCTCTCCTTCCACAAGATTTAAGTGTTGAGATTGAATTTTATCAGGACTGGCTGAAAATTCTGGCCAAAGTGTGTAAGTGGTATGAAGAATATTACACATTATTTTGGTTTAGTCATTACTAAAAGTGGTAACACAAAGTAGAACAGAATATTGTGCAGTACTTACATTGCTCTTCAACAGTCTGATTAAGATGACTGCATTTTTAAAAATACTGAAATTATAAGAGATTTGGGTTCAATATAAATAACCTCAGAAAAACACTCCAAAACCAAGATAGCCATTCTAGCCAAATCCAATCAATGAGCGATAGTTGTCTGGGGCAGAATTGAGACTTAATGTAAGGTTTGTGCCATAACAGATCAGCAGTGTGTTTATATGTTGGATTAGGAGCAGAAATCTAAATGACTTGTTTCCCATTCCATTCTTGTTCCAAAAGTTAGTCTTTAAAAACCTTTCATACATATATTTTATGTGAGGTACTGAAATAAATATTCCATTTCCATGGAGGTTTCCATTAGTTGAGCATGTTTGAGCAAGGATTTACTGCATTCAAGTAGAAAGGCAGCAAAAGGCTGTAGTGTATAAGAGATAGGGAGTTATTCTGCTTTCTGATTTCCATGATTTCAAAGTACTGACAGGAAAAACAAGGCAGTTTCAACGGTCAATCTTGAAATACCAGTGCATGTTTTATGAAAAGTCTAACTCTGTTTTGGAAGGAGCAATCTACTCTTGGAGATTGTAAGGCCTTGGAGAGGAGGAAAATCAGCATTTCACAGTCAGTGGAGTCAGCTGGGGGTTAGAGGGAGTAGATGCAACTTTCTAAACTGAATTCCACTTACACTGAAAGTTTTAAAACTGGACCCAGAGAAAAATGAAACATCAGTGATTGCAACTTAGATTATGTATGAAATGGAGCACAAACTTCCGTGACGACTTGTAGCACCCACACTTAACGTGTGCCAAAATAACTGCCTTTTAAATGTTTAAAATACAGTTCATGAAACAAGATATGAAAAACGCAAAGATTATTACACAAGGTTTGTTATCTCTGTTGCTAATACGCACCCTCCGGTCGGGGTGCAAGATGTTTAAGGTCCCACTCCAGTTATCATTTTTGTTGACGTAAAAGGATGTCGTGGGCCCGTGTGGGAAGCCCCTTAAGAGTGGCTGGGTCTTCAATAGTCCAACCCACTGAGCTTCGCTCTGAATCATCAAAAAGCTCGTTTTCCTCCAATTGCGCGGGCGAAGAGCACTTCATCTAGACGCTCCAGACGTTGCCCTGAACCCCGCCCACAACGGACGCAGGCGCATTACGGTGCCTCGAGGACCAATTTCACAGGGCAAGCGCGAAAATAGTTCTCTATAACCACGCCTCCCCAGCTCTGAGTGGGCACGTGTAGAAGCGCGTCTATGCGACTGCTACAGTTTTTTCAGCTTTTTGACTTTTTACCGTTAACGGCCTTGACTGCCCCGAATCCTGCTTAGGTTCATTTCCCCCTATCTCAATGGAAGTCGCTATGTCTAAATAGGAGTTGCCGTTTGGGGTAAAACGCGCTCCTCCCGTTAAGTTACCTTCTGCTCTTAGAAGCGGCAACAGGCCCTGACAGAGGTGAAAAGCAAAATGGTACATCGCAGAGAAGACCTGCAGTCCGCCAACTCGGTCACATGGCAGAGTCACTATTTTAAAAACTCGACCTTGTGCCACACTAAATTCTTCATCATACTCAGGAGTCGTTTTATTTTCGCGTGTCAGGGAGACCAGTACTTCCGTTTCTTTTTAAGGACCTGTCTGTAGTAAGCAACAGCGCATGCGCGCGCCCCCCATGGCTGCCCGGCACGTTGAGTGGCGGAAGTACCGACATGCCCTGCGCCTTCCGGCTGTTGTGGAAGCGGCTTCTGGGCTCGGTGGGGCTGCAATGGGGAAGGTAAATGTGGCCAAGTTGCGTTACATGAGCCGGGATGACTTCAGGGTTCTGACGGCCGTAAGTAGCTCCCCGATTGTCCCGTACCTCCTTCCTTTTCCACCGCGCGTCCTCTTTCTGTTTACTGGGAACTGAGCGCTCTGCCCTGCAACTCGATCTGGATTGGAAATGGGGGAAAAGAGATCGCGGAAGGGGATCAATACAGGCTTTTGTTTGGAAGCTTTGATCCACACCCCACGTAGTGCAAGGGTCCCTCGTGTGCTATTTCTTCCTTTCTGCTACTTTCTTGCCCTGAAGAGCGACACTCTCAGCTCTGTGGCCTGAGAACAGTCTCAGACCCCAGACTTCCTACCTGTTTCGAAGGGTTTAAGAATTCTGAAGAGTTGATAGCTTTAAATTCCCACTCAGGGACTAATCACATGGCATTCCCTTAGGGTCATTCAGTCAACTCATATTTCTACGGTTTTTAGTGACAATTTTAGGCAACGCAGTGATGTACAAAGCAGACAAGACAAAGAAGGCAGATCATTATCAAATAAACGAATAAGCAGGATAATATCAGATAAATGCTGTGAACACATAGAAGACAATGAAATAGAAAGTATGCATGATGGGGAGCTAGGGCACGAATGCTGATTTCACATTTTGTTGTCAGACTGCCTAAGTGCCAGAATTTTGTCTGTTTCCTTTTGTAAGCACATGTATAATGTCTTTTTTAAAAAGGTCCTGGCCTTGGTAGATACAGAATAAATATTTGGTAACTAAAATAAGGTTGAGTAGATAGGGAGTTAATAGGACCTAAATGAGAAGAAGCCTGCCCAGCCACGTACTTGAAGGAGTTGGGAGCACATGAAACAACAGTGTAATAAGTGCAAAGGCCCTGGGGCAGGAGCAGTTTTTGAAGGACTTTCCAGAACGCCAGTGTGACTGGAGCATAGTGAGCAGGAGGCTCAGTGGTTGGAGATATTGCTGGAAAAGGTGAGAGCCAGATCATGTGCTATAAACCTTGTAGGCTTCAAGTGTTTTCCTAGTTTTCTCAGTTTAAAGTCTCAAACTCCTTGGTCTCTATTTCAAGACCCTAACTTACAAGAAAGTGTTTTCAGGCCATCATGAAGTCTACATGTTATCCCATCTGATGCTCCACTATACGAGCTGATACCTGTGCTCTGTGCTTTTCTTCATAGGTGCTATCTTTAAAACTTTTTTCAATTATTTCTCTGACATTCTCTTGTCTGCTTTTTCTGTATTCTGCATTTTTCAAACTAAATCTCAAGTGCTGCTTTTTCCTAGAAATTTTCCCTCATCTAAAAATATTCACGTTCTGCTTCTAGCCAGTCTTTTTTAAGCATTTATCATTTCTTACCTTCTAATAAAATTAGATTTGTATATCCTTATTTCCCCAATGAGATAGTATATTGTCCAGAAGTAGTGTATTTTTACATGTTTCTTACCATCCACAGTGTCTGCATATGGCACTTTCTCAAATATAATCTTTATATGAAATATATGTAGTTTTTAAGGACAAGTATATAGATGTTAATAATATATTTTGCACATCAGTGACTGTTAGCACTCAGAATTTTTACTCTTAAAGTACATATAGTTTAGTGGACAGATGGAGTGGTGAACATCAGTGATTATATATCAAATATGATTTAAAATATGCCCAGAAGAAGTAGTAATTATATCTCAGAATTGGTTGGGAAGCTGCATAGTCAGAGAAGTTAATTTCTTGGCAAGATTTTGATTTTGGCTGTTACAAAATGATTCCTTTCATTTCAGGTTGAAATGGGCATGAAGAACCATGAAATAGTTCCTTGCAGTTTGGTTACTTCTATAGCCAGCCTTAAACATGGTGGCTGTAATAAAGTTTTAAGAGAATTAGTGAAACATAAGCTCATAGCTTGGGAGCGGACTAAAAGTAAGTATTTGAGGCATCATTTGTGATTTTTCCTGTAACTGGCTTCCCCTAGAGATGTTCCAAAAGGCAGGTAGTGGCAATTGTCAGACCAGAAAAGCACTTGACCTGGAAGTGACATACCATATATCCACCATATTCTATTGGTAAGAGCAGTCACATTGCCCACCCAGATCAAAAAGAGTGAGGAAATAGTCTCAGCTTCCTAATAGAAGATTAGCAAGGTCCAATTGCAGAAGAGCAACTATGATAGAGAGATTGTTACTGCCATCTTTGGAGAATACAGTCTGTCACAAAACTAGAAAATTATTTTTCAAACCATCCATGGAAAGGAATATGAGTTTCTTTTTTCAATTTACTGTGAAAACATATTTTTATAAACTAATAAAGAATAATTACTAGAAAAATAAAAATCTTATACACAATTTTTTATTAGGGTTTAAGGTATACTATAATTCAGTCAAATTGATATAAAAATTTCTGGACTTAAACCTTAATTACTTCATTTCAGTTCTATATCTTGTCACAGACTTGTAACAAACATTTATAGACTGATTTCAGTATATGAATCACACTTTAAGTAACACTGTTCTGAAGAAGAAATACAAATTATAGGAAGAAATGCCAACCTAAAATCTTTTCCCATGAAGATTTCCATGTTTAAATTCTTATCATGTCTTGAACTGTTATAACTTGGTACAATGTAACTAAAATATGATCTTTCTCCTTTGATTTTGTCTAGCTGTACAGGGTTATCGACTAACAAATGCAGGCTATGATTATCTAGCTTTGAAAACACTCTCTGCCAGACAAGTGGTTGAGTCTGTTGGTAGCCAAATGGGTGTTGGCAAAGAATCTGGTAAGTGCTAGCAGTACTTCTAATCACATTTTCTTTGGTTTAGTTTGTACTAGAAGACAGTATCTAAAACCCACAAACATTTTTTCACTACAGTCATGTGATCAGGAAGACAAAGCTAGGTATGTGTAGAACATAGAAAAAAGCATTCTGAAATAGTATTGAACAATACTTCTGTATCTATTTTCTATGTGGAAAATAGGTAGAAATAAAAAACAGGGCATGATTTTCTTTATACCATGCCCTCTTGTATACTGCTTTTTATCTCTATTATTACTTTTAATCTAAACTGAGAAGGCAAAATTAAAATTGCAAGTAAAGATATTATTTGGAAGCCTGTCCCAAAGAAGACTGTGGTGGTGCTGTACATGGTTTATATTTCTTTTGTGTTAATATCCAGATCATCATCAAAAAGTAGTGCAAAAGTGCTGCATATAGCTGTGTGTGTGTGTGTGTGTGTGTGTGTGTGTAAAATGAGGTGATTAAACACCTTCTGAGATGATGCTTCCTCTTCATTTTCTGGTGTACATTTTGTAATTTCAAAAATAGTAGCTTTTTTACTTTCAAAAGCTTAATTGCATGCCAAATGTGAATACAATAAAATGTAAGTCTTATTCCTAACCCAGGTCTCAGCCTCCTGTTACTTTCCAAAGCTATCATTGTTTATTGTTCTCTGACATATCCTTCTAGAAATATTTTTTGTTAATACAAATATATAATGCACTAAGGAGATAGACACACACACACATACACACACATCACAGAGTCACAAATTTTGATGGCCAGTGAAACAAACAGTGCTTGCTATTGTGTACTTTGATAGTTTCCACTTGATGGCTCCCTAATGTCAGCAAATACGTCTTTCTCTTAGCTGCCAAGTATAACATTATGTGGATGCTCTGTATTTGATTTTACTAGTCCCATTTGTTTAGGACATTTAAGTTACTCCCCATCTTTTTTTGTGTGTGTGGTAATAATTATGTGAATAACCTTTTACAAATGTCTGTGTGAAGATGTACAAATAAATTTGTAAATACATTCTTAGAAATTGGATTATTAGAGTAAAAATTTGATATTACCACATTTCCCTCCAAAAGTTAGACCAATTTATAACCCCACCAATGCAACAGAGGCTGTTCCTTGATAGAAATGTAATAATTAAAATTTTTCATGAATAATTAAGACATTTTCTAAATGTCAGCGTTGCAAATAGCAACTTGTTTTTGATAGTTGGAGTAGTTCTGGGGAAGTCTCTATTCTGCTTATTATAAGATTATATTCTGAGTATTATTCATTGCAGCAATTGAAGATTTGAACTTTGTGTTATTGAAAAGCAAGATAATAAGAATTCACTTCTCATTTGTAGGGCTCTAAGAAACACTTGGTATTTTTCCATTAAGTTGATTTGAGCATTGAACATCTTTAGAAGCTATAACCTTTAAGACATTGCATTACTGTTCTCTTTTATCGTACATATTATTATGTGTCATCTTTTGGGATCATAATTAAAGAATTTTGCTGAATGTTAAGTATTCCTGAAAATTAGGCAAGATAAAATTGGATACCAATAAAGTCAAAATTAGGAAGTTAAAATTGTTTCAACTTACTGGAATAAAATAATAATTTTTTTTTTTTAACTTTGGACTCTAGATATTTATATTGTTGCAAATGAAGAAGGACAGCAATTTGCGTTAAAACTTCACAGACTGGGAAGAACCTCTTTTCGAAATCTGAAAAACAAGCGTGACTACCATAAACACAGGCATAATATGTCTTGGCTTTATTTATCTCGTCTCTCTGCCATGAAAGAATTTGCCTATATGAAGGTATTTTGTAAATTTTGTATTTTTAATCAAAAATATGTTTATCTGAGAAGCTGTACTGACAAACATCAGTCTGTTGCCACCATATCTCCCCAGCCCCAATCCTTATAGTCACCTTTAACTTTATCGATTATTTCTTTTATTTAATTTTCTGGTGATTTCCTTCTGTGTAAAGGTATTTTAAATTGTTATGAATGCATAAAGACACTATGTATTCTAGAGTATTAATAAGTTAACCTGAAATAATTAATGATGTAAGTGCCTCATAAATGTGTATGTGAATGTATTATCTAGTCAATGCATGTAACTATATAATGTCTATTTCTAATTGAAAATGCCAGGTGATTGTTATCTGTAGTAGAAATATTAGTGTCTCAAATAAGTTGACTAGTATTTTTCTTAAAATAGAAATGTCAATTTACAAATTTGCATATTAGAAATAGTAAAAATCTTTAGTTTTTAACCTTTCACTTTTAAAATTAAAGTCAGCATAGATTTGCTAAATATCTTTAGTAATGACCAAATTAATTATCTTTAGCAATACTAAAGCTCAAAATAACATTGCCTTCTTATTCTCTCTAATACGATTTATTTGTTATGATTTATCTTCACTTTTTGAATTTGAATTATTAAAAGTTGAGTCCATGTATGACCAATTTCTTGGTAATTTTAGTTAGCTAACCTCTTTGAATAGGTTATTTTGTGTGCTTAAATTTTTAGTGATCATTGGGGGGGGATTTCTTGAGGCATATAAATAAGTGATAGCATTGTATATGTAATGTATTTCATGTCTTATACTAATAGTTTGTATCCAGTGATAGTCAATAAGTAGGTATAAGGATCATACTTTTTTTAAAATTGTGTTGGGCTTTTTTCTCCGGGTTTTACATGAAGGTACAGCAATTGTGGTTGTATATAAATATGCTTCTTAAATGAATTGATATTTTTTCTTAAGAGCAATTAAGATAAATTTAAGCTATGGTGGGCCTCCCCGGTGGCGCAGCGGTTGAGTGCTGGGTTGCGAAGCTGCCCGCAGGCTCTGCAGTGCCGGTTCGATCCCCAGCTGCTCCCGGCTACCGGAGGAGGGTCCCACATGGCGCGCAGACCTCTCCTGCCGCCCGCTGCTCCCCTCAGCAGTGTACTCGGTCCTTCTGCCTGCTCTGCTCCCCGCTCTGGCTCTGGTGAATTCTCTCACCCTCCTGTGCTTCTGACTGTACCCGGTGCTTTTATAAATAAAAATAAATCTTTTAAAAAAAAAAATTTAAGCTATGGTACAAGGGCTAGACCACCACTAAGGTTATAGGCTATTGAGGTACCGAGGCATGTTCAAAATCACTTAAATTGAATAAAAAATATCTTTAAAGTTCAATTTCTGTCCAAAGAAGGTAGGGAGTTGACATCCTTTTAAAATTCATCCTATTAATCACTAATGATATATTTAGTATGAGCACTGTGTTTACCACTTTATTGAGAACTAGGGTAGGGTGTGGTGAAGAAGTAGATATCAAAGAAATGCAGTCTGTATCTTAAAAATCAGATCATGTGTTTGGAGAAACGTTTATAGGGTAGACAAATCAATGAAGGAGATTTCATGAAGTAAAGGAGAGTTAAGCAGAGTCATAAAGTATGCATAGGAGATTTGGGTGCAAGGAGAGGACAGTAAGTATACAAGAGAGAAGCCAGTATAGGCAAAGACATGAATATAGGTGTGAACCTTTGTGTAGGTGACAGTCACTAATGTGACTATCCTGATACTACCCCAGAGTGCTTATTAGAGAGTGTTATCAGAGCCTGATCTAGAAAAGTAGATTGAAGGGCATTTTGAAAACTGAAAAAAGGTAATTTGGGCTGAAATCAATATTTACAGCCATTGTAGATTTTTATTTTGTAAGAAGTAGTAACAGGATTTGTAAACAATGGGATAGAAAAAGTTAAAGGGGAAAAGATGGATTCATTGATGATGTGAAATAATATTTGACTCAGACTGTTACATTATGTATGTTTGTCCCTTAATAGATGTATCAGATATTTTGTGGTCTGAATAAAAGGTCAGTGCTCTATAAACAAAAATGTCTAATCGTTTTGTATATTTAATTTCCTAATATGCCAGGACACAGTTTTTCCTAAATTATAATTTATTTCCATTTGAACAGTTTACACTGTTTACGCTCCAAAAAATGGCACAGAAACAAATTAGGATATATTCTAAGAAACCATAGCTTTTTTTTTTTTTTTTTAAGATTTATTTATTTATTTATACAAGCACTGGGCATAGTCAGAAGCACGGGAGGGTGAGAGAATTCACCAGAGCCAGAGCGGGGAGCAGAGCAGGCAGAAGGACCGAAGTACACTGCTGAGGGGAGCAGCGGGGCGGCAGGAGAGGTCTGCGCGCCATGTGGGACCCTCCTCCGGTGGCCGGGGAGCAGCCGGGGATCGAACCGGCGCTGCAGAGGCTGCAGGCAGCTTCGCAACCCAGCGCTCAACCGCTGCACCACCGGGGAGGCCGAAACCATAGCTTTTTGAGGGCAGATACTTCTTCACTAATTTTTTTTATAACATTCACACTGTGCATAATATTTAGCAAATGTCCAATAAATGACTGGTGAAAGTAGTTTAAGTAAACTGGTTTAAGTTTTCCTTTTTTTATATACTGCTCTCTCTATAAGTTACCATACGTAAGTAATCATGTGTTAACTATAATTTTATAATAGATTTTTCCTAATTGTAAGCAGACACATTTACTTTTATTGTTCCCCCAAAATTAATGTCCTCTTCATTTTTTTATACTTGTTTTCCTATGCTTTAGGCACTGCATGAGAGAAAATTTCCAGTTCCAAAGCCAGTTGATTATAATCGCCATGCAGTGGTCATGGAGCTCATAAATGGCTATCCTTTGTAAGTATTTGCTATTCTTGAAACTATGGGTCCTTAATAAATCTAGGTTCTGTTCTTACATAAAAACAATTTTTATTAAACGGCATATTGCTCCTGTGAGGTTAGAAATTAATAAAAAGCAGTTGATGCCAAAGCAAATTAAAAATTCAATTTCATTCTTAAAATATGGACTTTGTAATCTCTGTGAGTTATTCAATAACATTAACAGACTAGTGTGCACCGAGCACTCTCCTAAGTTCAGCAGTAAGTGAAACAAAGCTCTTGTCCACTGATGGTAGGAGACATGCAATAAATAGCTAAATAAAGGAGTGCTTGACATATGGTAGTAAAAGGAGGGAGATAGAAATTATAAGGTGGGAATTGGAGACAGATACTTTACATGCAGTGGTCAGAAAAGGTCTCACTGGTAAGGTGATTTTTTGGGGGGGGGAGGGTGTGCAGAATCCAAAAAGAAATGAGAGACAAAATCATGCATATAGCTAAGAAAGCATTCCAGGCAGAAAGAATAGCACTGCCTAAGTCCTGAGATAAGACTATACCTAGATGTTCAGGGAACAGTGAAGAGGCCACTGTAGCTGAAACTGAATGAGTAAAGGAGAAAGTGTAAGTGACAAGATCAAAGAAGTAACAAGGCACCAGGTCATTTAGGGTTTGTAAGCCATTGTAAGGACTTTTTTATATTTATTTGGTTTAAATGCATTTGATGTAACACATATAAATTTAAGGTATATAATGTTGATGTGATTCATTTATGTATTGTGATATGATTGCCATTTATAGAGAGTTTGCACAAAGATTTTTTATTTTGGTTGAGATAAGAAGCCATAGAGGATTTTGAGTTGAGAAGAGACATGATCTCTGACTAAGGTTTTCAGTTGGATCACTCTGGCTGCTGTATTGAAAACAGACTGGAAGGAGACAAGGACAGAATAAGGAAGACAAGTTAGTAGATTACTGTAATAATCTGTGTAGGAGATGAGGATAGTTTAGATAATGAAAGACATGAAGGTGATAAAAGGTTGTCAGATTCTGGATATATTTTGTTGATGGGGCTAATATGATTTGTTTGGAATTCTGTATTGATCAGAAGGAAGGGCAGGTCAAGGATAACACCAAGTTTTTTTTAGCCTGAATAGTGAATTAATTGGAGGAATTAAGTTGCCATTTACAGAAATTGGAAAGACTATAGGATGAGCAGGTTGGAATTAGATGGTAAGGCAAAATCAGAGGTTCAGTTTGGGACATGATGTTTGAGATGCCTAGAAATTTGAGAAAAGTCTAGATTGAAATCAGTGTGTATATTAGTGTTTAAACCTGTGAGTCTAGGTGAGGTCACTAAGAGTTATTCTCAAAAGGTCCTAGGATTGATCTTCAAGGAGCTCCAAAATTTGCAGGTCTGAAAGAAGATGAAGAACTCTTCAAAAATTCTGAGACGAAATAATCAGTGCATAAAAAGGATGGACTGAAGATTTGGGGTACCAGGAGTCAAGTGAAGGAAGAACTTAAGGAGTACTGAGATAGACTGGATATGGTGAGGATAGAATTGACTGCTGGATTAGTAACACAGAGGTCATTGCTTGGATTGACGAGTTATTTCATTGGGACAGATGGTTGAAAGCTTGCTTGGAATGGGGAAAAAAATGGAGAAAGCACATGAAGGGGAGTTTGATTGTAATTATCAAAGAAAAAATATGGTAGTAAAAATCTGAGGCAGAGTGTGACTTTTTTTAACGGGTGGGTACTTTTATATCATGTTTTTATGCTGATGGGAATGAAAACTGTTAAGACAAGGAATGAAAATTTTATACACACACAGTAGTTTTCATTAAAATTATGAGTACAAATAGTTTATTTCATACTTAAAATACTTTCAGGTGTCAGATACACCATGTTGAAGATCCTGCATCAGTATATGATGAAGCTATGGAACTAATAGTCAAACTTGCAAATCATGGACTGATTCATGGAGATTTCAATGAATTCAATCTCATTTTGGATAAAGATGACCACATCACAATGATTGATTTTCCACAGATGGTTTCAACTTCTCATCCCAATGCTGAATGGTATATGCTGAAACTAATTCTAGATTTGAGTGTGTTTATGTGATGCAATCATTTTATTCATAGTTTTTCAACTCTGTAATACTGTCTTTTGGTCAGTAACTCTTGTAATCTGACAGACTTCCAAAACTCAAACTTTCTTAGCCTTGCAACTCTTTATTCAAATAATTTTTAGGTAGAAGCCCAATTTTTAAAACAAAGGCTGAATCAGAAGTAGATACATAAAGAGAACCCTAGAACCCCATCCTCTCTGCCTTCCTCCTTTTTTTCTCCGCTTCATGGTTACATCCAAAAGAACTTGACCAAGCAAAATTTGATATCTTGTTGACCTTAATGAAAGTTGTGGTTTTGAATTGCGCTCAAGTTGTCAGATCATCTTTAGGTTTTATTTTATTATTAGAAAATAATTCACCAAAAAACCCTCATCCTTTACACAAGGAAGAATCACTTTATTTACTGATTAACCAAGTTGAGAAATCGTACCTTTGGCTTTGTTTTCTGTGATTCAATTGGTTATAATCCAGGGCATATTTCTCTCCTGTTCCAAATCATAATATGAAAATCTTCCCCTTTTCCCTAAAATAATAACTATTATTGCTTACATAATAGAATATATTCATTCTTCAAAGTTTGAACTCAAATCAGTTTGTGTTCAGTGAAGCTCTTCTTCCTTTTGATTTTCATTGAAAAATATCTACTTATTCTAGAGAGAGAAATGTCATTTAAAAATAAATTTAAGCAATATTTCCAACAAAACAATACTGATAGATTAATGCCTGGACTTTTGGTCTCATATCTTTGGGTGATGACTAATCACTATTTTTATTAAAATGGAGTGGCATAGTCATACTGTAAATGAACATCCTGGAACCACTAGAATTAGAAATGACATTTTCCAAGTTTGAGCTGCATTATTCTATAGGGAGACATGAGTTAACTTGAAAAATACTGTTCATAATGAGGGGAAATCTTGAGTTTTTTATCTTAGGAATTATATGATTTTAATAGCTTATATTCCTGGTTAATTCCTCTGATTTTAACTTTTCAAAACACACTGGTAACTAATCTGCTTTTTCTTTTTTAGTGATGTCTTTTTTTTTTTTTTTTTTTTTTTTCATGAAGGAGTAGGAGTGTCATAACAAACAATAAAGATGTTGTCATTCATTGGCTAATGAGGAAAAAGATGAACAAAGGCTATATCAAAAATGATTCTTGCTTTTGCAGGTATTTTGACAGAGATGTTAAATGCATTAGAGATTTCTTCATGAAACGTTTCAGCTATGAAAGTGAGCTTTATCCAACCTTTAGTGACATCAGGTTTGTACTCTTCATTACTTAAAATGATAGAACTCCAGGTATCTAATTTCACTTTTTTTCAAATTTCTGTCTAAAAGTGTTTGAAGAGTGACGTTTGACACATTATAATCACTGCTACCATTGCAGTATAGTATGTAAAAGAAAGTTAAAATACCTGCCTTTGGTTCAGTAAGGCAATGTTACTAAATTTGGGAAAGGAACACCCCTAATTTCTTATAAATACAAGGACCTTTATTCATTATTGGGTGCTCTGTAAATAACCCATTTGGGTTTTTTTGTTTGTTTGTTTGTTTGTTTTTAAGATTTTTTTATTTATTCATTTACACAAACACTGGGTACAGTCAGAACCACGGGAGGGTGAGAGAATTCACCAGAGACAGAGCAGGGAGCAGAACAGGCAGACTGAGGAAGTACACTGCTGAGGGGAGTAGTGGGCGTGGCAGAAGAGGTCTGCGCACCATGTGGGACCCTCCCCTGCGGCCGCAGGTGCTGCAGAGACTGCGGGCAGCTTCGCAGCCCTGCACTCAACCACTGCGCCACCAGGGGAGGCCCTGTAAATAACCCATTTGTAAGGAACCAAACCAGTCTGCTTTTCCTTTGTTTCCTTTATTCAGAAAAGAAGCTATCTTTAATTGACTCACAATGGTGATAGGTACATTCTTAATGCCAAGTTTTCTCATTTATATACTTACGATTGTTTCCTGATTTGAGGTAATTTACGTAATTTAAAAGAAGAAATCCTTAGTCCCCTTAGAAGTTAATTTAAGTCAATTATCAACCAAATTATCAACCAAAGTTTCACTAACCTTTCCACCAATGCATGTAGCTTTTTACAGTCATGCTATTTTATTTTTTAATAATATACAATACTTTTACATTTCTATACTGAAGTAATTTAATCATTATATTTTAGGCAGAGAAAATCTTTAAAAGATATAAATGATGAGGGCCTCCCCGGTGGCGCAGCGGTTGAGCGCTGGGTTGCGAAGCTGCCCGCAGCCTCTGCGGTGCGGGTTCGATTCCCGGCTGCTCCCTGACCACCAGAGGAGGGTCCCACATGGCATGCAGACCTCTCCTGCCGCCCGCTGCTCCCCTCAGCAGTGTACTTCGGTCCTTCTGCCTGCTCTGCTCCCCGCTCTGGCTCTGGTGAATTCTCTCACCCTCCCGCGCTTCTGACTGTACCCAGTGCATGTATAAACAAAACAAACAAACAAACAAACAAATAAATAAATAAAACATGCCTCTATTTAAAAAAAAAAAAAGACTATTCTATTAAAAAAAAAGATATAAATGATGAAATACACTTAAGCTAATAACTTACCAGAATAATAATATTTATTCATGTCAGATGGATTTTTACCTCTCTGAATTCTAGACATTCTTTTTTCCTAGGAGAGAGGACTCTCTTGATATAGAGGTTTCTGCCAGTGGTTACACAAAAGAAATGCAGGCAGATGATGAACTGCTTCATCCAGTTGGTCCAAATGATAAAAATGAAACAGAGGAGGGATCTGAATTCTCATTTTCTGATGAAGAGTTGTCAGAAAAAGCAAAGGTTTATAGATCGGACAATGAAAGTGAACAAAACTCTATAGATCAATCAGCTGACTGCCATTGCATATCATCTGGAGACCTTGAACAAATAAAGGAAGATGATTTGTCAGAGGAGAGTGCTGATGCACAGAACTTTAAAATGACTGGATTCAATCAAGCTTTAGAAGAAATAAAAGATCAGGTGGTTAAAAATAATTCTGTAACTGAATTTTCTGAGAAGATAAAGAAAACTGGAAATGACATCAGGCAAGATGATCAGACAGGTCAAGGAGTAATCCCTACAAGTTCTGAAGAATATGAAGATGAATGTCCTCATCTGATTGCCTTGTAAGTAAACAATGAATCCAGGTCTAGCAGCTATAGATTTCTATTGATTGATTTTTTTACTTTAATCTGGAGACCTTCATTTCTGGTAAAAGTGTTTTTTTGGTTTTTGGATTTTTCCCAAATGATGTGACAGAGCTGTACCCTGCACTTTATATCCAAAATAAAAACAAATAATCTTTGTGTTAAAATTCAAATCATTGGGGCCTCCCTGGTGGTGCAAGGGGTTTAAGTCTCAGCATTATCAAACTATGTATGGCCAGCCACTATGGCATGAGTTTGATCCCCAGTCAGGGAACTGACCCATATATGGTGCAGCAGACCTCTTGTCTCGCCTGCTGCTCCCCTCGGCAGTGTATTTCAGTAGATCCTCCTGTTCTGCTCCCCACTCTGCCTCTGGTGAATCCTGTCACCACCACCACCCCCCAGCATTTCTGACCTAGACTCCAGTTCTTGATTGCGTAAATAAATTTAAAGAAAAAAAAAACTTAATAAATAAAATTCAAATTATCTTCTACAACTGACCAGATCATGGATAGCCTATTGATTAAATTTTAAGCAGTCCTACCTTAAAATACAAACTGCTGATTAATTTCAAAGAATATAGGTTTCTTGACAAATTGATCAGGTTTTAGATAGGGGAGTTGTTCCTGTAGTTTTGTAATTATGCATCTAACATATAGCCCAATAAATATATTGTAAATATATTCTCCATAAAGTATCTGCTTGCAGTGAATACTCTCTGGTACTTTAAATATTCTGTCCTTATTCACATACAGGTAATAATAGTTAATGTTATGTCATTTTTTTTCTAAGAATATTTTTTTCTTATCAATACTAAAATCCACCCTCAGCTTAGATTAGCAAAATATCTAAAATTTAATTTTTTGGATTTGGGATAGCTTACCCAGGATCAAACAGCTGTAGTTTAATTAGGTTTTCAGTAAAGGCGTATATGACAATTAAATAAGCAATACATTTTTACATTTCTCAATACTTTTCCAAACTTACATGCTCAGGCTACTTTTATCTGTAGAGTTTTATTGTAAAGCAAAACATGGGAATTTTATTCCCTTTTTCATACAGCTTTTATCTTGAATCTTTGCACTACTACCACTTGAACAGTAAACATGTAAAAATTAAAATCAACGTTGGTAGTGTCTCAGCATTTTCTGTATTATAAGAAAATCTACATAGGTTAACTAGTCTTCTCAACACAGAATAATTTGTTCTGACCCTGAACACGTGTTCAGTAAGGTTTTTATTCACAGTAGGAACATAAAAGAACAAATGCTGTTTAAAAATACAGACTTTTGGAGTTAATATTGTCTGAATTTCTTATACATTGTATACATTAAAACTTTGAGCAATGTGTAAAGTAAGTTAGACCGGTTTCATGTTTGCAGTTTTTTCTGACTTCACAGAGCAGACTGTGGAGACTACTGTCTGTTCCCATCAAATATACTACTGTTTGGGACAGTGGCAAAAGGTGTTCCAAGAATCTGCATGATGAGAAGCAGATTTGTGTAATTCAATGAGGAAGAAGATTACTAGAAAAGAGGCATATGAATTGTGGGAAAGTGATCAATTTTGATTACTAAAAAGCACGCTAACATTTTGAAATTTTGATAGTGACTATCAGAATGCTTAGAAATGAAAATTGTTGATATATTTGGTAAAATTTGTATACAGTTTTACTTTTTCCTTCACAGAAGCTTTAATCTCTCTGAGGTATTTTATCTTTTAAGCTTTACTATCATGAAGGTATATAAATTAGACATAATCATAAAAATTGACTGAGATAAATTGTAATTTTGTTTTAATTTTAGAGAAGAAGAAAATATGGAAAATACTAATCAATGTCGAACAAGAACTCTGAGTGTTACTTCTATGGGCAGTGTATTAAGCTGTTCAACAATTCCTCCGGTAACTATTCATTCAGCAATTTCCAAATGTTTATTAAGTCACTACTGTGGACAGATTACTGAGCTTTAAGGCACTATGAGGATTGCATGATATGAAACAGCCTCAACCATTTGAATCCTATGTGTGAATAGTACAAAATTGCAGCAGGTATAGATGTAGTGTTAGTGTTTGCTCTTTAAGTGGAATGATCCAAGCTTTCAAGGAAAAAGCAACATGTGACTTAGCTTAAACTTGAAAGATATAAAAAAAAAATTTAGAACAAAGGGTAACTTTGTTGATTTTCATGAGGTCTAGTACAAGCGTTAGAGAGATGAAGAAATTGAGATCCAGATATGTTACCCATAATGAACAGCTTACAGCTGAAATGTGAAAATGCATCAGTTTCACTAGCTAGCTAGATCTTAGATTTTGAAAGAGAAAATGAGGCACTTTTAAAATTTAGATCTTGTTGTACATTTGGCAGCCATGGCTAAATGAATTTCATAAGGAACATTTTCTAGGCAGCATAATCAGTCTACCTCCAACCAAGGAGGTTTTCTGCCAGTCAGCTCCTCACTAGGCCACCCAGGAGGAAGAATCAGCTTGTTTCCTTTTGTAGGTTGTACAGAGAGATCAAATTACTTAACTGGCGTTTTGGGTTTTTGCCTTCTACTTCAAGGTATTAAGTTGAATACCATTGTAACCAATTTTCACTGGTAACTTAAAATGAGCAAAAGAAGAAAATAACTTTTGAATGTGGAAAAGAGAAAAATAAAATTACGTGGAAAGTAAATTCAAAAGAACAGGGGACTTGGTTTTTTCCTGAATTTCCTATTTCTCCTTTAGAAATACTGTCAGTAAGTTAAAATGTATGTCCTGTGGTAAATATGAGATATTTACCAAGTTAAATTAGAATTATCAAAAGCAAGCTAAAAATAACATCTGTTTTTAGAATTTCTGTGAGCTATACTTGACAATAAAAAGTTTGTTGAAGTGCTTTTTATCTACTATAGTGATTAAAAATATCAATTGCATATTTAAAAGATAATCACTAATTCATTTTTAAGTGATAAAAGCTTTTAAAAAGTAATTTCCCACTGAAAAGCTATACCTACTTTTACCTAGCAGCTTTTGTTGATTTTTGTTTTGATTTTTTTTTATTTTTTTCCAGTTTTCCTGATGGACACTAGGTGGCACTGTTGTTATTTGTTAGTCCAAGAATTGTGACTGGATTACTTTTGCTCTAACTTGTATTCCTATAGGAATTTAATTTCTTCTTTGTAACTATTATTTGGTATTTTATTGCTTGTTCATACAGAACTCTCAGTGTTTAGAATTTAAAATTCAAGATCTTTAAAAAAGTATCAGTAATATAAATAATGTAAATCTTTGATTAAATATCCTTGTCAAAATGGTCAGTTATCAATGATAGTAATTCATGAAATCTTTCCAGGAACTGGTGAAACAGAAGGTGAAACGTCAGTTGACAAAACAACAAAAATCAGCTATCAGACGTCGACTGCAAAAAGGAGAAGCAAATATATTTACCAAACAGCGGAGAGAAAACATGCAAAATATTAAATCAAGCTTGGAGGCAGCTAGCTTTTGGGGAGAATAATATATCTACAGTCTTAAATAATGTCTGTATATTGTTCAAAAAGTTGTTATGATCCCTTTTTAAACTTCTTTAAAGTCTCTTTTTGAACCAGGGCAGTTATGTAAACTATTTCATCTGTAAATTTGACTCATTCATTGTTTCTTCTAAAGAATAATTGTAAGGCCTCCCTGGTGGTACAGGGGGCTAAGCATCAGCACTGTGAAGCTGTCCCCAACTACTGCAGCACTAGTTCAATCCCCAGCCAAGGAAGGTGACCCACATGGTGCAGCAGACCTCTCCTGTCTCACCTGTTGCTCCCCTCAGCAGTGTATTTTAGTCAATCCACCTGTTCTGCTCTCCACTTTGTCTCTGGTGAATCCTCTCACCACCCACACCTCTGGCCTGTACCCGAGCTCTTGTATGCATCAATAAATCTTTAAAAAAATAAAGAATAATTATAATAATTCTGCTAAAGCAATCCAGTTTTCCAAGTAATTATATGACTGGTAAATTTGCTAAAATCTATTTTTAAAAATAGTTTTATTAGGAACATTTGATATTTAAAGATCTTAATACCATATTTCTATTAAAGAGATTGCTTAATTTGAAGTATCAGCTTTCCCACTATTTCTCCTCTGTTCACAGTTCTCTTGTTTTAAAGAACATGAGAAAATGCTCAGAAATCATTTAGAACATTGCCCAGCCTAATGTAAACAGCCAGTAAAATACAGCAATTGTAATAATATTTATCTTTTCTGAAATTTTGCTGACAACTTGGTTGCTGCACTTTTTTAACTGTATGCATAATTTTATTTTCTGCTATTTATATTGATAATGTGGCCATAGGAACAGGAATTTGAGTCCCATCAGGATTTTTACAGTTGCCAATTTTCATGTAAACCTGAGCCATGAAGAGTTAAGGGTTAAGGGAGGTAGTAGAAGGAATAGACAAAAGAAATGCCCTATTATTCCTAGCTGGGTAGGTCCAAAATATGTTCATTTCAGCATGGACACATAACTTACTGAGTAAGGAAAGAAAGAAAATACATGGTTCTATCTCCAAGATTTTATAATCCAGTGAGATATGATGGGTGCGTAAGTATGTATACCTCAAAGTATTCAAGTTTCTTCAACATTTGGAATCCAGGACAGTTAACAGTGCCTGTGAAAAATGACCACCAGATGGCAGTGTCACCCCACAGTCACCAGACGGCATTCTTAAATAACTTGGGTTGGTGATTAGATCTACCAGAGAAGATACAGGCAGAGATTTTTCCAAGATACATAAAGGCAGCAGATTTCCTTTCAACCTCTAAAAATTAATTCTGACTACTTGCAGGACCTATCATTACCTAATAAATTCACTTTAAAAATACAGGTGCAAAAAAAGGCCAAACACAATGCCCTTGAAAATTAACTTACACCAATTTTGGAAATAGGTAGTTTTAAATTTTAGGTATGTTTGTAAACTCAGGTTTTCATTTCTTATAATATCTACTTTAAAGCATTTTGATAACAGCTTAATAGACCCACAGGATGTTCATCTTAGAATGTATTTTATTTCACTGTCAAAGTATTTGGGAAGGAAACTGTGACCAATTCTACTCAGCTTTACTCAGTGAACACTTTGGGTACCAACTATATGTATGTGAAAAGCATATTACTGTTTGAGGTCTTAAGAAAGCAAGTCTTACCTTGTGGGTCACAGAACAAATTATTCAAATGTACAAATCTGAGCAATTATTTAGCTTACAAAATAAAGTCTAACCTTTTGGGATAATGATTAGTGCTAGCTACTAAAGATTTAGTAATAAATGATCTGGTAAGGGTTTAATTTTTTCTGAGTTACATCATTGGTGCTCAAAGGAAAGGTTACTAACTGAAGCTCAAGATAATTCTTTTAGCCAAGTACTCAGTAAATTTTCTGACAAAATAGTTGCCTCGTTAACTCAGCATATAAACCTGCTGCCTACATGTTTATCACTCACTTCTCCAGGATGGAAGGATGAGTTTAGTAGGTGCTCTGTAAGAGCACTTCCTCACACCGGTCTCTGGGACAGAGGGTCATTTCATCATCAGATTCAAACCCTTGGGGGGATGAAGGCTTACTATCTTCATTGTTCTTCATCCCTCAGAAGTTTGACCCTGATTTGCTTTCTGCAGTACTAAAGCCATCTTATGCAACAGTATAGGGCTGAGGTAGAGGTCAAGTTCAGGATAACCATGAGTGACACATAACCATGAGCATGGAAGTAACTCCAAAGCTTTTACAATATTTGCAAAGACTGATATTATTTCATTTTAAAGATAAATTTTTCTTCTACCTTAATACCGTAAATAATGATGTCAAAATTGATATTTTATATAACATTTAGAATTAGATTATTGTTGACTTGGTTCCATAAGTAGGAGCATATCTCATAATACTAATAATACATATTAATGGGAATGTATATCATAACACTACCTGCTTCCATTTAAAAAAAAAAACCACTTGAACTAAATTTTTTTTTTAAATGCTTACGATAAACTTTCAGTGGGTATAAGAGGCTTAACTTACTTTTAGGGGAAAAAAAATACATGTTCACACATCAGTTTCCAATTGTTTGGTATCATATGAATGATATCAGGAGGAAGTACACGAATGTCTAAGAGAATTTCTGCTAGCTGAAAGTGTCCTCTATTTGGAGAGATGAGAATAAAGACACACAGTTACAAAGCAGACTACTAAAGAGCCTGGCATCATTGAGGCATGCTGAGGAAATTCCAAGTACTGTGGATGAGTAGAAGGCCAGAGTGATTTGGTGAATTTTTGAGAGAGAAGGAGGATTTGGTTGAATAGGTAGACTGAAAAAGAGAGAGATTGTAAAGAGGAAATCATGCATAAAATCTGAAAGCCAGCAATGAATGTAGTACCCTCATTATGCTGTAGTTGGGAAAATAGTGTTTGTTTAGCAAAGGACAAACTAAAGAGGAATTTGAATTTTTTTTAAGTCCAACTTGACTTATTAGGAAAAGGAATAATTGTAGGTTTTTAAGAAGGGCAGTAATTTGATTTTAAAAGGAGGAAAGGGTAGAACAAAGGGAACTTTGCCAGTGTTGGAATAAATTGAAGGGACCTGGAAAGAATCTTAGTTTGTTTCTACAGTGTCCTAAGTATTAAGGTTAAGAAAACCTGGAATCAAATATTCTTATATCATGCAAGTGTTTTAGGGATTCTTTGTTGTTTTTATTTTAGGGCTAAGTAAACACTTTTACTGTTAAATTGCTTGCCCAAAGTCACATTGAGTGAGTACAATTGAGGGTGAGTAGAGGAAAACAAACTTTGTGTTGAGCCCAATGGTTTCTTCTGCAAATTCACTAGGGACCATGACCTTTGACTTGTCTTTCTGGTACTGTAGACGTGTGAGAGAAGACAGTACTCACAATCTCACAAGAGGTCCAAGTTAAAAGTCCTATCCTCCAGAAAGTTTTCTCCCCTTTTAGAAAATAATGACTTTCGTGCATCCCTGGTGGCGCAAGGGGTTAAGATACAACCTATGAAACTATCCACAGCCACTGCAGCCTGAGTTCAATCCCCGGCCAGGCCAGGGAACAACCCGCATGGTACAGCAGACCTCTCCTGACTAGCCCGCTGCTCCCCTTAGCAATGTGTTTCAGTCAGTCTGCCCGTTCTGTTCCCCTCTGTCTCTGGTGAATCCTTTCACCCCCCACACCGCTGGCCTGTACCCCAGTTCTTGTATGCATAAATAAATCTTAAAAAAAGAAAAGAAAACAATGACTTTCCCATAAGTCTTTTCATCTCACAAACCCAAGAAAACCCATATCCACAGATGAAAGTCCTAACTGGAACTTTTCTAATTTTTCATGGGCAAATTGGATGGCAGCAGAATGGTTGGCCTTGGAGAAGTTTTTTTTCCTTGAACTCAAGGCTACTGAGTTACCTTAAGAAGATAAGAATATATTACCCTCTAACCTGGTCTTTCTTCAGTTTCAATTTGTGGGGGGAAAAAAAGTCCCAGCCCTCTTTTTATAGTTTCTTATTTCTCCTTTAAACAAATTTTCAAAAGAAATAATGTTTCTTCTGTGTCAGCAAGATGCATGCTAAATGCAGTGCTCTGGTTGGGGCTGCATAGGAAGTAAAATGGAAATTATAGTTTACAGTGTGAAATGGATGGGCACAGGCTTTTATCTTAATGTAAGCATATCCAGAAATGTGGCCTGAATTGAATTAAGAGTATACTAATGATGCAGTCTTTACAGGAAGCTCCATCTAAAATATATGGAGCTGTGAAATTACTGGCTTGCTTGAACCTAATATCTCCATCAGCTAGCTAACCTCCGGTTTAAGTTATTTGTTTATAACCAATCAACATTCTCCCTGGGTTTGTTTTAATCTAATAATAATTTTTTTTCATTCTTTATCTGCTCACTAATGTTGCAAAGATTTCAACATCTCATTCAACTCATATCCCCAGAAACATTACTTTAGCTAAAGAAGAAAAGGTAGTTCCAGTTAGCCCGTGCAGACTGGGTGTGTGTCTCCTCCACAGCAAGTCCAATGAAGACTGACTCAGTCTCAGCTGGAGTTTCCATGCCTTCTCAGGATCAGTCTGATCACTTGATAGCCACAATTTGTGTAGTTTTCTCCTGACTACCCAACATAATAAATTCCTGTCCTAAATAGGGGGAGTGGGGAGAGGGGGAGATTTTTGTGGTAAAATGTGGGGAGAGGGAGAGGCATAAACAATTAGATTAACGTTTATGAAAATGTAAAGGTTGCTGGCTAAATCCACTCCAAAATCAAAACAAAAAAATTTAAACTATCCTTTTCAAAATACACACATATTACGCTGGAAGTCAGCCAGTTACACTTAAGGTAATCAGTTCAGCTTTCACAAAACACATATCTAGTGACCCTAGAGTTTGGTGTCCTTATCTCCAATCTTACACATCTGAGCATCCAAATTCTCCCACTTTTACATAACTGACTTTATCCTGGAAGTGTAGGCCCAGGAACTAGCAAAGCCTCCCTCAAGGATCTCTTTTGTCTCTAGAGTATTTCTTAAAGAATCAATGTTATTTCCCTTGGAGATCAACCAATACAAGGCTAAATAACAGAGCACATAAAACAATCCAAGATGACATGGGCTCAGGGAGATTGGATTCTCAGGTAAAGGGGTCAACTGCATGGTAGAAAATAGAAACCAGGCTTTGGGTGGCAATCATAATGCTGTATACCTGAGTTCTATACAGTGGAATAAGTCAATGTTCAATAAATTTTTTTTAATTACCCCATGAAAAGAAAACCATTAAAAAAATAATAAAGATGATTGGGGCACATTCAGGATGTCAGAGAGAGAGGTATGTGTTTGTATGTGTCCTAGATAAATGAGAGATTTGCTTTCAAAGTGTTTGCTGTTTAAGAGTGTTAGCTCTGCTCAGGAAAATAAGGGGCAGTTTACTAGTGGCTTTATCTGCATGGGGGGTATTATTTTAGAAAAGCATTTTTCATAATTTTCTATGAAAGTGAAACATATTTCTGTAATCTCTAAATGAGATAAAATCAGTTTCATATTTGTTCATGTAGTTCAACAGATTAATACTTATTGATGATTTCCTAATTGTAATGAAATACCAATGAACAAATGTCCAAGATCAAGTTTTTACGTAGCCTGCGATTTTAAATTTCTTTTGTCTAATAATCTGAAGTTGCCTTTCTAATTGACCCGCTCTTAAATACATTGATTAAAACATCTCTTTGGTCCTTTCTTAGTTGAGAGTAAACAAAGTAACAATGAGCAACCATTCCATTCCTTTGACTTGTTCCTTCCCTGTCAAGAGTTGATGTTACCCAGCCATTTATTTCTCCCACTGGTCTCTTCCTATTTGAGGTTAAACAAAGCTGACACTGAACAGTCATTAGCCAGTCATTACCGCTGCAAATTCCATTTCTTCTTGGCCATTTTCCCTCCCACAAATGCCCCAGGCAGCTCTGGCCCTTCCCATGCCCCCTACCCAACTCCCATTGGAATCTGGAAGGACATGATGTCAGTCATTTCCCATTGTTTTTATAAACTATTTGCTCTCTCTTTTAATCCATTTAGTTACATGACTCCAACTAGCTGTCCTTTATTTACTCTATCTTAAATTATACATTTTTAAGAATTGAGGCATTAGCAAGTAAACAAAGAAATTATTTCAGGAAAAATAACTTTCCTGAAACTCAATCAATATCTGTTCCCTTCCACAATCACCTGATTCTCTAGAGATGAGTGGTTATATATTGATTCGCTCAGGCCCGATTACTGCAGATTTAGTCTTTGGTGTCCACATGTCTTGTTCTGAAAACTTTCAAGACTGGCGTCTCAGCAATTTCACTGCAGCTTCCCCATCATTACCACTCTCTTGCTTTACCTACCCTAGCCTCTTCTGAACATAGCAGATTATGTTGTGGGGAGTCCAGGAGGATATTGGAGGCTCCTTCCTGCTGTTAACTAAAGATGATTCTTTGATGCATTGGTTATGTTTTCTGACAATCTGGAGTTTATTTCAATTGGTGACTCCCATCTTTTTATCATTTGTGTACCTGTAAGGAACCGTTTAACAGCAAAAATGTTATGAGGATGCCTTTCTCCCTAACAATAGGAATGAGTTTTCTTTCCCTTATCAGAAAAAAATCATTGCCATAGACATTTTTGTCTCATTGTGCATAAAATGGTGCAAAATACTGACCTTGATTTGACATATTCTCAGAGGTCTCTGTATTCCCTGGGGCTTGGACTGTGTGCTATTACATGAGCCTTTCTATTTCCCCAAACTCTCTATACTTGGTATTAGTCTGATAAGAATTATGAAAACATCATTTTGGTTTTCATCATAGTCATCTGCCGTTGTTTCAATTCTTTAATTTTTCTGCTAGCATTTGCCTCAGGTGGTTGTGGTTGACAGTGAAATCTAACATGTGAACTATATAGCATCTGCACTAAAAATAGACACATGGCACAGGGGTTTTTCAGACTCTTCCATTTCTATATCAAAAGAGAATAGTGAGAAACCAGCTAGTTGTTTTTCTAGAGCAAAAGACTTTGAAGAGGAGAAATCGTTGTGGGCAGAGAAGAAAAAAATACATAAGCCAGGGTTTTAAAAAACATCTACTAAAAGATGAAGCTTAATGGGAAAGAAGAAATTATAACTATTCAAATGAGAGCTTGTAAAATCCACCTTTCTAGAATTCTCTTTTCATTTCTTAAAGTATAATTCATTAAAGATTATGTTATTTTTGTGAAATTATCTTGGCAAAGTTGTCTTGGGGGTTTCTAAGAAGATGCTCAGTTTACCACTTTTATAAAAAAGTCTTGTGAAGGTTGAAAATTAGTTTTCTTAACACATTCATATCTTTCATTTTAGTTACTAGCATTGGTGTGAGTATATTTGAATTTATCCTATTTCTTTGTGTCTCTTGTATTAATAAAAGGATATGAAATTATAGGAATACAAGTGATTTGTTTGAAGACCAGTTCAGCTTTTAGGAAATAAATGCATGACTACCCCAAAGATTAAAAAAGTCTTAATAGGACATTTATTTTACATGGGAAAAATTATTTGGAATAATAAAGCAGGAACTTTTCCTGAAGTTGCAATTTGAAAAAAAAGTTTTGATAATATCTTTGCTTATTTGTAATATAACCACAGGATCGTAGAAGCTAGATCTAAAAGAGACCATTTAGTTCAACCCCCTAGTTTTGTAGCTGAGATCTCTGAGCCCAGCAAAGACAAGTGACTTCCTCTAAGTTAGACACATAACAAAAATTGAATTCCAAGTCTTACTAATTCCAAATTCAGTGCTCCCTACACTACTTTACACAACGAAAATATTTCTATGTACTACTTGAATTAAATTTAATACCATATAAAGGCCCATTTGTTGATTGAAATCGCAGCCTCAATCATTTCTTTTTTTTCCTGTGTTTTATATTATCAGCCTCACTCCTTTAAAAATTCTATATTACTTTTCCTGTTTCTGTATCAAAAATCTTGAACATCTTGGCTTCCAATTCAATATCACACAGAAAATACTCATTTATTTGCACTTTGTGACCAGTCAATGTATAATAGTTTCTGTCCATAGAATGTCTAGTTTCTGTTTTAAATTATAAACTCTTAGATGGCGAGGACACAGGCAATTTCCCATTCTGAACAACCCATGAAAGCACACATTGGGACCCTAAACAAGTATCTTAACATGAAGTGCTACTACGTTCAAGTTCTTTTTTACAATACTATCCGTACTGCACAGCTCTGTGTCTCTGTCGTGTGTGGCACACACTTCCTGTGGGCGCTTGCTAAGTGTGGTCATTATAATAGGAATTACTACTGCAGCTCTGTTCCTTCTGTTTCCTTTTATTAAGCTCACCCTCCTACCAACGAGCTGGAGAAGCTTATCACATGGAAAACATTTATTTTTATATAATCTTTAAAGGACTGGTTTCACTTAATCACATAATGCAACATAATTATGGAATCTAGAATGTGGAAAGAATCTCTTGTGCCTAGCCTTGAACAATATTTTTCTAAAAAATAAAGAAGTTCTCAATAACCCTTCCACATAGGTTACAGTCATTAAATCAGTTCTTTTGTCTCTGACAGAATCCTTATTACTTCAATGGATTACCATGACTTATATTTCTGTCTCCTGTGGAAAAACATTTAGCATTGTTGTGAGTCGTGTAGCACATTGGTTAAAAAAAAAAAAAAAGCTGTTTTCTTAAGATCTTTTAATGGCCACTATATTCTTTTGCTAAGTTTTTGTTTGTTTGTTTTGCTTCTCCTGAAATTTTTAACAGAGAGGAATAACATAAAATGAGAGCGAGGAGTGCATGATATCAGAATTAAAAGTCAATCTTGGGAATGATTAGTCTTGAAGAGTAAATAGGGAAGGAAGTATCCCCAGGCAAGTTGTAAGTGTCCCGGATTTGACTTGCTGATACCTCTCAAATATGACTATAATGGGGGGGGGAGGGGCTTACAACCAGGTTCCCAAAAAAGATGCTCCTGGATTCAAATAGAAGTGACCCTTTGATGCCTGCCTGAATCCACAATCTTTATAGCTCTTCTTTATCAAGAAAGAATTAAGTTACTCTGATTATGAGCCTGAAGTCCAGAGCTGGAAACTCCTTTGTTACTATGGAAATTTCCTTGAGAAACAACCTTCTTGATTCTAGGTAGTTGGGGGCAGCACAGTTGAAATTGAGGGACCAGAAGAAATAGCCACGTCAGAAAGCTGCACACCATTCAGGCAAAATTTGGTTGGAGAGGAAAGCTATCCCATGATTCCGGAACTTCCCCAACTAGCCTGTAGGTGGGTGTGTTTAACAGAAGGAAGCAATGGGAATTCGCCTGTCAGCCAGCCTTTAGAGCTAATTAGCTCAGCATACAACAAAGATAAGTGAGCCTAGGAGGAGGGGCCCCTGTGGGGTCTTTAGATTCTGGGAAATGTCTGATTGGCAGATGTTAAAAGGGATTCTTTGGTAATCCTGTGCATCAATGAGCTGCACAAATTCAGTCCAGGACTGCAAGAATTCAGGCATGAGGACACTGTGCAGCAAGCGCGCACAGGCAGACTCAAGATGGACAGAACCTTGGAGTCCCTGAGACATATCATTGCCCAAGTCTTGCCTCACAGAGACCCAGCTCTGGTCTTCAAAGACTGTAAGTACTGAAAGGGAAAAAGTTGTGTTTTTTTTTTCTTACTTTTTTAGAAAATAGCCCTAAACGCCTAGTCACATCCTATTTAAGTATGATTTCTCCTAAATCTCTGTAGTCGTGTGCTGTGGTCAGAGTGATATTTAACTTGTTCCTGACTTCAGTCAGATGAATCATTTCATTTCAGCTATGGGTATTGGTCACTGGGTTATTTTGTCAATGATAGAACTTGCTAACCATTTAGAAGGCTTGCCTAAAAATTTAAGGCTCATCTAAGATGTAGTGAACTTTTCCAGATGCTGATTTAAGTAAAGCAAGGCTGATTGGTACTAAGATTAAAACTGAAAATAACTTGAGTATAATAATAATATTTCCCTTTATTTGTTAACCTGCTTAAGCTATTAATATTGATTAATAGATTCTGTTAAAACAAGTTTTGTGTTTGTTGAAATTTTTGTTGCAAACAAAAACTAACAATAAATCACCACTGAGGACTTGAATTTTGGTGATAAATTATAACACTTCAGTAAAATACCAATAAAATAAGATTTCTCTTCATCAATACCCTCCTCCCACACCCCCCAAGAAATCTAAATGTCTATGGCAAAGTTATTTCAAAATATTTTTTTAATGACTATGAAAAATAATTCAATCAAGGTTTCCAATTCTAACAATACTATTAAACCATTTGTCATGTAACTTTGTTTCTGGAACCAATTTGATTTTTTGCTGCTGCAAAACAGACTATCTTCAAGTTGTATCTTATCTACAGTGGGTTTCGTATTACAAAGGGCTTCTGAAATAGAACTTTGCTATGGAACTGCCCAAAAGGTAAAATGCATATGGATTTTTTTTTTTTTACTTCAATAGGTTACAGGTTTCTTTGTGGATTTCGTTATGTTTGTCTCCATCAAACATCAATGGTTTGCCTTCTGATTGCTGAATAATGTTAGTTTCCAGATGTCCCTTTGGTTTATATTTCTCATGTGTGATGAAGAAAGAAATGTTAGACCATTTTATTCTATAAATTTTTCTTCTTAGAAATTAAATTGTAACCAATCTGTTCTCTCAGGCCTAAAGTAAAAATTCTCTCTCTCTCTCTCTCTCTCTCTCTCTCTCTCTCTTGCGCTCTCACCAATATTGTCTTCAAGGAAGTGTCAATAGCTGTTAGAACTAATAAAAATCACTCTCTCCCCCAGTCTAGCCTAGAGACTATTCGCATGTGATGTTTCTTTAAGTCAAAAGGGAAGGAAAGAATGTCTCTTTCTTACAATAACACAGAATTTACTAGTGAAAGGCAAAAGGGCTCTTGACCTGCCTAAAACTTTAGATAAACTGCACAGGACCAGTGGTCTTATAATGAGGGTTTAGCTAGTGGAATCAATGAAAAGAAGCAGAGGGAAAGTTTTTCACTGAGCTCATTGTGAATTTTAGAAGTTTAATCCAAAATTCTGTGGTCCACTTTTTTTTTAAATATTTATTTATTTTTGCATGCAAGAGCTGGGGTACAGACCAGAGATGTTGGGGGGGAGGGCGGTGAGAGGATTCACCAGAGACAGAGCGGGGAACAGAACAGGCAGATTGACTGAAATACGCTGCTGAGGGGAGCAGGGACTGAGGCAGAAGAGATCTGCTGTGCCATGTGGGTTGCTCCCTGCGGTGGTTAACCCCTTGCGCCAGCAGGGAGGCCCCTGGGGTCCACTTTTTAAACTGAATTAAATTCCAGCAATTGTTTACAGTTTCGCAGAGAGAATAAAATAGAAAAGGGTTAAAATAAAGTGTACATTTTATTCTTCCATCCAGACTTTTGGAGGAAAAACAAAACAGAGTCCTTTTTATATGTTTTCATTCATTAACAAAGAGGCTAAATTTGTTTCATTGCCTCTTATTTACGCTAGAATAGACGACCCCTCTGAATCTATTGCATGCCTTAGAAAGTGTGAATATATTATACCGCTGATCCCCTCTCATAAGCCAAATGGCAAATTTTTGTGCCAGGATTTTTCATACCATCAAAACATTCAAACACTTATTATCCTCCTGGAATAAATGGGCACGAGCTTTCTTACATTCTGGAAAAGGATATAAAACATCTGCCTGAGGGCCATGCCAGACATTGGAAACCTATCTAGCACATGGCAGAGGTTAGCATGAGGAGTCATTTTCTTTGGCCAACCCCTAAGTTGCTGCCGCCACACTCCTGTTTTACACAGCCTGTAAAAAGCTGCCATCAGCCTTGAATGGCAGATTCTGAGCCTCCTCTCCTAGAAGTTCCTGACTTCTCTGCCCCCAGCCCAGTCCAATTGCTTCCTGCCAGAAAGAAAGAACTAAGCACATGTCACTGCCAATTCCTTAAGAAAAATTGCTACCTTGCTTTCCTGTAAGATGAAAAACCAATCCACAAATTTTTAAAATCCAGCCCAGCTGAACAAAGAAGAACAAAAATCACTCAGAGGTCTTTTTCTAAATATCTCTCCTATAATTGCAAAGGCATTTTTCTCTCTTCATTTTGGAAACACACAGTAGAGAAGATGCAGAGGATCATTTGATTAATCTGTTGCCCTCAGTTGGCTTTTGACTTGTTAAGAACAAGCAATAGTACATGGAGTTTTTCCTTCAAGTTGGCCAAGAGACGCACCAACAGAATTTTTCTGGTCTGAGACAGATGCACATAGGATTAGTATCATTCACTTAATTAAATAAAATTTGCTTTTCTCAGCCAAGGAGTCCCTCCAAGTGACATTTTGCAAGCATTAAACCTCTCATTTCTTTTAGACAAAGTGTTCATCTGGCAAAGTTGTGATTTGTTTTTTATTTCCTTTCCTGGAAGGAAAAGAATTCTGTACCATGCCCACCCCGCCTTCCCTATTTCACTTTTCAAATGAAAAGGCATTTGAGGTTTACGCAAATCGACAGTGGGCTGTTCTCCACTATCTGCAAGTCTCCATCTTGTACCAAGTAGCACTGGGAATCCCTGCACCACCAAACAGAATGTCTCTGCAGAGAAATTAAGGCGTATCTCCAAGCTGCTCTCCATTCTTGGCTTTGTGTAATATCCAGTTTCTTTTCATGTGTCATGTCCAAATTCTAGCAACCAAAGATGAGCTATTCTAAAAACCAGCCCCTGTCAGCAATTCTGAGTATATGTGAGCTTACTATTTGTTTGCCACTGTTTGACAATTCCTCATACGTTTTCTCAAAGGAAACCACCACATGATTTCTTTTTTTTTTTTTTTTTTTTTTAATTTTCTAGAGGCATGTCTTATTTTATTTTTATTATTTGTTTGTTTGTTTGGTTTATACATGCACTGGGTACAGTCAGAAGCGCGGGAGGGTGAGAGAATTCACCAGAGCCAGAGCGGGGAGCAGAGCAGGCAGAAGGACCGAAGGACACTGCTGAGGGGAGCAGCGGGCGGCAGGAGAGGTCTGCGCGCCATGTGGGACCCTCCTCTGGTGGCCGGGGAGCAGCCGGGGATTGAACCGGCTGCAGAGGTTGCAGGCAGCTTCGCAACCCAGCGCTCAACCGCTGCGCCACCGGGGAGGCCCACCACATGATTTCAAGATGCTTGCACTTTCAGATTCTAATCTGAGTCTTAACTCTTTCAAATTACAAGAGCAGGTAATAGTCTTATCTGCCATCATTGGACTCTTTCTTCATCCATTCATAGTAATACTCAGATGTCAAGTCCTTATCGTGTGAAGATGGGCACTATGCTAGGAACATTTATTCTTCACAGCAAGCCAGTTATGTGGGTACTGTTGCTATCGATAGGTGAGGGAACTCAGATGCATTATGGCAGTTAAGGTGACTTGTCCAAGGTTACACAGCTTGTAAGTAAAAGAGCCAGGGTTTGCTCTTCCAACTCACCTTGAAGTCATTACAAAACATTGCCTCTTAAAGTTGCTATATTACATATTAGTCATGCTGTTAGATCAATAACTTTTGGAAAACAGAGGAGGTAGAGACCTGAACTTTTCTGAAAGTAAGGAGAAAATCCATTCAATAGGCAAATCTGAACAAGGGTATGAGAGAGAAGGGCATCTTTGAGGAGAGAGAACTTGTCCAAAGCCAGATCAGGCAATGCAAAAAAAAATCGATGCATTGAGGGAGGTGGAGACAAGTCTGAGAAGGCAGGTGGAGTCACACTGAAATGTAGGCAATGGGGAGCCATTGGAGTTTACAGTGATCCTAGATTAGTTCTGGAAGTTTATGGCCTATGTTGCTTTCGGGGAAAAGATTATATTGACATCTGTTGGAAGTACACTTCCTGACACCAGGCTGGAGAGAACTAGCTTTTTCACAGCAAGATTCCTTTTGTCTATTCAGGCAAGAAACAAGATTTGTGAATGTGAACCTGCCCCAGGGAAGAAACCACTTTTTCTAAGTGAAGGCCAAGGTCAAGGCAAAAGTTCTCAGGTTGTTGAAAAGTAGCTTAGTTGTCACTGCAGCCATGAGCATGCTTAAGTTTCTTACAAAGTGACATGATAGATTTCATTGACATGTTTCCACCAATTTTATAATGAAAAAATAGACTTGAAACTTCTCCAAACATTGCACAGGTAGGAGGAAATTTCTCACATATTTACATTACCTCTTCAACTTAGGGGAACATTTTTATGCATAAAAGGTTCTATTACATCAGATAGGTGAACACATAAAAAAAGTACATTTTATTTATAAAAAGTACATTTTATTTTTATTTAAAAATATCTTTGTAAACATGAATCTGGCTGTATGCAACATGAGAGCAAAAATCCTCAAGAGTCATATATTTTCTCCACCCTCTGCCTCTTGGTGTAGTTACCTGAAATCTATGAATTTGACGATACATTTATGGATTTTGCATTTCACAGAGTAGAATGTAAAGGATGAAGGTACTTATGCAGTAAAATCCCTACACATATTGCATTGCATTCCACTACATAAAATGGCCTGAAAAAATATAGTTTAGGAAAAAAAACCAAAAACCTCCACTGCTGTATAGTTCATTTTACATTAATGATAACATCTTAATTACAATAATTGAACTCTGCTAATTGTGGCATCTAAACTGTGGGAGTCCGTTCCACTGAAGCCTATTTAAATACTAATTTTACTTTATTTACTACAGGATATGTCTTTTTTTAATCTGAATTTATGCTCAGAGAAAAATGCATATTTCATTTTCAGCTATTACTGACTTAAGCACTATCCTGTTCTTTTTAATTTAGTAACTATACAGTGTGAAGACTTCAAATACTGAAAATATCAGCCCTAATTTTTTGATCACGAGTGGCCACATCTGCCCTAATACATTTATTTCTTAGTATGAAAATGAGATTAAACAAATCAAAATAAAATTTTGATTGACATCCATTCTGTGATCAAATCTGATACCTCTTCATGGTCTGCTGTCTCATCTCACCACAGGCTTTTTTTTTTTAACAGTTGAGATTTGTTAGCCTGAACTCAACTTTAACAACTTCTGAAATTCATGTGTTAAGTTACAGCCCATAATAGGATACAGCTGCACGAGGGTGAGTTTCTAAGCATATGATTTTTCTGTTTAAATGACACGGTTTTACTGATTATGTGCTACAGATTGATTTAAGAAATGTAAGACAACTTTAGAAGCCTTTCATACAAGAATCTTCTTTATTTAATACATTTCATATTGAAGTTTTAACCCTAAAGGCTCTGATTTCTTTTCCTCTGTGTTCAAATGCTCACAAAAATTTACTCTATCAAGATAGTTAAAACAATCCTATTTTAACAAAAAGAAAAAAAAGAATCCCATTGGAAGTTCAATATTGACAAAACAGGCAAGGCACTCCTTGAGTCTCTCTGTGTTCTCTCACTGGTGCCCATGGAATGCTATTTGAGTTATGGTTTTGCTTTTTTTTCCCAGCTGCGATGATAATCAGTTGATCCCTATTTTGATCTCATCCCCTTAGGCAGCTGCAGGGACCCATCATCTAGTCACCACTCCTCTGGCACATCCGCCTGTCCTGTGTAGTTTACATTTCTCTCGTATGGTTTTGTACAATGAGTTATAGCTTGGCGGGCATGTTTTTATCCACAGCTACATAGGAAGTCCCAAGAAGGCAGAGCCATACCTTGCACTTCTGTGTAACCCAAGGTGCCCCCCACAGCACCAGGCACCGAGCAGGTACACAACAGACATTTTCTGGTTGTGCATTGGTTTTCTCCTTCTTTAAAAGGATGTTATATTTTTTCCCATTATTAGGTGTTAGATGTTTCCCATTGTTTATGATGAAATAAACTGTTTCATTTCAATCATGCCTTCTAAGACTTCCTCCACTGGCACCTTGATCACAACTGAGTTGCACACAGGTTAAGTAACAGCCAGGTGAGACAGAAGCCTCCATAGGAAAAGAGGCTCCAAAAATAAACACAGCTACCTTGGACAACTTCCCCAGAACACTGCGTGATTGGCGATGCCCCACATTGGCACCGTAACTTAGTTGCTAATCCTATGTCTCTCCTAGGTCTGGCCTTTAGTGTGGGTCCCCAAAGGCTATGCGCCTTGCTCTTTAGAACCAAGCAATCTCTGTCCCTTGTACATAAACCCTAGGTAGATTGCTGCAGTGGGGTCCTTAAGAACTTTCATTTAATGACTAAACTCACATTTGCACAGATTTGATCATTTTAGCTAAACAGAATTGGTCAGCAAAACAACAATTTTGTTTCTTTTTTCTTGGCAGGGTGGGGATTCCTTCTTAGTTATCTAAAATCAATAGTCCTACAAAGTCTCTTTTAACTACAATGAAATATTGATGCCTAATGGAACATGGGAAAAATATATACTTTCTAATTGGTTAAATAGATTACATCGGGCTTTTATTTTATGCAGTTTTTGTGATTGGATGACATCATCTGACCCAGAGTGCACATATTAGCCACACATGGGAACTCAGGCTTGCTGTTACTGTTTAATCCAGTACTCAATGATATTTCATTTCAATTTAACTTTGTCATTCCCCCTTGCTCCTTCATAGTCTTTCCTCTCTACTTTCTTTAAAAAAAAAAAAAAATTACCCTGCACTTCCAAAGATATATAAGGGTTTTAAAAATGTGTTATTTAAATTCCTCCCACAAATGATTTACAGTTCAGTAATTTTAATTCTAAAGATGAAAATTAAAGCAAAAAGAATGATATCTTGCTTTCATATTTTGGAGAATCTCCCAAGAAGTTAACTGTGTAAAACAACCCAAAGGATTATAATTCTCTCAGGAAAGTATTCAGGATAGGGGATGGAGACCAGACCAGAAGAAAAGAAAAAGCAAACAAAGGAGAAACACAACCAGCTTGCCAGCTGCTGCAGGGGCTGGGCATTGACTCTGGAGCATTAACTAAAAGAAAGTTCCTCTGCTGGGAACAAAGCAAGACTCCGAGCTGTCTCAGTCCTGCTGTGTGGCTGTGGCTACCTTTGAAAGAATGTCTACACAAAAGAAAAAGGGGCCCAAGATTCCTGCACATTGTGGCCAACCCACAAGCTTTGTCAGCAAGATTTCATTAGCCTGGTAAAACCTGGAAATGCCTGAGGATGGTTGGAAGCCACTAGACAGCCCCTCGGCTGGTCCATCAATGTCCTGGGTTCCCTCAAGCCAAGCACAAGACCCAAAGATACCCCATTTTGCTACCAATTCCATGAGAAGGGAACCTTGGTGTGAAGTCTTGAGCCCATTAAACTCTCGGGGGGATGGATCCTTTTCCATTTTTTCCTCAATTAAACTAGGAAATCACAGTGGTTGATTGAATTGCTAGAAAAGAAAATACAAATTAACTTTTAAAATATCACCTGTTAAGGCTAATTTAATTAGAGATTATATTAAAATATTACATAACATAAATCCATCTGCTTAAAGGCAGAGAATCAATTTGAAAATATGTGAATCATCTTGAAAGCCTCTTAATGATTTATCCTTAAATGGTAGTCTTTCCAATTTGTCGTTAATTGTTTTTGGCAAGGGAAATTACACCCAGCTTGAATTTTTTCTCTTGGAAGGCATAAAAACAATTGGTTCTTTTTTATTTTAGATAGATTTATAACACACTTTAGGATCCGTTTTTGCTGACAAATGACTGTCTTCCATGCAGGACTCACCTCATATTAGGTAATTGAACTGGACAATGAACTATATTTCTACATTCCTGAAGCATAAGCAGTGATTAAACATTAATTTAAAATAATTACCTTCCTTTGTAGTTTTTGCTAAGAACAGATCTATTGCCTTGAGATTCATTAAAAAGTGAAAAATGGGGCAAACCTCCATGTTTCCAAATTTTGAGACTTATGTAGCATTTCATCCATTCATTTTCTGACTGTGATAGTGTTGACTTTACAAATGAATATAAAAAAGATTTTTTTCCTTTCCATCTCTGAACTCTTGCATATTTTAGAAATAAATTAAATAGCACAATGTACACAATTAGAAAGCTTCCAGACTTGCTGACTATTTTTAGAATATTTAATGACATGGTTTCCAATCCAGGAACACTTAGTAGCAAGATGCAATATGCAAGCATATAATCATGCCTTTTCCTTTCTTCCTTTACCTTCTCTAACTGCACAAATAATAGCTACCACTCTAGTGCTTTCTATGTTTGAAACTCTATTCTGAACATTTTCCAATGTAAGCCTTACACCACCACCACCTGTGATGTAGATACTGTATTTTACATCTAGAACTGAAGTGTGGAGAAGTTAGGTGTCTGTTTTTTAAAGATTTATTTATGCATACAAGAACTGGGGTATAGGCCAGAGGTGCAGGGGGTAAGAGGATTCACCAGAGACAGAGTGGGGTAAAGAACAGGCAGACTGACTGAAATACACTGCTGACGGGAGCAGTGGGCGAGGCAGGAGAGGTCTGCTGTGCCATGTGGATAGCTCCCTGGCTGGCCAGGGATAGAACTAGTGCTACAGAGGCTGCAGATAGCTTCGTAGTGCTGTGCTTAACCCCTTGCGCCACCAGGGAGGCCCTAGGTAGGTGTCTTGCAGTGAGAGCGACAGATTCAGACCTAGGTAATCAGAGTTCAAGCTTTTAACTACTAGGGAAACTGCCTGTTGATAAAAAGTAGTGAGATAAGATGCAGTATGCATTTTTGGGGTGTTTCAACCAGCATCTGTATTTGAGGGCTCCTCTCTAATGTACACTATAAGCCATGGGCATTTTCACTCTCCTCACCTCAAATTCCACATGAAAACACAGATCACGTGTCCCTATTAGCGGCTCCATCATGTCCAGTCTATGAAAATGACAAGCCCTGAATTTTTAGAATTAAAATGCTCTGAGTGTCAAGTTGTTGACACTCGGACTTCCTGCCTCCTTTAGGCTGGCAGAAAAAACAGCCTTGCTTGCGTCATCTCCTACCCACTTCTCAGAGTTTTCTGTCCAAGTTCCTCCCAGAAAGCATTCTTCTCAGGCTCACCCAGATGTACAAGAGCAACTGTACATTTTCCACAACTGTCTGGACCCTTTCTCTGCATGAAGGCACCACCACAGGCAGGGTAGCACCTTAGCAAAAACAAAGGACAGGGGACTCTGTGCTTGACTGTCCCCCCTACTTGGTTAAAGCTAGGGCACTGGGATCATGGAACTGGCTTCCAATTTTTAGGAGAAACTAGCTCTCCTTACTCCACCTCTTGTCAAAGTGTACCCCCTTCCTTATGGTGCCTTTTCCTATCCTTCCTGCACATAATTCCTTGACTGAGACATAACTATTTTCCTTACGCTTTTTGTCAAATGCCACCCTCACTCCTCATGGGGCACACCTGTCTCCCCACATCTGGGTCTGAACCTGAGGTGATTCAGCTTAGGTCCTCCTCCTATATGAAGATTTTTCCTGATCTTTTCAGCCCATATGTATCCACCTTTTCCCCTTGCATTTATTTAATTACTATGCTATAAACTTTTAAGTTTAAAATACTAATATAAAATCATCTCTGTTCTGCAATGTAGCACACTAATATTTTGTCCAGTAATTATATTGTGAATATACTATGTCTGCAATCCAGTTGTAGGTCTTTATGAACAGACGCCTGTCTTGAACTTTTTTTTCGCTCTAAACTCAAAGTCAGGATCACCAGGTAGACCATGCCAGCGTCTCATTGCTGGATAATCATGGTGTTCTGTTCCACTGATATCAGAAGCAACTTTCAATCCTTTTCAAAGATGTCCCAGAGAGTCAACATAAATGAATTAGACTTGGCACTCCAAGAGAAAAGTCCTCACCATCCCCACTTAGCATTTTTCTAAGTTTAGATATCATAAAGCAAGCAAGTGACCAGCAATCACATGTCTACTCTGACAAGGCTTCATTTTTCTGTACCTGCTCCACTATTTCCAACTGGATCATGCTCTGTGGGCACCAGAGAGATTGACACATGAAACTTACTCTTCCACAAGCACGTTTTGACCTCTCCATGAATCCCAGTGATTTCCCTAACCTTCTACACCTTTAGACAATTGCACTGGAAATTTTCAGATATGTAGAGTTTTCTGATTCCAAATAAATTCAACAACTCCTTCTAGGTGAATAGCCTTGTGCTGGACACCAAGGAATCTATAGAAGAATAAACTTGAGCTCCTGCCCTCTATAATCTCACAGTCTGCTGTGAGTTAAAAACAGGAAGCTGGACTCTGTAAGATGAATTGTTATCACAAGTCCTTTCATTCCTCTGAACAGAAGGAAGTCCAGCCAAGTCTGACTTGATAAATTTAGCCAGGAGCACCACATCCATTTTATTAGCATGGTTTCCAAGAGATTAAGTGCTAAGTCACAGGGCCACTAATGGAATAGAGCTCAGTAAAGAAGATTCATGTAGGCTGGAACCAGTGAACAAGGTATGATGGAGGAGGCGGTATTTCCTTTGAGGTATGGATGGATAGAGGGGAGGGGAAGAAACAACACTCAAGTAGAAGGGAGAACTTCAACAAAGGCACAGATGCAAAAATAAGCACGATGTGTTCAGGGATAGGTAAAGACACTGCTTTGGTTAATTGAGGATTTCTGCTCAAGTGTCAAAGTTTGGACAGCCGAGGAGTGACACATTGTTGGATGCCTTCACTGGTTGTTTGCCCTCGTTAAACCCTCAGTGATGGCCTTTATAACCAAAGAGAAAGCTAAAGGACGGAGAAAAGAAAATGGAAACCTCATTTATTAGAGATTTGCTTAGGAATCTAATTACCACTCTGAAAACTGTCATGTTCAAATGTTAAAACTGAGTGAAGAAGAAAGCAGAAACACTAATATGTATAAACTACGTAACAAATTGTCTTATTGTTGATACATAAAATATTCACAACTGCTGAAAGGATTTGTCTTGGTCAGTTTGGGCTGCTGTAAAAAAAAATATATCTATATATATCTATCTATATCTATCTATATATCTATATATCTATAAACCAGCCAGTCTATGGTATATATATATACCATAGACTGGCTTAAACCAGAAGAATATATATGGTATATATATATGGTATATATATATATACCATAGACTGGCTGGTTTAAGCCACAGAAATTTATTTTCTCACACTTCTGGAGGCTGGGAAGTCCAAGATCAAGTTGTCACCAGATTCACTTCTTGGTGAATACTCTTCTTGGCTTGTCAATGGCTGCCTTCTTGCTGTAGCCTCACTGAATTGAGAGAGGAAGTCCTACTATTTCTTCTTCTTATAAAGGCTCCATTCTCATGACCTCATATAAACCTAATTGCCTCCCAATGGCCCCACGTTCTATGGCCTCACGTTCTAATACCATCTTATTTGGAGTTAGGATTTCAGCACATGGATTTGGTAGGGGATTTGGGGAAAATAAATAATCAGTCCATAATAGCATCTATCACTTGTGTTTGAACAAGCAATGTAGAGTGGAAGAATTAAGAAATGTAATGTGCAAAGTCAATTCAGAGGTTCAATGACTTTCTTTACCCCTCAGATGTTATAAGCTAATAGAATTCACAAAGAGAACTGAATTTCATGCCACTATTCCCAGGATCTCTCCAATGATCTCCTCTCCCTCTAGTTCCTTCCACACCCCAGCCTCAACTATTTAGTAATTCTATTTCTTTATAGTAATCAGTTACTTGACCACCTGTATAGTCATCTGTTATATATCAGTTACAATGACAAAGGCAAAACCAAAAAGTGATCTTTGGTTGCTAAACCCTGAGTTAGAAGGGCTGTTCTGATTGTTCAGCACCAAATTGCTATTATCTGCTCTTCAGGTCCCCAGTTGAGGATTCACTCCCTCCTTCATGGCTGGTGGCTAGATTCACTGGATGACCAATTTATCTTGTCCTAACTATGGATAAAGTCCTTTTTCTCTAGTCAATTGGGACTAAGTAGAAACTTTTCAAAAAGAACTTTACTAAATGTTGGGAGAAATAGTGCATGGCCAGTAAAGAATGAATTCCAGACAGTAGCTTCCTGACCTTGTAGTAGAAGGCACATTCAGGCAGAGAGACCTGACCTTGACTATGCATGTGCCCCTCTACCCAGGAAACCTGCTAGAGAGTCTAGAGAGTCATCTGTTTTTGTTCCTCTTGTAGTCTCTCCTTTAGCCATTTTTTTCCTTGAAAGAAAGAACTAGAGATGGAGACCTCATCACAATTCTCTCTGAGGCAATATTGACTGAAGGTGGGTCATCACCATACTTGTTCACATGGACACAGGCTGCTCATTCCATTTGAAAGTTTCAAGCTGGAAAATTGGCAAATCATTTTATGAAAAATATATAAATATTGGCCTTGCTCTATTTGACTTGGTCAAGAAAAAGTGCCAGGAAAAATGGACCTGGGAAAAGGTTAGTGAAGTAATTCTTATAAGAGCTCCTTATACCCCCCCCACCAATAAATATCCTCACAAACGCAGCATGTCTTCCACACTTTTGATGACATTCAAATACTCAGCTAACATATATACATTCCTACTATGTTCTAGACATCGTGGGGTTGGAGAAAAATTTGTAATTATTTTTCTAAAGATCACTGTCTCCAGTGGAGCTAGATGGGTATGAAATAAACTTAAATGCCAAAATAATTAAGACGTGACTGGGGTGAAAGCAGACTATAGAGTCAATGGTTATGTGATTATACCCTAAGCATCTTTTATTTCTTATCTATAAGTTTTGGCTGATATAAATTTCTAGGAAGCATAGTAAGGATAAAATGAGAAAATAGTGCCTGTCGTATAAGGTATATGATCAGAGATATAAAGATAGTACTATCTTCCTAAAGCAATACTTTTCGAACTTTAACTCAAGAAACTATCAGGTTACCTGAGAATCTTGTTAAAAATGCAGATTCTGATTCAATAGGGCTTTGATGGGAACTAAGAGCCTGAATTTCTTACAGGTGCCCAGGTAATATCTGCTTTTCAGGGTCCTGCACTTTCAACACTTAGAAATAGTTTTGTTTTTGTTTTCATTTTTGAGGAGCTAATGCTGGAGGTGAAATCTTAAAAAATGAGTAGGTGCCATCCAGGAAGACTACTAACAGTAGAAAGAAAGATATGCCAGTAGCATTAAAAGTATGGGAGAGTGTGAGATATGGAGTAAAGTTTGGAATGAGAGTAGCAAGACCATAGGGTTTCTACATTTGCCAGGAGTTACTTATTCTGAAGGACTCAGTAAGATTTTAAGATGTGAGTGATTTGATCAATTATGAGATTCAGAGAGATTATCATGGAAACAACTGTAGAATGGGTCAGATGGGATGCGATCAATGGGATATTGTGGTATATTTGATGAGATATGAACCAATCCAGGCAGTATGGACTAAGTGGAAGTGATCACAATAGGAGACATTAAGGATATGGAATTGACAAAACTTGGCCATTTATTAGCTACAGCAAGAGGAAATGAAGTTTAAAGCATCCTGATTTTGGTGACTGTAGGTGATAACATCACTTAAAAATTCAGGTGGAATAAAAGAAGTTCAAAAGCAAGAGAAGAGCTTCTGGAAAAGAAAATGAGGTCAGTTTGGGAATATGTTGAATTTGTGTGACATCCAAATGTATCTTTGTTAGTATCTGCTAGCAAAGGTGGAGTTATAAGGGGATGATTTGGGAAATGTTGGCATATATTGTGGTAGGTAGAGTCATGAAAATGAGCTCTGGCATTCAAAGAAAACAGTAAAGAGGAATCAAGAGAAGACAAGGACAAGATTCTTATACAAATCAACATAAGGGATGAGCAGATGAGAGAAATCCACAAAGAAACTGGAAGAACAGATTAGAGACAAGCAGAAACAGGAAAATGCTGTCTGAAACGTCTAGAGAGCTAAGAGTTTCCAGAAGAAATTGATCATCTCTAGCAAATGCAGCTTGAGGTCAGTTAAATTAGGATTTAAATTAGGAATTGGAGTTTTGCCAGAGGTTTTTTTTTTTTTTTGGGGGGGGGGAGGGGGGAATGGATGTCCTGAATGAACTCCACAAGGTTTTATGGACCCCACCCCCTCCCCCAGACCAAAGAAATCCAAGACACCAAGGACTACAAATCCAATAATGTCATCACCACCAAAGGGAGAATTGCTGGGAACTGAGAGTGGAGTTAAGCAGCAGGCTTGGTATATAACCAGACATGTGGGCCTTGGGGGGCGGTCCTTGGTTTTTTTGCTGGTTTTCAGTGTGCTATTGGGGTTTCAGCTCAGTGGAATTGGTAGGACACATTCACCAATCTTTCTGAGTTTTTCCTTTCTTCATTTGCCCTTTTTATAAATAAACCCTCTAACCTTTATGTGTGTAACCGCAGTTGAGTCTCATCATAAGTCCCTTTTAAGCACACAGGTGAGGACCCAGAGTCAGGCCAACCCATTTCATATTGGGGTTGTCCTGTAACAGTTTTAGTCAAATATTGTAGAGGATAGTCAAATTGTGGCGGGTTAAAAATAAATGGAACATAAGAAAGCAGAGTTCGTAATGTAGACTATTCAGTTTAACTGCTTGGTTATAATGGTAAAAATTTAATAATTAATACTAGAAGTAGTCCTAAGGTTGAGTCTTTTATTTATAATAATTGATTCTTTGATTTATTAATTCATTGTCTAGCATACTTATGGCTCCTGAGGAGTAAAGAGGAAACATTTAGAAGTAGGAGTTCAAGAGAATGACTTAAATAGAACAATGCACAGGACAGGAAGCATAAATTCACTGGAGACTGGCAAAATAAAGGGGTGCTGTACACTTGTGCAGATTGGTCCTGAGTTTCAGGAATGGATATTGCACGCTTGGTTGCCCAAGTTTATTCTGTAACATGGCAGCAGGATCATGGGTGAGCACTGAAGCTCACCTGCAGCTGGAGACGAAACTGTTTAGTGATACCTAACTTCAAACTTGTGTGGTTTTCTTCAGCAGTATTTGACCCTCTTCTCACATTTTCTTTCACAAAAAAATAAAGGGGCATGTGCTTCATAAATGGAGCATCCTCTGATAAACTGATCTTTAGAATTCCAAACAGCAAGCTGGTCTTTTTCCCCGTGCACTCCATTCATCTAGTTTCCCAGTCGACAAGAGGAGATAGAGATAGAGAGATGGATTGTGTGTGCACACGTACACATGTTACACTGCTTAGAGGCGATGACATACATAAAGCTATCAAAGAAATCTTCTAAAGTTGAGGGATGAAAAATTTGAAACGTGCTCCTTTCATTCATGCAGAAATTTTACTTTGTACATACTTTCCAACTCTTTAATCCACATAACTTTACATGCCAAACATTCTTGTGTCATTTTACCTAGATAAACATGTGCCTTCATCAGCTTTTTCCAGTGACCAGCTGAACATTATTCAGCTATGAACTAACTCAGCAGGCTAGTGGCCCTTGTTGACTAACAGAGCAAGAGGCTGCTGGCTTTGGTTTTAGGTTTCAATTGTCAGGCCATGTCTGCTGAATCCCGGAGGTCAACTGCAAGAATCAGCACAAGTCAGCCAGCTCAGAACTCCTTGTTTCCATGGAAATGGGAGGGAGGAGAGGATGGGGGCAGAAATACAGTTTAGAAAATAAAAGTTCTAGTTTTATTTTGACTTTCCCCAATGGGTAAAAAATGTTTCACATATTTTTGGATGAATGAAAAAGCTCTGTGAGTACCCATCTTACTTTGATCACTTCACTGTGGATTGTATTGGTTAATTCAGTTATCCCCTCTGATAGTCTTACATTTTCCAAGTTTCCTTCCCAAAACTCTTCTTAAATACTAAACGCCGCATGTTTTAAATATACTCAGGCATCCAATTCCATCGGCATCTTCAGAACTTGCCTGAAGTACGCACCATAAAGCTGATCCGTGACCTAAAGTTGTGGTTGAAGAGCCAGGTGGTCTAGTTAACAATTAGAAGGTGACTGTGCAATGATTTTGCCTCCAGGTCAAACTGTAACTCTCCTGCCTCCCTGAAAGTTATCAGGCTCCAACATTCGGAAGCACATTCAGGAAGGCACTCAGGAGAATGCCAAAGGGCATAGATGCCATGTTACATGAAGAATGTTTGCAAGAACAGAAACACTTTAATCTAGAACTTGAGGAGACCCAGGACTTGTCTGTATTGGTACACTTTCATGTTTAAGTGAGAGCCACTCATTCAAAGCAGCTTAAGGAAAAAGCAGATGCATTGGTTCTGAAAACTCCAATATCCAGTCAATAAGCCTAGATTTGGGTATGGCAGGAACCCGAGGCTTCAAACTGTGCCATCAGAACTTAACCTCTCCTCCATTTCTTTTCTCTACCCTTCTCAGCATTGGCTGTCTTCTCAGCCGTATTTCCCTTTGCTTGGGCGGCACCACACCTCCTATCCCCCAGCAACACTCAACATTTCCAGCAAAAGTCATGGGTTCATTGGCTCCAAATGTCTGGCTTTGGTCAGACCCTCACCCCTCAGCCCTAGAGAGGACATGGTTGAAAGAAATGTGGTTCATAAAGGAAAACCTTTCCGCTGTCCTCATGAGAGATGCAAATGCCAGGCGGCAAAAACAGCAGGTGTCACACACAATCTTCAAGTATGTGGTGGGCTTTCACATAGATGTGGCAACCATGTGCAGGGCAGGCAGGCTGGACTGGGGGTTTGGAAGCTGGAAGCAATCAAGTCCCCAGCAAATGTTTACTCTTTGGTCTTCCTCTCACAGTCGGCATTCATCTTCTCATAGCTACAGTAGCCACCATAGCCGTCTTCCTGTCTGAGTGATGCTGCCCTTATATGCTCAGCCTCCAGACTCAGGTGTGCCAACTCACACACGCCACACCACACTCCAGTTGTCCGCCATTAGGGACGTGAGCCCCAAGCCCACGATCCCAAGCACCTCCTGCCTTTAAAGATGCAGGTGAGGGGCCTCCCTGGTGGCACAAGGAGTTGAGTTGCAGCACTATGAAGCTATCTGCAGTCACTGCAGCACGAGTTTGATCCCCAGCCAGGGAGCTGACCCACATGGTGCAGCAGATCGCTCCTCTCTCTGCCCACTGCTCCCCTCAGCAGTGTATTTCAGTCAATCTGCCTGTTCTGCTCCCCACTCTGTCTCTGGTGAATCCTCTCAACCCTGAAGCTCTCGCCTCTACCCCAGTTATTGCATGCATAAATAAATAAATCTTTAAAAAATAAATAAAATAAAGCTGCAGGTGATAGCCACAGAGGCCAGTGGTGTAAAAGTCTAACAATCACTTACCCTTCAAGGGAATAAATGTCCACAACACCTCAGAAATGAAAAGCTGGCCACTTACATGAGTCTTACAGGAAAGCAGATTTCAGCTTACTCCCCAAAAGGACATTTTCACTGTTAGAACCATTAGCAGCTGAAATGGGCACCCTGAAATGTGCCAAATACCCAGTCCTTTGGTGTGTGCAGGCTCGGGCCAGATGGGCAGCTGTCAGGAACATTATGGGAGGAATTCCTGCATTAGGCAGAGACTTGCCAGCATGACCTGTAAGGTCTCTTTTGCCTCCACAATTCTATTATCCTTGTTAATTTCCACAATTCAATTTGCAGTACAGGATAAACAAACCAAACTAATTTGATCTGGAACTTCTGCAGGCTATCACAGGTCATTTAATCTAAAACATATGGCTATAGCCATTACTATGTTTTCTGAAGTCCTCTAACAGACCCGGTCCTTAACAAGGTCTCCCTGTTATTCGTTTCACTCATGGCTTTTTCCAACCCCCTACCTATTACACAATTGCCTTTCATTAGCCTTTAGATTGGGGTGGAGAGGAGCATAAAAGAATTTTCTTTTTGCCTTTCTCCTCTTAAATCTTATAGTAGGTCAGTCCCAATTAAAATTATACTGCTTATATCTTTACCTCTGAATTTGACTTTCACTTTGCAAGTTTAAGATTCTAAGAGAAATGGGAGCAAGAGCTTTGCAGAGTCAGCTCTGGGCAAAGTTTTATGAAGGCAACTTTTCAAAGAAGGAAGAATGAGCTTTTTAATATGATATTAATTAATTTACAAGATAAATTTAATATCTTGCAATGTTGTTAGAATTGGTGAAACAAACCTCTTGAGCCATACTCAAAGAAATGTACATATTTGCATATTTGTATTAAATAAGATTTTCTTTCATAAATGAAAGCACACTCCCTACCTCACCCCCCAACTATAGACATAATCTGTTCTGCTTTAACTGGAATTGAGGGGGCCTCCATGGGTTAAGTCTCAGCATTATCACTATTACAGCCTGAGTCTGATGCCTGGCCAGGGAGCTAACCCACACATGGCTCAGCAGACCTCTCCTGTCTCATCTGCTGCTCCCCTTAGCAATGTATTTCAGCAGACCCATCTGTTCTGCTCCCCATTCTTTCTCTGGTGAATCCTCTCATACCCCCCTATACCTCTGGCCTACACCCCATTTCTTGTAGGCATAAATTTTTTTAAAAATCAAAAAGTGAAAAAAGAATAAACTGGAACTGACATGTTACCCAAGTAAAATTTTGTTTTCATCATGGTATGTTCGTTCCTAATAGCTGATTACAATGCAACCACCCCATACCGGGTATGCTAATCACTGGTTCAAGCAGACCTGTTGGTGCTTTCACGCTCTCCTCTGTTCGCTGTTGCACTTCTCCGCGCTCCTCTATACTCCACACCACGCTGCTCCACACCACACCATCCTCTGCCTCCCTGGCCTTATATGCCCAGTCTCTTGGCCCAGGTGTACCCACCTTCGCATGCCCGCACCCCACTCCAGGTGCTCGTGAGTCAGCATGCATTCAGGACCGCAGGGATCCATCATCAATCCTAATGGCGGGAGGGCAGAGTAGCCTGATACTTTTACTTACCCTACACTCATTCATGTTATTTTGTCTTTTTCAGTGAATGTAGTATCAATGTTACAAGAATTTTGGGAAAGTAAGCAGCAGCAGAGAGCCGCATTCCCAAGTGAAAGTGTGGTGGTATATGAATCACTGCCATCTCCAGGACCTCCCTTTGTGAGTTATGTGACCCTCCCCGGGGGAAGCTGTTTCGGCAACTTTCAGGTGAGCATAATTCAGTGAAAGTTAATTGAATTATTTTTTAAAAAAAGAGACTCATAAAATTTTAGCATGATGAGTCTTATTGGTTGTAGACGAAAAAGTTGTATCATAGACACACAAACACACACACACATATATATGTGTATATATGTATATACTGGAAAACTAGTATGATCTTCCTTTTTTAATGTGTGTTTATATTAGGGTGTCCTATGTTATTTCTTTATAGAAAATGAATTTCATAGCATTTTATTTGCCTGATTTATTTCCAGTTTATTTTATAATAAAACTGGAAGAACAAGGTACTGGGCAACGTTATTCCATAAGTAGAAAGTCTCAACCTTCATGAATTTCGTTATCAAATACTAATCAAGTTACTACACAACAAAAGTTGAGAATCACAGGCCTGGGGTCAGGCATCTGTGCTGAGCATGATTTCTGCCTCTGAGTAACTACATGCCCGACTGCACTTCTTGATTTCCCTGACTTCATGATGGCAGATACCTGCAGGGCTGATCAGGGGTCATATGATACACACCTGAAATGTGTTTGTCTTGTTCACAGTGGGTATTGTAAGTATTGTTGTGATAATTATTATAGACTCCTTTCTAGTTAGTTAGACCTTTGTTATGCTTATGATGATGTAAATGATAATACATGTTTAGTTGTACACCCACTCACACAAAAACGTTTGCCTAATTAATCATCAATATTTGGTTATCCAATGTATCTAACAAATACTCATTGAGCAACAAGGATATATCAAGCATTAGGTCAAGAAATGAAGCTGTCTGCAGCCCCTGCAGTGCTGGTTTGATTCCTAGCGGCCAGCCAGGGAGATACCCACATGGCGTGGCGGACCTCTCCTGTCTCGCCCGCTGCTCCCCTCAGCAGTGTTTTTGGTTGTCTGCCTATTCTGCTCCCCACTTTGTCTCTGTTGAATTCACTCCCCCTCCCACACCTCTGGCCTGTACCCCAGTTCTTGAATAAATAAATAAATCTTTAAAAAAAAAAATCCACACACCTGTAGGGATTCATGTTTGTCTCTTAGCATTTGACAACTAGGCATCCCAGAGGCAAAATTTCCAGTACATCTCTCTGTAGTGTGAGTTGACAAAATGTGATGTCATGTAATTTTTAGGGCTAATCTCATACCTGATATTTCTATTTCTACTTTTTACTTTCCCTTTGAACTGAGTGTCCCTCATTTATTTTATCTTGTTGCTCTAGATTTGTTTTATGTAATGTCAAATCCTTTGTGGAGTGAAAGAAGATATAGTTTAGTAAATAGTCCCACAAACCTGTGTCTGCCTAAGGGAAGTCACTGAAGTCTGTGTAACAGATGCCATCATGAGTTGAAGTGTGCACTGAGAGTGTCTTAAGCTGTCAGCATTGGGAAAACTGGTTTAGGTTTAGGGCAGGAAAAAAACACACTCGTGTTCAAATCTGAGGAGTAAACTTTGTATGTGGCAAAAAAATGGTGGAAGATTATAGTTGAACACTCACAGCAAACCATAAGAGATCTTCACAATCTGCAAAGGGGAACAGGTTTTATTTCATGTAAATAGAAACCCCAAAGGACTCTGAGCATGAGGGTTATATACTCAAATGTGTTTCAGAAGGATTATTGTGGTAATGGCATTGGGTCATTCTAAGGCTGAAGAACTGCTTTCAGAATGTCTCAGCCCGCCAGCCAGTGTAGTCTTGCCTTGTTCGATCCTGAGCAGGGATCATTAGGGGATTTTGACCTCTGACTAATAAAAGGGAATGATTTGAATGTGAGTCTCACAGCCTCAGAACAGAGCTTAATGTAATTCTAAACTCCATAGCCAAGAGTGAGGGGCAGGGAAGGGTGAAAAGGCAGCAGTTGAGGAAGATTCCTTGCTCCTCCAGCGTATGCAGATACATCATCAAGCCTTCCCAGGTGAAGCGTGCCCTCTCATACAGAGCTGCCATCAGCCTTCCCATTCAGAGAAGCTCTCCTAGGAAAAGGCCTAATCAGCCAGAGCAAGGTCCTGCCAATCATCTAAATGAATCTATTTCTTTGTCCATGAATGCCAATGGACTAAAGATCACCAAACATCTGAGGAAAACCAAAAGCATAGGAGAAAAGGCCAACGCAAGCAAAAAAGAACAAAAATATTTCAAGCAACAGAAGACATAAAAGAATATTACAATGAGTATCATCAGAGAACTGTGGGAGCTTATTTATCGCTAAAATAGTTATGAAAAAAGAGCAGGCAAAAAACAAGGAATGAGAAATATGATCAGCAAATTAGAACAATAAAACTAAATTTTTAAAAAAGAGTAAATCATGAGTAGACATAGATTACAGCCAAAATTAGCAAGAGTAACAAAGTAAAAATAAAGAGTAAAACTTACAGAACTTAGAGCAGAAAAACTAAGACTGGCAAAAAATAGTACAAGAAAGATGAGGATAAATCCTAGAGGTAAATATTAATCTAATATGAGTTCTAGAAAAAGACAAAGGAAATAAATAATGGAAGCAATTTTCTTTGAGTTAAAGGAAAGCACAAATTTTCAGACTGGTGTGACCTGCCATATTTCAAGTAGGACCATGACAGCTCTCTGAAATGTGACACTTAGGGACAGCATTCTGCTGAATTGATGACTCAAAGGACTTTTTTGGATACTGCATCTTTACATTAAACTTACTGTTACTGTGTGTATGTGTGTGTGTTAACATAGATTGAATTTATATGTGAGACAACTTTGGGGTTGCTGATCAAGTGGAACAAATCTGGCCAAAAAAAAGCAAAAAAAATTTTTTGAAAAGAGAAATAAAAAAGACAAATCTTTGACTCTTCTGAATTAGAAAAACACCAAAGGACATACAGTACAATATGCATCAGAAAGGGGGTGCCAGAAGGGTATAATGCAAGAGTGTTACATAAACCATTATAGCAGAAAAATATGGAAACATCAATGACATTGACTACTTTCTGGAAACTGTATTATGTTTGCAACTCTTCTATGTCTAAAAATATTTCAAACTAAAAATGTTTTTAGAAAAAGGGTTTAGATGATTCCCTATTACCTTATTAAAGTCTCAATTCTTTATTCTGACAATAAAGACTACAACTGGCCCCAACTTCTCCTTCCAGCTTTATCTCCCTGAAGTCCTTTTCTGATGTTAAATGTTTCAGCCTAACTCTTCCTCATCCATGCTTGGACCTCTTTTTCCCACACCCACACTCATATTCTGACCTACTCCTGAAGGGCTATTGCCCCCCACTCTTCCTAAGGAAACCCTGACCATATCCCAGGACTCCACTCAACTGTCACTCTCTCTATGAGTTTTTCTTGAATCTTCTGTTATAAATATCTACTTCTTCTAATTTCCCAAAGTAGTTCTCTATTTCTCTTCTAGTCTTTTTTTTTTAAAAAAAGATTTATTTATTTATGCATACAAGAACTGGGGTACAGGCCAGAGGTGCAGGTAGTAAGAGGATTCACTAGAGACAGAGTGGGGAACAGAACAGGCAGACTGACGGAAATACACTGCTGAGGGGAGCAGTAGGTGAGTCAGGAGAGGTCTGCTGCACCATGTGGGTAGCTCCCTGGATGGGGATCAAACTCATGCTGCAGTGGCTGCCGAAATCTTCATAGGTTGCATCTTAACCCCTTGTGCCACCAGGGAGCCTGCTGTCTTCTAGTGTTCTGTGTCTTTTACGTCATGTTACAGATACTTGTGCATGTTCTCTCTATAATAGCATGTCAATATCTCAAGGACTGTCTGTAACCTTATATCCCTATGACTGCAAGCCCTATATTTTGCATATAGTAATAGCCTAGTACACTTTATTGAATGAGTAGCTATGTGAATGAATAACAAATCCCAAGAACAAGTGAAATCTTTATTTATTTTTTTTTGTGTGTGTGTGGGACCCTTGCCGGTGGCCGGGGATCGAACTGGTGCTGCAGAGGCTGCAGGCAGCCTCACAACTCAGTGCTCAACCGCTGCGCCACCAGGGGAGGCCCTGAAATCTTTATTTATCAATTTTTTTTTAATAGTCAATAATCAGCTAAGGTAATTCACCTATCTCTGCAAGATGGTAGGCCAGGAAAGAAAAGTCAGTAACATAAAATCAGCTAGTATTATTATGTTTCTATCAGTGGTTAAAGTTCTGAAAGTGGATTAATTTGAAAATATTGATTTAAAAAACCTTGACTAACCAAGATTTGACCACATTCACACCCAGGTATGCATTATGATTATTCATATGTAATAAAAGTGCTCATATTCTATCTAGAACATAATGCATTTGACAGATCCGTGAGTGAATGTGGAGTATATGAGCCTAAGAAATTCTAATGTTCTTGTTTTTGTTTTTGCTATCTTGAGAATTATTCCCAATCATCTCATAAATTTCTACCCAAAATGACAGGACTTCCCTTAGGTAGTACATTCAGCCTCTTCCCTGTGGTCTTTAAAAAATAGAAAACAAAATGAAAAAACTGAGCTCTTCAGGAGGGAGGCCTCTTAGTGATTTCCCTGATCATTTCAGGGTCTCCTTTTCCTTATGCTGAAATCATCATAATTTAAGGTTCTCAGGAGGATTGTAAACATCCTTGCTTTGAAAGATCCAGAATTTCCTGAATCAAATGTGTTCTGAAAATGTATTTGGGTGAATGGTTGTCAGATCTGGCCTTTTAATCCATTAAACCCCCCAAGATACAATTTAAAAAAGGAAAACCAAGAAGAAAAAAGAGAGATTTCTTCCAAAGCAACACCCTTACACTTTTCTTAGTTCAGAAGCCATTTTAAATGCTATTTTCACTATGTACATTTCATCCTTTTTTTTTTTTTGCCAGCAGTTGGCCCATAAGAGCCTACATGCTCATTCCTACAATGCCTTTCACGTAATCAAATGTCACCCCTGTGCACTGCAAATCATTTTATGATGGATTATTAATGCCAAGACCATGTGCTGAGACATGGAGAAACAATTATGCCAGCACTAGCCTTACTGAGCCGTGGACGGCACCTCCAATGGTGCCAAGTAATTGAAAATATTTGAGGTGGAGTTTAGGACTGGATTTGTAGGGTTAATCCCTTGGGTTTCATGAAAGCTGTAAGAGATGATGGTCATTCATTTTTTAGAAAAGTGATATTCAAAGTGAGCTTTTAGTCTTCTGACTAATCAAAGGAAAGCACTCAAAAATCTCTGATGGACACAAACCACTGGTTTTATGCAAAGAAACCTCTCACTGAAGTAAATGGGCTTGTGTCCATGAAGACTAATTAAGAAATTTTCAGTTAGCCTTGTCACCACCAGCTGAAAAAAACAGCCAGCCAGGAAAGAGAGCGGCTATCACCCTGCCTTTAACCACATCTTCATAAATTACTGCAGCATAGAAAAAGAGAAGTGAAAACATTTTTTTTTAATTTCTAAGCAATAAATACAATAATCTACTGATACTAAATTATTTTTCTTTTAAAATTATATTGAAATATATCAGTCCTACTTATGTCTTTTATAAAAGAAACCATCTTCTCATTTATAGGATTCATTAGAAATTCATGTGTTTTGCACATATTTTCTTTGTACCGTTTTTCTCAAGGTGGTTAATCTGTCCCTAGCTACATATCATGACCATGAAAACTTGCAGTAATTTCCATTTTTCACAATAAGAACAACACAAGGGCCATCAGATCAAGGTAGGCTCCCCTCCTGATGAACTCAGAAGGAAAGTCATTCATAGCTTCAGCAGCTGGTTTTATTTCCAAATCCAAAAGGAGAATTTAATTATTTTATTTTGTTTTATATTTTGATTAAAAAGTTGTGATTCAAGTTTTGTTTTCAAGTCAGTGACGTGCTCTTCCCTATAAAGTCTATTAGGGTGATTTGGATTAGTACATTTCACTCTTATTTGAAATAAAAAGCAAAAATTCCGTTGGGTATAGTTCTAAACCATGTGATTATTTATGTACATTAGTTATGATTAAATAAAAATGTGTCCCCTGGCCAAAATATTGATGTGATAATTTAATTTATTTGAAATGTAGGACATTATTAGGGCATTGTATCTCATCACATAAGTATGTTGTTGTTGCTGCTATTAAAATTGGTTCATAGAAAATAAATACAGCTGTTAAACACTGAGGTCAGGTAAGAGGCTGTTTGTATAATGTCAAATTATATAATTGAGACAGTTAATATGTCCATAGTTGAGCTGTTGATTGATTTTTTTTTTTTTTTTTCATTTCCAACTAGTGTTTGGTGTTACCTAACAGGACTGCACAGCTGAAAGAGAGAGGAAATAGTCTGAGCAGATGAGCTCCTAGCAAAGCTCTTTCTCCAAAGGCCTTGGATTTTATGCCACTTAGTTTTCAAACCAGTCTTTGCCTATGAAGAGTTCTAGAAAAGTTACTTTTCCAAGGAATGTACTGTCTAAAGGAAGGATAGGGGTTTTGTTTTAAAGCAGCAAGCGCACTTCTTACATATTGTTAGATATAAAAACACATGTTTTATACTTTCATACACTAAATGAGCCTTCTCAAAGTCCAGGGAATTAAAAGCATTCACAATGCTTTTGTGAATTACAACTAACTAAACTACAGTGGACTAAGTTTATAAAATTAAGTTTTTCCCATGAGAGAAGGACTAAGAGATTTGATTAATTCGTAGACTTGACTCAATGGAATTGTAATGCTCTTTTTACTGATCATTAAAATAAAGCCTAACCTTAACATTCCAGGCCCCAAATAGAGATTTAGTTCCTGCCATAAAATTGAGACTATTGCCCTGCACTAATGCTGTTTTATTGCTAAATATTTCTATTTGAAATCATCCATGACCTCTTTTCTGTCTCTGGAGTTATATACCTTAACTCAGATGCATGACATGCTTTGCAATATAACTTAACTTCTAAAGGAGGAATTTCCTGGTAGAAATCTCCACAGGAAAGCATCCTGTTTTACAACTAATGAGACCCAAAGATAGGATGGTTAGTTATAACCACTTCCCTTTGAAAGTCATATGTCAGCTAATGATTATATTAGCTTAGAGACTTGAGTGACCTGCCCATGAAACTGGGAGTGAATGTTGTTTTAATGAGACCTATATTTATTCCCAGGCTCGTCTCTGACTTTATTCTGTGTCTTTTCTTATCAAGCCAAGTGAATAGAGATGCTGAACTTCCAAATGAAACAGAATGAAAGGATGGCTTAGGAAAAGGCCCATGGGAAATAAAGACAACATGTGACTCTCTCTAAAGGTGTCTCTTTCTCCGCCCCTAGTTGATAAGCTTCTGGAAGATGCTCATTCGGTGTCTCAGTGAGGAAGACAGACTCCATCTTTCCCCCACCTTCTCCACCCCCTTCAGCAGTCAGAGCCATGTCCTTTTACATCAAAGCAACTATAAAAATAAACCCAAGCTTTGAGGCCTGATCAATTCATTTTGTCTTCACCTTAACTTGAAAAAAGAAGAAGGAAAATAAAAAAACCTCAAGGAGCAAAACACAACCTGGTTTTGTAATAGTTACCAGGGACCTTGGTCGAGGTCTGTGTGTAGAATCGTATTTGCAGCAGAGGTAAATGGGGAGGAGGCCAGGTGGTTTGTATTATAAAAATAACTTTCCTTCTGACCCACCATGTGCATGAAACGTTTCTTTCAGTTGACAGGAACTGGTGAGTTTTCTCTGAAAATTGGACTCCCAGACCGCTCCCCTCCCCCATACGTAGCAAAGCTCCCCATTCCCAGAACACACAGTGCTCCAAATTGTTCCCAACATATTTACAGTCAGCCTGACCTACAGAGAAAGAGAGACACGATATTAACTTGGGTGACTGAGTTTCAACGGTTGCCCTTTTTCACATCACCATCTGGAAGAGGGGGAAATGCTAATATATCCACAGTTAGATAAATTGGAACACATGCAAATGTTAATGCTTAGACCAGGGCAGTCAAGGTCTTAAAAGAACTGAAAGGGGGACAATTAGCAGCAGGGCCTGGTTTGTGGCACTCTTTGTGCTGACGGCTTGCTGTCAGGATGGAACTGAGGTGTTGGTGACACTGCCCAGAGCTGGCAGGCCGTACACACAAACTCTGCAAGTCACTTGCTGAGACTTGGACTCTGAGTCACAAAACCAAAATGTTCCCAAACACCTGAATGACAGACTTGACAGCCTAGAGGATTTGGGTAAGAATTCTCACCTCTCACCGAGTCAGTTTATTTGATTTTGCCACCTACAAAATCCCAGCTCCAGAGATCCCTTTGGGTTCAATGTGCTATTGAGGAAATGCCACCTCAATAACATTGACCTGACCTTGACCCCAAGGAAGACAGTATCTTCAGCTTCAAGTTCACACATAGTGACAGTCTGTCACATTTGTTATTACATTACTATTTTTATTAAAGCTATGATCTGTAGAGACCATTTTGCAGCCCTTGGTTACAATTGGTAGGCACTGAATGGCATCGACCTAACTTGGTCTTTGTACAATCTGGATCTACAGACATTTTTTTTAACGCATACAAGAACTGGGGTACAGGCCAGAGGTGCAGGGGGGTGAGAGGATTCACCAGAGACAGAGTGGGGAACAGAACAGGCAGACTGACTGAAATACACTGCTGAGGGAAACAGCAGGCGAGACAGGAGAGGTCGGCTGCGTCACGTGGGTTGCTCCCTGGCCGGCTAGGGATTGAACTCGCGCTGCAGAGGCTGCGGACAGCTTCACAGTGCTGTGCTTAACCACTTGCACCACCAGGGAGGCCCTGATAGTTTAAAAAATAATGAAAAATTTTAGAAGTCTGTTTATGAGTTTAAATAACTTCGCTCCAGAAGTCACGTATGTCAATGTCTTTCCTCAGTGCTTTCCCAAAGAAAGCAGTGCAGTTGAGATATATAAATAGCAAAATCTTCAGTCCAGACACAGTTCCTCAGCACAGCATCCTACCTACTTCTAATACAAAGCATGGAGAAAAGTTATTACATTTTTATAAGAACAACGAGAATTAATGGGGGCATTCACATTACAGTAATAAAGCTACATATACCATTAAACTGACAGCTAAAAGGGGGAGGGAAGGTGGTGAACGTCTAGGCAAAGTTTAGAAGACTGGCACACAGAGTAGGCAGGACTTGGTTCAGAGAACTTCAGGAGTCAGTCTACCTGCCACATCTGATGTTTAGAGAACTCAAGAAGGCTTCGGGACCACAGGCATGGAGTCCATCAGCATCTCTGGGAAAAAGTTACTAACCAATTGAGAGCTACCAGGAAAATTACTATTCAGAACATAAATTCAGAACATAAATCAGTCTGGCTAGGAGGTATTCTTCTGAACAGTAACACACTATAAACCCTTTAAAAGTTTATAATAAATAATTAACAATAAAACTAATTTCTAATTGGGCATTGTCAACTTATAACATGTACCTGTCCAGCAAAATTTTATTTTCATTAATTTAAAAATCTCTATAAAAAAAATCAAGCTATTTTATTTTGACAGCCTACTGACTCACAAATTAATCTTGTTTGAATTTTCTCAATGTACACTATGACTATTTTATTTAGAAGAAATAAAACTTGCTCAATAGAAAATGAAATTGATATTTCATTTCAGTCAGTGGTATGTACTTCCTAAGACTAATTTTAAAAGAATGGTAATAAAGGATTTTGCTTTTCAACCTAAATGATATTTATCATTAACTTTGCGTAGAAGCAGTTTCTCTATTAAAAAATTAGCATTTTTGGGCCTCCCTGGTGGTGCAAGGGGTTGACGCAACCTATGAAGCTATCTGTAGCCACTGCAGCATGAGTTTGATCCCCGGCCAGGGAGCTACCCACATGGCACAGCAGACCTCTCCTGACTCACCCACTGCTCCTCTCTGCAGTGTATTTCAGTCAGTCTGCCTGTTCTGTTCCCCACTCTGTCTCTTGTGGATCCTCTCACCCCTCCACATCTCTAGCCTGTACCCTGGGTTTTGTATACATAAATAAATAAGTCTTTTTAAAAGTTAGCATTTTTATATTAGCAGAAGTGGATTTATCACTGTGATATTGTGATTTATAATAAAAAAAATTTTTTTTGGTCTTCATCCTGGTTCCTGGCACGTAGGTCCTAACACTCTTGGAATTTCCTAAGTGATAAGAATGATAAAAGTATATTTTAGTACTCATAACAATCCCCTTTCTACCACACCTGAGCTTATACTAATGAGGTGACTTTTGGAAAGCCCCTAGGCTCTTGGTTTGTTGCCAGGGGAACAAATTGAGTGATTAGAGGGTTAGAACTTTCAGCCCTACTCCCAGTCCCCACTCCAGGAAGGAAAAGGAATTAGAGATAGACTTAATCACCAATGGCCAAAGAATTCATCTATCTTGCTTATTTTGAGAAGCCTTCTGATGGGTTTGGGAGCACTTCCAGATTGATGTACACCTGGAGGTGCTGGGAGGGAGTGTGACTGGAGGGGTCAAGATTCAAGCCCCTGCCCACTAATCTCTTCCTCTGGCTGTTCCTGACATGTACCCTTTTATCATAAATCAGTAATCTAATAAGAAAAGTTTTTCCTGATTTCTGTGAGCCTTCCAGTGAATGATGGGCCCAAAGGAGGGGATTCTGGGAGTCCCTGATTTATAGACACTTGGTTGGAAACATAGGTAACAACCTGGACTTACAATTGGTATCTGAAGTGAGGGCAGTCTTGTTAGACAGGGTTCTTAATCTGTGACATCTGATATTATCTCCAGTAGACAGTTTCAGAATGGAGTTAAATTGTGGGACACCCACTGGTGTCAGAGAACTGGTCAGTGTGTGGGAAACCCGCACACAGTTGATGACCAGAGTACAGAAGTGTAATAGAGGAGCTAGCTATTCTATTCAACCAAAAAGCTAGTGAAGCTTCTGCATAAGCCCTTTCCAAATCACAATACCAAATTTTTAATTTCATAATTTTTAAAAGATTTACTTTACTTATTTATGCATACAAGAACTGGGGTGTAGGCCAGAGGTGCAGGGGGTGAGAGGATTCACCAGAGATAGAATGGGGAGCTGAACAGGTGGATCTACTGAAATAGACTGCTGAGGGTGAGACGGAGAGGTCTGCTGCACCATGTGGTTTAGCTCCCTGACCAGAGATCGAACTCATGCCACAGTGGCTGGTATCTTGATAGTGGTGAGACTTTAACTCCTGCGCTACTGGGGAGGCCCTCATAATGTTTTTCTTAAACAAGTTCCCCTAAACTGTATAAGCCTCAGAGTCTACAAAACCTGATTCTGTTCCTGCCAATAGAAAGAAGACACAGAAAATGACTAATCCTCACTCCTCAACTTCAGGATCACCTGCAAAGATTGTTAATATGCAGATTTCCCACTGTGATCCTTCTGAAGAGACTCTCTCCCAGTAGGTTAGGCTGGGATCTGGGATGTGCATATGTTAAGTTCCCCCAGGTGATCTTACTATGAGCACTAAAGGTTTCAACTACTTGTTGAGACCTTGACCGAGGCTTATTGATGATCTTTGTGTATCTGTGGGTGCCCACTAGCTTCCTGGTGATTAAAATCCAAAATAAAACACAAGGCCTGAATGAGCTTGTTGGGAAGTGAGGGGAAATTCCTTATCCAACAGAGCTGGGGGAGATTAAATGATTTTTGCTCTTGAAGAATTATCAAACATTTCCAAAATTGTTGAGGAATCTGATGTGGTAAAATTCCAAATTCTCTTGGCCCCATGCTTAATCAAGGGGTCACTTTCAGTTAGAAGGAGAAACTTCCTATAGGAGATAATATTTTGTCTGTTCTACTCATAACTGGCCTTTCTCTCTTCATTTTCCTTCTCCCTACTGTCCAGGTAGAAAAAGCATCCAAAGGGCAATAGGCAGGGAGAGGCACAGTGTGCTGCTTCTGCTTCGGTCTTTCCTTCTCAGTGAGGTTGTTAGTCACATGGGAGTGAGAGCAGATACTCTTGGCATCTTTTGTCAAAACATCCCATGGAATCTCAAGTTGGAGATTTGGCTAAAATACTATACTGATTTGGGGATTGCTTCAGTCAAATTATGTATATTCTCTGTCCCAAGGTGAGTGATCATTTCTGTGACAAGCAGAATAGTGTAGAGGTTAAAAAGGTGCTGAATTTTGTTTCAGTCATTTCTTTTTTAAAGATTTATTTATTTATTTATACAAGAGCTCGGGTACAGGGCAGCAGTACAGGAGGGTGAGAGGACTCACCAGAGACAGAGCGGGGAGCAGAACAGGTAGATGGACCAAAAACACTGCTGAGGGGAGCAGCAGGCGAGACAGGAAGGGTCTGCCGCGCAAAGTGGGACTCTACCTGGCCAGCCAGGAATTGAACCCGTGCTGCAGAGGCTGTGGACAGCTTCACAGCACTGCATTCAACCTGCTGCACCACCGGGGAGGCCCTGTATTTTGGTCATTTTTTAAGTTGTATGACCTTAGGATATGTAACCTCTGATTACAAAACCAACTGTAAGATTGTTAATAACTAAATGTGACAATAAACTTAAAAGTGCTTAGTTCCTTGCCTGTAATGTCAGCAATAAAGATCACTGCAATGGTGCCCTCCCTCAGGGTTTGTCCTAATTACTTAATTTGAGTTAAGCCTTTATATTAGTTCCCTATCACCAAGTAACAATTACATTAATCAGATCACAGTTTCTGAGGCTCAAGAATCTAGAAGCTGCTTAGTTGGGTGGGTTTGGCTCAAGGTCACCTGGAGGATGTAGTCAGGTTGTCACCTGGAGCTACAATCATCTGAAGTTGTGATGGGGTCTGAAGGATCAGTTTTCAATCTCATTCAAATGCTGTTGGCAGAAGCCATTTGTGGTTCAACACATGCCCCTGTAGAACTTCTCTCAACTTGGCAGCTGGCTATTCCTAGGAGGGATCCACGAAAGAGAAAGAGTAAATGTGACCAAAGCGGAAGCCACCATGTTTTTTTACAACCTAATATCCAAGGGACATGCCACATTCTATTGGTTACACAGACCAATTCTGCCAGTGTTAGAGGCTCCAGCCATCTTCAAATCTGCCTGCCACTGCCCCTGATGCTCATACTTTTTGCTTTTGGTTTAATGTTAGATTAGAGTTGGGGGCTTTGAAATGATTATAGTGGGGCCTCCCGGGTCGCGCAGTGGTTGAGCGCTGGGCTACGAAGCTGCCTGCAGCCTCTGCAGCGCTGGTTCAATCCCTGGCTGCTGGGCGAGGGTCCCACATGGTGCGCAGACCTCTCCTGCCGCCCGCTGCTCCCCTCAGCAGTGTACTTCGTCGGTCTGCCTGTTCTGTTCCCCGTTCTGGCTCTGGTGAATTCTCTCACCCTCCCGCGCTTCTGACTGTACCCAGTGCTTGTATAAATAAATAAAATAAATCTTAAAAAAAATGAAATTATTATAGTGATTGATAATGTATCAGAAAATGAGAGGCATTGGAACATCAAGATAAATATGTGAGTGGGGTCAGCTAGCCACTTGGAAAGCATGTCGCTCCACATGCCTAAGAAATCCACAGCTAACTTTAGTAGAAACTTGACTATTAAATATTTCAGTTCTGCACATTCACAAAGTGCAAAGGACAGAAGCTGTCTCTCTATATTAACAAGTAAGAATGGCTAGGGGATAAGGCACGGTTTACAAATCTGTATTTATGGTTGGGGTCTGGCTGAAAAACAGCAAGAATAAACCATAAAGCCTGGGAAGTCTAATTCTAGCAGGAAGTTGCTTTGAAATCATATCATACCTCACTCACTCCTGAAGCCGTTGATGACCGGCTTGGACACATTGGTTTGGACACATCAATAAAACATTCTGTCACTTACCATATTTTATTTTCTTACAGCATTTCCCATCATTCCATGGTAATTCAAACATTATCTTTTCTTATAGCAGAATCCATCTTCTGATTTAGATTTGCCAAGTAGATTGCTCTTGGCTAAGTTTCTTGCCTAAGCACAGGTCCTTAGGGTTGGTGAGGTCCCGTTAAAAGATCCCTACAGGAAAATATGCAGCCCTTACTGGCTTGTATTTGTAGCTGCAAAAATTTAGAAGAAAGCGGCTGGTTAACATTATAGACATTTTGAAGTACTTGTCTTTCAGAAATGCAAAGAATAATAACAAGAAAAGTCCTTTGATGGCTCAGAATTTATTTTATTTTATGTACTTATTAATTGGTACACTTTCTCCTCCATTTTAACCAAAGATTCTGTGCATTGAAACAATAAAATAAGTAAAGACATGTGTCTCCTCTAAAATCTTGATATTGGTTTAGTCTCTGTAGTCCTTTTTCATGCTTTCTGGGTAAAGGCGCTCTGTTCTCTCAGCCGGGCAGTACTTTGATCTCAGAAGCAGTGCCATTTGGTTGTTGTAAATATATGTGGTGCCTTTGATCTAGTACTTAGCTGGTCTTATTTAAAATAGATAGCTTCTTTTATCTAAGCAGTGTTTACTAGGTCTCTATGAAAGATGGTTTAAATTGCTATTATTTAGCTAGAAATTTACATAGTTGCTTCAGAGTGCTGATCTGAATCTAATTCTCTCAATTCTAAAACTCCAGTGTCTCTATTATAGATTTTGTAAAGCCAAATTTCTACTCAAATGAACTGTTCCTACAGATGTCAGATAATATTTGCAAAACTTTGCTTTTTAATGGAAAACTGATTTTTCAAGAACAATAAACACAGTCTATATTCACACAAAAATAGTACTTTCAGAGCACCTGAACCTACTGGCTAATGTACCTCTGAAATTCACATATTAACGTTTTTATATTGCTGGGTTATGCATACTATACTGGGTATATTGAAATGAGATTTTCACTAGTAACGAGAAGTATATATCTTTAATTCTCTTTAAGAGGGATTCTTGAGCATTTTGTTAGGTGGTGCAGAGATTTGTGTTTACGTTTCCTAGGCTGCATTCAATTATTCATTCAACAAATTTTGTTGCAGGTACCAAGATATAAAGGTTACTAAGTCACCTTTCTACTCTTAGGGAGCTCAGTCTGGGAGCAGGAGGAGGGTGCAGAGGACGAGCAGACAACTACATGGCAATATGGTAGTGCCTTTCATGGACAATGGTCTCCCTGTCTAGCCTTGGAAGTGATCAGGGAGAACCTCCTGGAAGAGGAGGTACCTGAGTCTCAGTGTAAGGTTGCTGATTCAGAACTTGACATCCCATGAATTCCCAGTCAAATCCATAGTATAAAGTCAACCTAGGGCCTCCCTGGTGGCACAGCGGTTGAGCGCTGGGTTGTGAGGCTGCCCGCGGCCTCTGCGGCGCTGGTTCCATCCCCGGCTGCTCCCCGGCCACCAGAGGAGGGTCCCACATGGCGCGCAGACCTCTCCTGCCACCCGCTGCTCCCTTCAGCAGTGTACTTCGGTTCTTCTGCCTGTTCTGCTCCCCGCTCTGGCTCTGGTGAATTTTCTCACCCTCCCGCGCTTCTGACTGTACCCAGTGCTTGTATAAACAAAACAAACAAACAAACAAACAAATAAATAAAAAACATGCCTCTAAAAAAAAAAATTACTCTTTAAAAAAAATAAAATAAAAATTAAAGTCAACCTATTTGTGTAGAACCTCACTCCCTAGTCCCTGGTTTAATACAAGTGGCCTAAACTTTGGGAGAGGTCTAAATCTTTTACGACTTTGTTGCCTAAAGCTTCACTAAGGCCTTCTTGCTTTTCAGTCAAGGAGAAGTCTAAACTACTTTTCACATACATGTTGAACTTTAGCTCTATTCTTCTCTTAAAGAAGATACTGGCAGTCTCCCTACACTGAAAGTTAAAATTACTGCCTTGAATTGTTCCGCTTTGTTAGGCTCTTGACATGTTTTTCACCCTCCTTGGTTCGTTCACATGCTACCATGACCATGTTCAAGCACATTCAAGTGCTAATCTTTGGAATAGGCTCTCTGGAGCCTATTCTCCTGCTCCCACTTAAGAAGTGGGAAAAGGGCCCTTCCAGGCCTGGAATTTGGGAGAAGGGCAAGGAAGAAGTATTTTGCAGTTAAGTCCAGGATTGTGGGATCATCTCCCCAAAAGGGTTAGATAAGCTTTTCTAAAGATTTATTTTTATTTATTTATGCATACAAGAAATGGAATACAGGCCAACTGTGTGGAGGCGGTCAGTGAGAGGCTTCACCAGAGACAGAGTGGGGAGCAGAACAGGCAGATTGACTGAAATACACTGCTGAGGAGAGCAGCAGGCGAGACCTGCTGTGCCATGTGGGTTAGCATCTTGGCCAGGGATTGAACTCATGCTGCAATGGTTGTACCACCAGGGAGGCCCATGATAGCATTACTTTTTTTTTTTCCTAGTACTTCAAGAGAGTAGTTTATTTTTTATTGTTTTTTAATTTTTTTTTATATTCCCCATACAATTGCAACCCCCTGATTTTGGACCCCATTTCCTCCTTTCCCCGCACCCCCCCCCCCAAGTGTGTCTCTGGTTCATAGTTGTTTGTTGATTTTGATTTTTTTCTTTATTATAGTTATTCTTTTTCCTGGTCCCTTATTTAGGTTTTCTAGATTCCTGTTATGAGTGAGACAATCCGGTATTTTTCTTTTTCTTCCTGGCTTATTTTGCTGAGCATGATCCCTTCCAGGTTTTCTCAGGCTTTTATTGAGCTTTTACATGTAGTGCAGCAACCAGGTACACCGCAGGCAGGAGTGCTGGGGGGCCAGGAGGCAGAGAGGCCTCCAAGACCCAGACAAGTCTTCACTCTGGGCTTCTTTCTCTTTTCTGGCTTTCTCCCCTTCTCTCTCCTGCCTCTCCTGCTTCTGCTTCTTTTTGTGACTATCTCAATACTCCTCTCATGGCCCACTGAAGCAAACAAGACAGCTTATAACAATGTAACAACTGCAGGTGCCCCCTCAGACAGGGCAATCCTAATGGTGGTGTTATAGAGCAGCCCCCATATTGAATGGGTTCCTGGCTGTGGGTCCTCACCCGCGCGCTTAAAAGGGACTTATGAATACTCCACTACAGGCACACACAAAAGGTTAATAAAAGGTTTATTTACAAGGGAAAAGGAAATAAGGAAAATGTACAACTCAGGGAGAAAATAGGGAAATAAAGTCTTTAATGCGTCCTACCCGATCCGCCGACCTGGAAACCCAAAGTCACTCTCAGAGCTGGCCAGACGCTGTGAGCTGGCGGAGAGCCAAAATGGGGGACCCCCCAAAGCCCACATGTCTGCCTTTTATATCAACCTGGCTGCTTAACCCCACCCTCAGGTCCCAGCCACCTTCCATAAACTTTGGCTTTTTCTCTAATCAAAAAATCAGTCACTGATCCCCCTTTTTTATGACCTCACAGGGGATTATCACCCAGGTTTAGGTTTATCAGTGAACATGTCCTCTCTGTGAAAATCTTAACTCTCTGAGTAAAAGAGGAGGTCATCCCCTCCTTATCATGTGACGCCTTCCCCGCCTCTCTGCTTGACAGCCTCAGTCCCTTGCACATGATGTATAGGCCTGGTTTGCCCCAGTTTACTTTAGAATTTATAGTTAAGTTCTCTATAAATATGCTATTGAGTTTTCGTGCAAACTCATCTGAGGCTGTGTTGATACTCCTCCAATCCCAGAAGAACCCAAAAGGGTGGGGAATATCCCCCTTCCCCTAACAGGATTGTCATGCTAGTAGTTACAACTGCTGAAAGAGGGAGGGGTAAGATCACAGGGTCCAGAGCCTGACCCCAGGGGACTGATGCTGGAATTGTGAAGCTGGAGAGGAGAGGCTGGCCCCTGGAGGCCACAAGACCATGAGTTTGGAGTCTTCCTGGGAGGATGCAGCGATGTCAATGTGGAACAGATGAAGTGGAGCAGGCATGCGTTCAAAAGCACAGTGGAAGGGTTTGTTTTGTTCTTGTGGGTGGCACTGAGCCCTAGAGGCTGCAAAGCAGGATGTTAGGTACTTCCCTTTCTTTCACGTCAGTAGGCAAGTAATGCTCAATCTGAGAACCGTGCATTTTAGGTTGGAGGCGCTCTGGAGATTTGCCCACTCGTCCAGTGAGGGAAACAGTCCCCAAAATTCAGGAAACCCAGGTCTCATGTCACTGAGGGGCAGAGCCAGGAGTATCTGGCTACCTTGTTAACCAGGACCCAGACCAGGGCTTATCTGCCTGGGCCTTGTTTCCAACTGGAAGTACCGCAGCAGAGTCTAGGACCCAAGGTGTTTCACTGGACATATGCAGGAGAGGCCATCATGCTCTGATGTCTTCCAGTAGGGTCGGGTGCAGGAACAGCGCATTTCTCATTGGATTTCAGCCTTTTATCTGCACCCCAGGCTCTACCCTACTTGCCAGAGCTGAAATTTGAATCCAAGCAGTGACTTCAGAAACTGTACACTTAGGGCCTCCCCGGTGGCGCAGCAGTTGAGCGCTGGGTTGGGAAGCTGCCCACAGCCTTTGAAGTGCCGGTTCGATCCCCGGCTGCTCCCCGGCCACCAGAGGAGGGTCCCACATGGCACGCAGACCTCTCCTGCCGCCCGCTGCTCCCCTCAGCAGTGTACTTCGGTCCTTCTGCCTGCTCTGCTCCCCACTCTGGCTCTGGTGAATTCTCTCACCCTCCCCGCGCTTCTGACTGTACCCAGTGCTTGTATAAATAAATAAATAAATAAATAAATCTTTAAAAAAAAAAAAGAAACTGTATACTTAATTACTATATTAAAAGACTCTCCATTCTCCTTCTCAACTTACATTTTTTTCCTCTGAAATAAGGATTTGAGGAAGGCTCTGATAATGAGAACAGTCACCTAGCACACAACAATGGGCATTACTTTATTATTACGTATTAACCAAATATGCAAAACCTCTGGTGCGTAGTAGACATTCAGGGACCGTGAGATGAGACAAAAAGCATTTGAAAACCAAGATCTTTGCATGGGCTCTAGGGCTGAAAGAAAATCTTCATGATCTTCAGGGGATTAGCAATGGGTATGAAAGAAAAGGTGCAGACAACAAATGTGTGAATAGAACGTCTAGAGACCCATTGAATCAGGGATGAAGTGGTGAGAGGCCGAATCTTTTAATGACTCCTTTCTCCTTCCCTTCTCAAGTGCTGCTTAAGTAGAGCTGAGGCCAGACGCGATGCAGCTAAAGTGGCCCTAATCAACTCCCTCTTCAATGAGCTGCCCTCCCGCAGGATCACCAAGGAATTCATTATGGAGAGTGTACAGGAAGCGGTTGCCTCCACCAGCGTAAGTGCCCACCAGGGAGGGGAGAGCTGGCTGTTCTGAAAGTACTGAGGTGTTTGAATCTTGGGAGATGCTGAAGTGAGCAAATTCTTTAAGAGGTGTGCAGCTTTAATTATTACCCATTAAGTTGTTAATTTCCCGCAAAAAGAGTACTTACTTTGGAAATCATGAAATCAGAACTGGTTCCCTATTCCACAACTAAGGAATATTTGTTAGCCTCCCTGGATCACAACTAATCAAGCATTGGATCAAGATAGATAATTTGTTCCACCTTGATTTGTTTATTTGCATGTTTGATGTTTCAGAAGTTTTGATTCTTTCAGGCCTTAAGAACGAGTGATATTACTTTAGTCGAATGATAAACTAGTTTAGTTTATCACTGGCAGCTTGACTAGTCATAAAATAATCTGAAGTGCTTGTTAAAAGCTTCTATTCTGAGTCATCTTGGGGTCCTGCAATCTGTATTTTCAAGGAAATTCTCACCGCTGAGATATGGGAAAAGCCACATGCCCATTATTTGTTAGCTTTTAGAATTATCATGCTTAATTAATATCAATCATTTCTTTCAGAGACCTTTGGAAATTTCTGTAATGGACTTAATTAAATGCCAAATGTGAAGATCAAAAATGTATGTCTTGGAAAGTTAGCTGGGGCCTTCACTCAGCAATCCAGAGTGGATGATTCACCCCCTGAATTATTTGGCATTCCTGACCATTGTTACCTCCAAACTCTAAACCATGGAGGAATCCTTGTGTCCCCACCTGTGACAGGTATCTCCCTGCAGGTCCTCCGAGGGCAATAATTTGGCATCACCAAAAGGATTAGCCATCTCCTGGCCTCCCCTTTAGCACAGAGAATCCCCCTCTGAGATTTTCCTTCTCTGATTCTTTTAAACTGATTGAAAAGGCTTTGTCATTCCGGCAAAGCTCCAGATCATGAAGGAGACAACATCACAATAGCAGTGGCCCTTTCGCTCCTTTTCCTCTCATAAAGCCTCTTGTCATACAGAAATGAGGGAAGGGGCGAGGATAGAAAATGGTGGACTGGCAGGGCAGCAGCAGGGAGCTCTGTTCTCTATCTGCTCTGAGGATGAAAGGAAGCCTTTATTTTTGAGCATGCATGTTTGAAGGGCCTTTGAGGAAGAGAAGTTAAGAAAATGATGCCTGATTTATATGTGTGGAATTTACTCAACAGCAGGGAGGGGCCTTCAGTGTAAATGTAATTTATCATTTTTTCATAGAAATTTCTAAGGAAAGAGAATATATATGGTTTGCAGGCTTCTGGATGGATTTCCTGTGGGATATTTTAAAAGCCAACATAAATATTTCAGCAACAGTGTGTTAATGTTATTGCATTCAAAAGTTATAAATTTGCTGCTATCTGATGCTGGCAGTTGTTAGTTCAGTCTCACAAAGCCACTGCCCACCTTCCCAGGAATCCAGGACCGTGGGATTTTGAAGGGCAGGCCCCAAGCCCATTCCAAAGCTTGTGTTAGCACTTACACCACCACTCGCCCCTAACCAAATTGAAGGGGCATTTCATTTCTACTCACACCCAGCCACCTTGTTTCCTAAAGATTGAAAGGTCCAGAAATGAAAAATATATACAAGCCAAGATCCCTGTCTCCAGGCCAACACCAGCGTATTATGAAAAGCTTCCATTAAGAATCATGGCAGTGTAACATAAATGGTGCCTATTACTTTTCCTGTCAGTTATAGCATCTTGCCTGGTTACCATCAGAATCCAATGCAGCAACATCGGTGTTTCAAAATTTCAGTTGTGGGTGAAAATGTTCTCACTGAACAACCACTTAAGCATCAATGCCACCAATAAAAACCCTGTACAAAGATACTGGAGTTTCAGCTTTGGAAAAATTATCCTTTCAGCGAATAATCAATCAGTTCCCATTTTAATCAAAAGCTAGATTCCAGTTGATTACAAATTCCTCTTTCCTCTGCATCTTCTTGAGATTAAAAGGATTTTATCCTACATCGACTGGGGATTTGACTATAGAATGTGCACTGGAAAACTTAGGGCCGTAATAGGAGGCTGGCTGTGGGGCCACAGGATTAATGTGTGATCTCCCAAAGAAGAGGAGGAAACATTTGAAACACTTTCCTTCTCTGCTCTCCTTCCCAGGGCACTTTAGATGATGCAGACGACCCCAGCACAAGCATCGGAGCCTATCACTACATGTTGGAGTCCAATATGGGGAAGACTATGCTGGAATTCCAGGTATCAGACTTCCTGCCACGGGGTCATTGGCTCACACAGCCCAGAAGCCTGAGAGAAGCCACACTGATCACTCACATTTTTTTTTTTTTTTTTTTTTTTAAAGATTTATTTATTTATTTATAAAGCACTGGGTACAGTCAGAAGCACGGGAGGGTGAGAGAATTCACCAGAGCCAGAGCGGGGAGCAGAGCAGGCAGAAGGACCGAAGTACACTGCTGAGGGGAGCAGCGGGTGGCAGGAGAGGTCTGCACGCCATGTGGGACCCTCCTCTGGTGGTCAGGGAGCAGCCGGGGATCGAACCTGCGCCGCAGAGGCCGCGGGCAGTTTCGCAACCCAGCACTCAACTGCTGCGCCACCGGGGAGGCCCGATCACTCACATTTTTTACCAGATAACCTACCTACTTTTATTGGTTTGTTTTGGTCATTCTAATTAACCCTGTTGGACTGCAGCAGCCTGCTCTATTTCAACTTCTCTACAGCAGTTTAACACAAACAAGGTACATTCTTTGCCTTTTGTTAAGGAAATGAGATACTGGCTGGTGAATCGTCTCATCACCCAGTTCTGGCCTGCACCCCAGTTCAGGCAATTAAAATAATAAAAACAAATAAACAAATAAAACAATTTTTTTTAAAAGACTTTAAAAAAAAATTAGGAATCTTAGACTGGTGAGGGGCATCACCATCTTAGGACCCTGTAACATTTCATGAGCTTTTCAGTACAGAGTTTACTGAAAGCAAATCAAATAGTTTGAAGTGTTGACTATAACCATTTGAGTCTCAATTTTCAGAAATCACAAATGAAGTTTGCTGCTAAATATTTTAAACAATGCCCCCATCAGTTCTGGCAATTTTATTAAACAAGATCTGCCACCTCCTGTCACTAACTATATAAAAAATTTTAGCAACTTGTAACCAATTTTCATTTGGTGCTGACAAGCAATAATTGAGTTTAGGAACTAAATTACCTATTATTTGCAAGTTAAAGAATTAATTAATAACAGTACAAATAACAGAGTTGGCACTTGTTGGATGCTTACTTTGTCTGGCATTGGATTAAGCAGTTAACAAGTTTAACCCTCACAAAAAGCATGTTGGTATTTATTATCCCCATGTCATCATCGAAGGAAGTGTGACATGTAGCTCAGCAAACAGTAGAACAGTGTTCAGGCAGGCTGACAGCTCATGTGCCGATTATTCTAGATTGACCTGGGAAATGAAAATTCAATAGTGTGTGGGCATGAAATGTGTGCCACTTTAAAGAACTAAACTTAAATGGAATTGAACGTCCATATACATGCAATGCAAATAGGAATCACTATGCAATGTTATAAAAAATAGATTTTACTCCCATATTAATATTTTTTAGTTTCCATTCCCAGAAGCAATCAGAGGTACAAAGTTTTAAGGACAAAATTGTTCATCACAGTGTAATTTTCAATAGTGATGCAGCTGAGCCCTGAAGCCACAAACTTTCAAATACCTTCTTGGTGCATTTCAAATTCTTTTCTTACAATGGCATAATCTGTCTCTCCTGCCCATTTTAATAAATCAGCATTTTTTGTATATCAGTTGATTGAAGCAATCTTCTGTTGGGGAAGATCTCTGCCATCTAGGGTTTTCCTAAGTGGCCCTGGCCTCATTGATCTTAGTTTGAGGTGTGGCTTTGGAAGAGACCAGATAATCTAAAAGCATACCCTCTGGGGTTTTAGCCTAGGTCTATTCCTCACCTCTTAATCTGTTTCTTTGTATGTAAAACAGGGAGAATAATGGTTGTGTGCCATCTCAGAGTTTCATGGTGAGGATTAAATGGCACAATAGAGAAAGAGTCCAGAACATTTCCTACCATATGGTTAATGCTCAATGTCGGTTAACTACTGTTGTATATATTTCTGAAGGAGGACTGCTTTACTTGAAATGCCAAAGGCTACTGATGAATTCCCTTGACAACTTTATGTAACCCAAAGGCTTCAGATGAGCTGAAGGGTACCCTCCAGCACTGAAACTTTCAAGGCCCCTAGTGTATAATAAAAGGGTGGAACTATGAAAGTCCTTCATCTCCTGGCCCCCATAACAATCTAAAGTCAAACAGAGAAAATAAATAAATAAAAGGGAGGAGTATAGCACAGAGAACACCAACTTTAAAAAATCAAATAGACCCACGTTGGAAGTCTGCTCTTGGCACTTGTGAACTTCAACATTCTGAGACTGTTTCCCCATCTTCCAAATAAGAGTCATAATGACCATTGTTTAGGATTTTTGTGGGATTTACATAATAGAACATTTATAACTCCTCTAGTATAGTGATTTCCCCCAGGGAAAAAATCTTATTTATTCCTCCACTTTTAAACCCCAGGGAAAAAAATTGTACTTTTTAAAATTATACAATGAATGTGGCGTGCCCCAGTACAAAGTAGCTTGTATGTGATTTAGTAGCTATTTTCAGTGATATTTGAATGTGATTGGGTTAGTCTGCCAAAGATGGGGAAAGCAAGATTGAAAAAAAAAAAATTCTTAAAATTCCTTCCAAGTACTATGAAAGGCTCCACTCAACCACCTTTTAGTAATACTTTAATTGCCTTGCTATGGGTTACATGTTTTCTGTGTGGTCTATGTAGTAAGGCATTTAAATACATGAAATAATAATTTGAATCATACTGTGGAAATACTTCATACGTTTTCATAAAGGGGGCTGGGTGCAGGCTGGGGACAAAGGAAGAAGATGTGAGGGTTGGGGGAGAATCCAAACTCCAGCTCCCAGTAGGGATGCTGCAACCCAGGAGGGGGGCCATGAAGCACTTCCTTTTCCCTTCTGCCAGCTCTAGGTCACCTGCTGGGTCCCGGCACATTCCTTGATGGGCCTGGTTAAATGCATCAGCTTGTGCCTGCACAGAATGGGAACTGACCACAGACCTGGGCTGTGTGCAGCCAACACAGCAAGTCAGTGCCCCTGGTGGGTAATAGATGTGTGTTTGTATGTAGCTATAGATGACTATGCCATTAAAAACAAAGGCTGGTGTCTCCTGGCTACCCTCTGACTTTCCAGGGGGCTGCCAAGGAGGCAGCGTGATTGGCCTCTGCTTACCTTCACTTTGTGGGAGGGAAGCTGGGAAGCCTGTTTTGAGGTAGCCCTGCCATAGAGAAAGCTGCCTGATGTTTGGGGGGAAGGGATGGCGACAGCCACTGGGTCTTGTCAAGGTCAGATTGAAGGCAGACTTTGACTGGAGCTGGTTAATATATTTATTCTGAAGCCTAATGCAATCCCAGGAAAAGTTGTTTATTTACATCTTTGCTAAATTCTCCAGGTTGTCTTTTAAAACCTCATCCCATAAACAAATTTCCCCTGAAATCCATTCTCTTGGGTGGGGAGATGGTGCCCACCTGTTTTTCAAGTTCTCCATTTACAGTGTTTGTTTTTCTTATTTCTGATGAATCACAGAACCAAGCCAGTCTCCAGACATAGTTCCAGAGAGAAGGCAGTGTGCATTTTCCCCCCACAAAGTAGCTGAAAATCCAAACATTGTTTCTAATAAGAAGCCACACCAGGAAGCAGGAGGACAGAGCATGTTGTTGGTCTAAATGGAATGAATGATAGAGATCCAGGGAAGCTGTACAGTGAAAGCTGCAACTGCAGTTTTCCCTGAAGAGAAAGTAAACACAGACCTGATTTTTCTCTTCAATTTTAAATGCTCTTTGCTAATCAGGGAACAATGAAGTTTTTCCTACATATAATTTGCAGGACCCATTGAAAAATGAAAATGCAGGGCTGTAGGAGCAGGAAGGGCACAGTGCAGATTTTCTGATCCAGCAGACCAGTAAAGGAGGACTCCTGGAGCCCTCAGAGGGTTTCTCAGGCTTTTATTGAGCTGTTACATTATAGAGCAGCAACCAGGTACACGGCCGCCAGGACTCCAGCCCCGGGCAAGTCTTCACTCTGGGCTTCTCTGGCCTCTTCCTCCCGTTCTCTCTCTCCTGCCTCTCTCCTGCTTCTGCTCCTCTTGGTGACTATCTCAATACTCCTCCCATGGCCCACAGAAGTAAATAAGACAGTAAGCAACCATGTATAAACTGCAGGTGCCCCATCAAGCAGGGCAATCCTAAGGGTGGGAGGGCAGAAAAGCCTGAAAACCATTTACCCTACAAGGGCTTTTGTTCAAAACTCACTTAAGAGGGCCTCCCTGGTGGCGCGGCGGTTGAGCGCTGGGTTGCGAAGCTGCCAGCAGCCTCTGCAGCGCCAGTTCGATCCCCGGCTGCTCCCCGGCCACGGGAGGAGGGTCCCACATGGCGCGCAGACCTCTCCTGCCGCCCGCTGCTCCCCTCAGCAGTGTACTTCGGTCCTTCTGCCTGCTCTGCTCCCCGCTCTGGCTCTGGTGAATTCTCTCACCCTCCCGCGCTTCTGACTGTACCCAGTGCTTGTATAAATAAATAAAAAATAAAAATAAAAATAAATCTTTAAAAAAAAAAAAAAAAAAAAAAAACTCACTTAAGAATTTCAAGACAGTGGAGCATTAAACCAAGCTCTGTCCCGGGTGTGACTGCAGGCCTCTCCTTGTCAGTCTGCAATGAGGCAAAGATTTTTCCTGGAACTGGTGAGAGGCACACTAGGATTTCCTCAGACTGATCCCAGGGCTCAGGCAGCTGTGGGAAGATCTGAAGGTAGTGGATTTGGTCTTATGAAGGGAAATAAAGGAATGGGACAGGAAATATATAGAAATATTTCAGTATACTTTACGTAATGGTGGTTAGATGAGCATTGACAGAGGAAGGCAAGAACTAGATCAGGACATAATACAAGAAGGTCAGAAGGAGGTCATCTTCCCTTGGGATTTTTAGGAACAAAATACCTGAAAGCAACACAGAGCAAGAGGAAGTTGTGTTAGTGCAGAAGAAAAAACTGCTTGGTGATAGGATAGAAATTCAGACAAACTGGAAAGAGTGAGGATGATGTGTATGTACTTCATGTACAGTTGAGAGATACCCAGGGCAAAACAGTAACTCCCCAAGGTGGTTTAGGATTAGGATTAAATACCAATTAATAGGGAAAAGGGGGGGGGGTGGAGGTCTTGTAGGGGAGAGTAAATTACTTTTAAGAAAGATGAATGCGGGCCTCCCTGGTGGCACAGAGGTCAAAGTCTCAGCCCTCTCAAGCTATTGCCAGCTATTGCCAGCCACTACAGCATGAATTCGATCCTCCCACCAGGGAACTGCCCACATGGCACAGCAGACCTCTCCTGTCTCGCCCACTGCTCCCCTCAGCAGTGTATTTCAGTAGATCTGCCTGTTCTGCTCCCCACTCTGTCTCTGGTGAATCCTCTCTCCTGCCGGCACCTCTGGCCTGTACCCCAGTTCTTGTATGCACAAATAAATAAATAAAATAAATCTGAAAAAAAAAAAGAAGAAAGATGAATGGGTCTCGGAATAATAGATAGAGGTCCTATAGTTTGCCACAAAGTTAGTCTGGGTGTAACATGGATTTCTAGTTTACTCCCCATGATAAGTCAATCTTCCCATGTTGATTAAATTCCTTTTGGAGACTCTGTCTTTAGGCAGATAAGGGGAGTTCAGTGAAAGCCTCTCCTTGCATTTGCTGTCTTAATGTATTTATAGCTCAAAATAATCGATATACCAAAGTGGCCTAACTTGAAGAGGCATATCCTGAACTTATACTTTGGGGTGACATATTTTGCTGCCCTCACTACCACAGTGTATTTATTAATCATTCCTTTGCCAATGAACCCTGAAAATATTTCCTGTCTCAGACAATTACAAAAAGCAACATGATAGGCCTCCCTGGTGGCACAGGGGTTAAGTCTCAGTGTTATCCAGCTATCACCAGCCACTGCAGCAGTGAGTTGGATCCCTGGCCAGGGAGTTAACCCACATGGTGCTGCAGACCTCTCCTGTCTTGCCTGTTGCTCCCCTCAGCAGTCTTTTTCAGTGTATTTGTCTGTTCTGCTCCCCACTTTGTCTCTGGTGAATCCTCTCAAACTCCGCACCTCTGGCCTATACCCCAGTTTTGTATGCATAAATAAATAAAAATAAATCTTAAAAAAAAAAGCAGCATGATGAATAACCTTGCTTAGACATTATATTATTCTCAAGGATGCTGGAATACACAGATAACTTCTTGGCTGTAGAATTGTTAGAGTGTGTGTTTTTTTAATGTTGAAAGTTTCTTGTCAGATATTTAGTCATCTTATTGTGCAAATATGGACATAGCAGGGAAGGAAGAATACTCCAGAAGCCAAAGGACACTGGCTTTTGAAATTTCAGTGTGACAACATTGCATATTCTCTTCCCTGAGATTGATGGATCAGAGTTATGCCCTGCTCAGCTCTCACAGACATACTTCCTCACACATTTCTGCTATGAGACTAATGACAGGTGCTTGGGTTTTGCAGGAACTGATGACCATTTTCCAACTATTGCACTGGAATGGAAGTCTAAAAGCCCTTCGTGAAACCAAGTGTTCCCGACAGGTAAATTTTCCATCAAGATGGTCTTTCTAGATTCCTTTATGTTAATTCTTTGCTGTTTAAATTTGGTAACTTATTTCTTGAGTGAAAGATGAGAAAAAAAAAAATATATATATATATGTAGCAATCCATTTGAGTCCAGAGCTGAACAGATAAGTACACCAAAAAGATTGTTGGCTGGGCATAGGATTGAGTTGGATACTGTGCTGGGTGCCACAAGGGAGCCTTCACCAGGACAGATGGATTGGATTGTCGGATAAATCATGATATATCTTTTCTGTTTTTCAAGCAAAAATGTGTCATGACTTTTCTGACAACCCAATAGTTTCTAAGTCAAATGCTGAATCAACTCTATTTACCTGCCAAGCCTGCTTGGAGTTTGCTCCCTCTTCCACTCTCCAATGCAAAAACCTGAGACTATACTGCTTCTCAACCTTGTCACTTGAAGAGAGGTGGTGTTGGCTGTAGTGGGATAGTTTTTCTCACTTTCACCAAAATCCCCAATGGATAGCAGAAGTGACTATAAAAGTGGACAAGCTGGCATTCAAACACCCCAGAGTTTTGGTTTTAGGTTTCTACTTTATTTTTCTCACCATGTCTTTGTTCTTTCCTTTTTAATGACCATTCAACCCCTCTCTTGTATATTTTGCAGTTTTCACCTACTATCCTCAGAGATTTATCCTAAATTTACTCACAGTGAGACTTTGAATGATGGTAGTTCATTTTGGGAATTTGCAAACAGGTATTTACATGAGAAATAAGGTTTCTGCAGTCAGTGACATGAGGGTATATGTAAGAGCTTCCAAGCAACGAAGCCCCAGGAGATTTCAGTTTTCCTTTGCTTAGAAAGCCTGACTTTCAGAATGTCAAAGATGGAAAAGGAATGAGTATCTGACAATGGCTTTGGCTAATTTTTTTCTTTTCCTTTGATTTTATAAAAGGACTTTGAAATATGCCGGGTTGGTTATAAACACTTTTCCATGATTGTTTTTAATTTGCTAAGGTCATAAATAAATACCATATGTTCTCGAAAATAAAAGTAAGCAATACATCCACTCTGTATGATCTTCTTAAAATGTATCCATCAAACATATGTATGACTCTATAATGTATTGGCAATTTTCTCACCTGAGAATTGATAGGTAGTGACTAATTTTCAGTTTCTTGCAAAAATAGGAGACAGGGTAAAATGAAGGTGGCGTGAATGCCATCAATAACAATGATGCTTACATTCTATTCTTTGAAAATATAGTACACTTTGAAAGTCTTCCTGTAGTTCCTGTGAGTCTTTTGAATAGTGCTCTCCCTCATGCTAACACAAGAGCAGTTAGGAAGTGGACTCTCCTGGCTTCTAGTGCTGAGGTTCTTTTGTTTTTTTGTTTTTAAAGATTTATTTATTTATGCATACAAGAACTGGGATACAGGCCAGAGGTGTGGGGGGTGAGAGCATTCACCGAGACAGAGTGGGAAACAGAACAGGCAGATTGACCGAAATACACTGCTGAGGGGAGCAGTGGGGGAGGCAGGAGAGGTTTATTGTGCCACGTGGGTATCTCCCTGGCCAGCTGGGGATCAAACTCATGCTGCAGAGACTGTGGATTGCTTCATAGTGCTAAGCTTAACCCTTCGAGCCACCAGGGAGGCCCGCTGAGGTTGTTTTGACTCAAAGCTGCTTGCTTTTTGCTTGGGGCATAGCCAACTCCAACTCTGCCCAAATCTCTCCTTAGAGTTGTTTCCCTCTCTTGCCAAAGAAGATGCTGGGGCAGAGAGCTCAGTGTGCCAGTGAAAAAGTGTTTATTCTCATTAGTATAGAAATGTCATTTCAAAGGAGGACGCATTTCCTAGCAGGCCCCAGCTCTGCTTTGTGAACATTATTGAATCATTTCTGGTGGCTGTGTTTTGACTCAACCTGGAGGGACCTGCTTTGCTGTACCAGCTAAGCCCTTCATTTCTTTTGAGAAGAATGTCAGAGGATTTGGTTTCAGTTTTGGGGCCTCTGAGAGGTTTGGGTGCCAGTAAACCCAGATGAAGGGGAGGGAGCAGCAGCAGAGGAGAGGAAGGGTAGATGCCGCAAGTATGGGTGCTTTGTTGACACACATAAGTGCCTTGACTGACAATCAGCCCTTGTTTCTTGACTCCAGGAAGTCATCTCCTACTATTCCCAGTATTCCTTGGATGAAAAGATGCGCAGCCACATGGCCCTGGACTGGATCATGAAAGAGCGGGAGTCACCAGGAATTCTCTCTCAAGAGCTACGAATGGCCCTTAGGGAGTTGGAGGAGGCTCGGAAAGCAGGACAAGAACTGCGGTTCTACAAAGAAAAGAAAGAAATCCTGAGCTTGGCCCTGACTCAGATCTATAGCGATGCTGACACTTCCTCCCCCAGTGATGATCAGCTGAGCCTCACGGCCCTCAGTGGCTACCACTAGGAAGACAGGACCCAGCCGCCCCAGAGGGCAGCGGAGGCCAGACTCTATCACTAGGAAGCTCATTGAAAGAGGTCATTGGAGCTTTAGCACCTGTAGCTACTACCTGAGGGCTGAACTAACTCTCCCCACCCATTCCATTTATAGAAAGTAGTAGGACCCTTACGGGACCCAATGTCTACTTAATGCAATTTATCCGTCTTACTGTCAGTAATTCCACTTCACTCTGAAAGAATGGAAAGAGGATGGTTTCAAAGATATTTCTCAGACCTGGCTCCTACCTAAAGACTGGTTGACGCGTGCCTTCTAGATGATAGCTGTTGCTTCAAAGAAAGGGCCCGAGTAGCATGATGGCATTAAAAAACAAGATACTTGGGATTAAATAAAAACAATATGGATGGTTCTAAAAACTATCCAAGGGTTAGGGTTCCTTCCTAAACTTTATAAGCTGAGAGATAACTTACATCACTAGGTGTAATCCCAGATTGTATTGGGGATTTTATTTGGATACCCCACTATCAAAGATCTTGAAGTGATACAGTATGAGATGCTAATAAATTTAATGTGGCTTAAAATGGCCATTGTAATAAGAATTTTAAAAAATCTACACTCTCTCACATGAGGAAAAATGGCACTTAGAAAAGTACCTTTAATCTTACTCCACAAGAAGAATTAAGGTCCACAAGAAGAATTAATTTTTTGAGTCCTGCAATCATGTTCACTTTTAATTTACAAATGGATAACTTGAACCGATGTGTGTTTATGTTTGCCACCACAGTCATCTTTCTATAATGGAGAAAGTTATTGGCATTTTTAAAGGTTAAAACATTTTGAAATCATTAGCATGTATTAGTGCTTGCATTTGACTAGTTTCTCATGCATTGGTGAGAAGAAATCTTTAGCTGTCTTTGATGATGTTGAAGAACATAAGCAACTAGTAGCTTAAGTGTAGTGTCATTGTTAAGATTAAATTACTGAGTCTACTTAAAAAGGACTAAAATATCCATCTCTTTTTGAAAATGACTTGGGTCAATCAATTGTTTAGAAAACCAAAAATAAAAACTGAATGTCAGCTTGTTACTGTTCACTTAAATTTTAACAATGGCAGCAGTGTTCATTTTAAATACTCATAGTTTCCATATCTATAATATGAAAAGGATTATACTGCATGTAGCCCAATAATTAAAATTAAACAGTTTCTCTCAATTTTAAATGAGATTTCATTTTAGACCAACTCAGGCTAACTTTCCTGAAAGCTAAAACATTTATAATTACATTAAAGTTTTTAAACATGACAGTTTTAGCCTCACATCTAAGTATGTATAAAGATAATTGTCACTTCTTAAGTCCCCATGAAAATAACTGTATTCTGGTATATCTTGGAATTAAACTTATTAATAGAAATTTCACTTCATATTTCTCCCACCAGGAGAAAATTCAACTATGCACTTATTCCACTCTAATGATTTGAAAGGTAACACCCTATACTATTAGATAAATTTTTTTAAAAACATTGTTTAAACAAAAATCATATTCCTCCCCATAATGAAGCTAAAACTCACTTAAAAACATCTTTATTATCTTATATTTCCCCCCCCAAAGAATTAGAATTAATATTGTAAGTTGAATAAATGTCAAAATTAAGGAAACTTTCTATTTGAAGTAATTTTTTCATAGTCATTATTCTTTACAATATCATTTTGAAAAAGCCACATTTTCGCATGATGGGTATGATAAATAAAGGTACATTCACTTTTACTGCATTTGTAGCCTTTGACATGACTTTGACACCTTGTCAAGGAATAACCTGAGCAAATGTCAAATTTACTCCCTATAATTATAAAATTGCACCCATTCTGATATTAGAGATTCCCCTTTGGTCACAATCCGTTTTTCCCGGCTGGTCAAAACTGCCCACTCTTCCTAAACTGGTTTGGAAGCTATAGCAAAGATACAAAATACAGTATTTTTGCCACTCCTTGTCCATTTGACGCTCATTTTAGCAAATCACTTTTACCTAAGACAGAATGACTGTTGTTATGGCATTATAGCTATGCATCAAGTAAATGCCTGCATTACTAACCCAAGAAGCGCAGAGTTGAAGAGTAAAGTCTAGTCTTATTTTTCCTTTTCTATATCATGTTCTCAATAACACATTGTGTTGAAAGGGACTAGAGTGGACAATTCTCTACTTAAATAGATACATGGACCCGTGGGTCCTAACCTTTGGACCTCTGAGAATCGGGTAACAGCTATGGGCCTTTCCCAGGAATATAGAGCTGAGCATATACATTTAAGATGACAGTTTCAGAGAGGGTGGGACCTCCCCAAAGCCCATGGATTGCTTTATCCAAGGACCCAGTTTGTAAGTCTTAATTTTGAGCACATGTTTATATTCTCTTAAATTTTCAGCAGGGATCCAGCCTAGCCCAGACATGGCCCTACACATCCTATTTTCAGGATGTGTCATCACCCTTCCATGTAGACTTGCACTGTATTTTGACAAGAGATAGCTGCTTTATTTTCACAAAACCAAATATACCAGATTGTTATTTAAAAACAAAGAAAAAAGCTTAATGCAATTAGTCACCAAGCTTGTATGAACGTATCAGAAAATTACAGATTTGATATAGTCATTGTTCCTGTAATGATCAGAATTCAGTTGTCCATTTGTTAAAAAGCTATAGGCCTCTGATATGTTTACTGTTAAATTCATTCACCTAATTCTAGTAAGGAAAAGAATCAAGCCATATATATTCTCTAAGTGTACCTACATTAACTAAGAATCTGATCAGCCAAGTATCAGAAAATAGAAAGAAAAGATAGATTTAAGAATTCTTTTTTCTCTGAAGCTGGAAACATTGTGGTAGCCTTTATCTCTGAAACGCTTTAGAGAATTCTGCATTATGTGATGCACTATCACTGACTATGTTCACAGATAAATGCTATTAAAGGTATTATCGCTTATGCATTGTATTTTTGTTTTACCTTACAGAAATGCAAATATCAAGATTTTTCTATGGTGTCCACCCTATCAAATAGCAAATATTAAGATTCTTTTTAACCAGCACTCCAGGAAAATTATTTTCCTTTCCACAATGATTTGGCTGCATGTTAGAAAATGCCCAAGGAGCTTTATAAAATCCTAAATGTATAAACTGCACCCAGACCAATGAAATTAGATTTTCTAGAAGTGGGGCCCAAGCATCAGTATTTTTGGAAATTCCCCAAGTAGTTCCATTGTATAATAAGGTCAAGAAACCACTGCTGTCCCAGGAAGTTCTGACTGAGATGCAAAGACCGAATTAGTGGAAATTGTCACGCCCCAGATTCAAACTCTTCTGAAGTAGGGAGGAGCAAATCCTTTTGCTTAAGAGGGGTAAGAGGCTCTCTTGGAGCCCAGAAGTAGTACAAGCTGGCGAGAGCACTCATTCACTTTCCTTCTCTTAGTAGCACAGCCAAATACTTCCCCATCTTTCTTGTATATGATGGATGAACTATCTGCACCAGAATCTCCTTGGGTACTTGTTTAAAAATACAAGTTCCTGGACCACACCTCAGATCTGCTGACCAAATTCTGGAAAAGGGTCTGGAATTTCACCAGGTGTTTCTGATCACACTTACATTTGAGTTCTTTTGGCCTAATGCTACTTAACACATTCTTTACTAAGCAGCACAGCCCTGGGCCTATTGACATAACAAGCCTCTTAGGGGAGGCAAGAAAGGAATAAAGCAGAGAGGGGAGGGTTGCCATAACCCCCCTGAAAGCTACAGAGAAGCAAAAAGGGCAAAGAAATATAACTGCGGTTTTTCTCCCCTAAGGGCAGATCCCCCTCTGTTATCACTTTGGTCCTAGCGTTTGGAATTTTATTTTTCAATTTTGGCTTAAATGACGAATCATTATTTCTCACAGTTTTGGTTTTTAATTAATTAATTTTCTTACATCGCTGTTCATTTTTGGATGGTATTTGATTTCTACCCTGTAGGGTCAAGAAGACCACAGTGCAGGTTTTCTATGATCCAGCAGACCTGGTGAAGGAGGAGTCAGAGTCCTCAGTGGTTTTGCAGGTTTTTATTGGGATTACCAGGTACACAGCAGGCAGGGGCACTGGGGGGCCTGTAGGCTGGCAGGCCTCCCAGCCCCCAGCAGGTCTTCACTCTGGGCTCTCCGGCCTTCTCTCAGCTTCTGCTTCTCTTGCTTCTCTCTCAGCTTCTGCTGGCATCCCCGTGATGCCGCCCTTAAAAGCCCAGTCAAATCCCATCTACCTATGCCCACACCCTACTCCAGGTGCCCGCCATCAGGCATGCATTCAGGACCGCAGGGTTCCGTCATCTATCCTAATGGCAGGAGGGCAGAAAAGCCTGATACTTTTTACCTTACCCTACATCCCCTCAGCTATAGTCTGGTAGTTCTCCTACCACCACATCATCTCTGATCCATCACCATAGTCTTTTATGCTCTTCCCTGCCCGGTTTGCCTCCCCTGCTGTATGCCTCAGATCTATGTTCAGCTTGTAAATTTTTTCTTTTTCCTAAACCTTTGTTTAGAATTACTTTTAACCCCTTGGCCAGAAACTCTGAAAATCTCAATTGGCTAATAGTTAAAGTCACTCCTTTAAAGTGACTTAAGCCTCATGGCACTTTCTTCCTGGGAGCAGTTGTTTGTGGAATAGGCAAGCAGAAGCTTCTTCTGAGAGCTGTTGTTTGTTGAGCTAGTGGTTGTTGGTTTCCAACTGAAAGTCCCAGATTGCCACCAATTTATAAGGCAGCTCCAAATTTAGCAACAATTGTGGTCCACAAGTCCATTTGTAAGTCAGTTAGCAATTCAAACCTGAGAATTCTTTCAAACCCGAAAATGCTTTTTTTTTTTTTTCCCCAAGAGCAGAGTCAAACAATGGCAAGTTTCCCAGACTTGCCATAAGCAACACGATACTACAGTGTTGATCTCTGGGACCTAACATGGCTCTAGGTTGTGAGTAGGGAGGGGAGAGCAGAACAAGGGACGGTTGTGGGTCCAGGACATGGTGTTGAAAGCCCTCCTGGGGCTTATTTCTCAGTTCCAAATTGGACCTCCAGACAGCCCCTTTATTTTCTCTTTGTCTCCCCATAGATTTCACTTGCCAGGACCTACCCACTGCATCCCTTATTGCTTCTTAGGATCACGTTTTCTTCTACTTGGTGACTTACTGAAGAAGAGGGAAATTTTCCTGCCTGTCCAACAAACCCTTTGACTATTCTAAGACTTGGTATCACCAGAAACAGGAACATTCACAAAACCTAAAGATGGCAGTTACTAATCCTCTCTGCAGAGTCTGTTTTCACCAGGGTCTTTGAGGGAGACACCTGCAGCTCGAAGTGGGACAGCATTAGCGCCGCTGGCCATGGGCCCTGTCCCATTCATCCATGTCCCTAAAGCTCCCTATTCTGTGGCGTTCTCATTGAGCGCTACGTGACATTTCCCATCGCCAGCACACTTGCCCCATAGCTGGGTAATCTGGCCCAAAACCCCAAACCAGATTGCTCAGTCTGTTCCCCTCAGGAAGGTAAGCTAAGAAACATGGAAGGAATTTTCAGTTTTCAGCTGAGATTTGAAGTTGGAAGAGTTATGTTCAGGATCCAGAATTCAACAGAGGAAGCTGCTCTGTGTAAAGAAAATGTTACAGGGCAAACCCCAATATAAAATGGGGTTGCCTGACTGTGGGTCCTCACCCGCATGCTTAAAGGGGACTTATTAATGCTCAACTGCAGACATACACAAAAAGTTGATAAAAGGTTTATTTACAAGGGAAGGGGAAATGGGAAATGAATAACTCAGAGAGAAAAAGAGGGAGATAAGTTTGTAAACGCATCCTACCTGTTCCGCTGACCTGGAATCCCAATGACCCGCCAAGCTGGCGAAAAACCTAGCAAACCTCCTGGCCAAGCCGGCAACACCACCGCCAAACCACCCCCTCCCCCCACCCACTGCTGCCACATGGCCAGTTAAATACCCAAACTGAGAGCCAAGTTGCTTAACTCCACCCTCAGGTCCTCGCAACTTTCCCTTTGGTGATCCTGGGATTTGTAGTTTCCAGTGTCATGGGGGTGGAGTCCACAAAGCCTGTATGGAGTTTGCTCAGGACATCCTTTCCCCCTATCAAAAAGAGAGCTGTTGGCTGGTGTAGGAGGGATGTAGTCTCTCCAGGCAGATGCAAGGAACAGTGAGCATGAGGCCACCAGGGTATATGAGAGGCACTGACCCGAACACCAGGCAGTAAGCTCAATTATTCTTTCTCTGATTGGATCACACACCTTACAATCATAGAAATCTCACCTTATTCATTTCAGAACAAAATCACACTAGATTATTCTGGACTTTTCTTAGGCCTGAAGACAGTTAAGTTTCCACTCACTGTCCCACCTACTTCAGTGTAAGTCTTCATGCCAGCAAGGTGTCCTTCCCAACTTGGAAATAAATTTCCGTGTCGTGAACTAACTGTCCTTTTTTTTGTTCCCCTCCTGTTCTCTTCTCCTATGGGAGTTATGGCCACAGAGGGAAAATAGAACTCTATTTTTATTTACTTTTTTTAAGAAGGGGGTACAGGCCAGAGTCGTGGAGTGGGGGTGTGTGTGTGTGAGAAGATTCACCAGAGAATGCAGGGAGCAGAAAAGGCAGATGTACCGAAATACACTGCTAAGGGGAGCAGCAGGCGAGACAGGAGAGGTCAGCTGTGCCATGCGGGTTGCTCCCCAGCCAGCTGGGATCGAAATGGCGCCACAGAGGCCGCAGACAGCCTCACAACGCTGCGCTCAACCCCCTGCACCACTAGGGAATCCCAGAACTATATTTTTAAAAGATGGAATTCCTAACCTCAAAAGATTGTAGTCCTCTTAAAATATTAGTTACCTTAGCAAACTTATAACATGATCTGACAGTGTTCAAGAGTGACATCTTTGCCAGACATTTCTGTCACTAATTCCCCCTTGCGAATGACCCTGAGTTCCTGGGAGTAAAGAAGAAAAACAGTCTCTTTTGTTGGCTGAAAGCATTTTGCCATCCTGAACTGTCAAGGTAATTTCAGTATCCCACCACTGGGCCAAATACTTAGTACATGGGGCTCAATGACTATTTCTACAGGGCCTCCCTGGTGGTGCAAGGGGTTAAGAAGCAACGTATGAAGCTGTTTGCAGCCACTGCAGCACGAGTTCAATCCCTGGCTAGGGAGATATCCACATGGCGCAGCAGACCTCTCCTGTCTCACCCGCTGCTCCTCTCAGCAGTGTATTTCAGTCAATCTGCCTGTTCTGTTCCCCACTCTGCGTCTGGTGAATCCTCTTACTCTCCCGTACCTCTGGCCTGTACCCCAGTTCTTGTATACATTAAATAAATAAATCTTTAAAAAAATGAATATTTCTTCATTAGAAACATGTCATCAATGTCTTGATGACTTCCTTGCTCCTTGCTCAATGAAATAATTCAGCCAGTAGACCTGTTCTCTCTTTAGCATTCCTCAGGACTCACTTGTAAGGCAGAAACACAAATCAAATCTCTCATTATATAACTTACACATGACTGCACACACACACATGTATCATTGCTCATGGTTTTGATCTGCTTCCTTTGGGGTTGCCTCCATTTTTAAGTAGACTTCCCCTTTCGAGCAGCAAGATGGTGGCCAATGGTTTCATGCTTATACAGTATTAGAATGAGAAATTCTCAACAGTTCCCAACAGTTCAAATCTAAATTCCAGAAGTGAGTTCCCCGGTAGAGTTATAGTTGACACTATCACTGTGCCAGGCCTGGGTCACAAGCCTTTGCTCTGATATGGTCACTTAAATGACTTAGGATTAGTTAGGAAGTAGTCACCTGATGTAAATATGGGTTCTATTACCAATATGGGGAAAATGTGGCCACTTTCCAAGACAGATTTGAAATTATTTCTCCTTGAGAGCCTTCAGTGACAGAATGAACAAAAGAAGAATGTGGTCTCTTTCTTGTGAGTTAGGAAAAAAGGATTCTGGGTAGACAAAAATCAACAGATGACTACTAAGAATACATTGTACCATTTCTAAAATTTAAATCCACCCTCACAGGACAAATTTTGTCACCATGCAGGATGTCCAAAAGAACATTCTCCCCTGAAGGGAAATCTGAAAGTGTTTCCAATCACACGGCTGGAATAAGCACACAGGTTTTCTGAGGACTTGCCTGCAGGGGATGGCACTCATTTATGTGTACTTTGTCATGTGGAGAAGCCTAATCAGGCAAGTTACTCTGCAGTCACACTTCATATATCTTTAATGCTGATGAGTTGTTACCATGCAAATGAGTCAGGAAATTTCCTCTGGTCTATTTCTGGTAGCCCCTGGCTTCCATTACCTGTGGCTGCTATTGTTCCCTGATAGGAAAGAAAACAGTTGATCCCAACAATTGAAAACAGTTGTGGCAATCAGTTACTCTCAGTGGATCTGGAAACTTAGTTTTTTATTTCTTTATTGCAGCTACTTGGGTTTTTTCAAAATTTTTTTGGCCATGAAAAGAAATGGATTCAAAAAACAGGCACAGGGTTACAGTTCTCTTAAAGGCAGAAACACAGATCCTTATATCTTAAATGATGACTTACATAAATATGTATCAAAGATTGGGGTCCTAAAGTAGTGTATTAAATTGAGACAAGTTTCCCACATTCTGTCCTTCATCAGAAGTGTTCTTGTTGGCAATCTACTTTGCATTCTTTTATCTTCTCCAAAGGTATCAAAGGACAATATCATCTAGCCTAGTTTACCAGTTGTCTGTGAAGAGCCAGGGGGCCATCACTCTCACTCTGCTGAAAAGAGGCTTCTCCAAGCTGCATCTTGCCACGTGGGCAACTTCGTCCCAGGCATTGCAGCTGTCACACATGTTGGCAGTAGGATTTACAGGGTCTAAGATGAATGGTCTAAAACAAACAAACAAAAAATCCAAAACTCTCCATTTCTTAACCTAGTTGCAATTTGCTGGGTTTAGAAGAGGGGAGTGTCAGAGTTAAAGAAGAGATTTGGTTAACAGAAGGACTCTGGGAAAGGAGGGAGCAAGTCCCCAGGAGACTAATCACACCTATAAGAAAATAGCAACTTGCCTCTCCCGACTAACTCTACTTCTCGTTTTCCTCTTCACCTAAGAAGACATTTTCTCCCAACATCCAATCTTCAATTTGCTCCTCATGTTCTTGGCAATATCCACATTCCATCTATTTTATTCAAAGTACTTTAAATTCACACTTTAGAATTAAAATTTTGTGAGAAGTAATTGAAGGGAATTGACTTTGTGGCAATCAAGTCTGCCTTCTTATTTACATCGAATCCCAGTAAAGCTACTCTGCTCCACACTTCCTCTTTTTTTAATTAATTAATTTATTTATTTTCTTACACTGTTATTAATTTTTGGACAGTATTTGACTTCTACCCTCAGATGTAGTCCCCTAGTTCTCCCACCACCACAGCACCGGTGATCCAACTCAATACTCCCTTGTGTTCTTCCCTCACTTGTTTTGCCCAAGGCGACAATGTTCCTTATATCACAAGGACACAGGAAAGATACCTTGTGTGTTTCCGGTTAACTTTGACAAAAATGGGGAATTTGGGATGATAGTGTCTGTGCCAAACAACATCAATTTCTGCATATTGAACCAGAAGTTTGAGAATCGCCCTCATTCCCTGGACCAGGCTGAAGAACAGAGGCTTTCCTGCCAGCTCCCAGACGTGAATTGAGAGGAGCTCCACTGTATAAGTGGGGGAAGTCTCCGGTACCTAGACACAGAGAAGGAGGGTTATATCTATTTCCATTCACCCAGACAAAGAAGAAAGAGGGCTTCCCTGGTAGTACGGGGGTTAAAATCACAGTGCTTTCAAGCTATTGCCAGCCACTGCAGCATGAGTTCAATTGTCTGCCAGAGAGCTAACCCACATGGCACAGCAGACCTCTCCTGTTTCACCTGCTGCTCCCCTCAGCAGTGTATTTCAGTAGATCTGCATGTTCTGCTCCCCACTTTGTCTCTGGTGAATCCTCTCGCCCCCCAAACCTCCAGCCTATCCCCAGGTTGTTGTATACATGAATAAAGTAAATATTTTTTTAAAAAATGAAGCTTTATTCTGTGATAAGAAAAAGTCAAGCTCAACATGAAACTTACAAAAGTTCTATTTTCAATCTCATTACTTACCAAGCAATAATAGTATTTCCACCAATTAAACTGGTAAAAAATAACTACGATATTTAACAATGGCAAGTTGGTGAGGAAATTGACATCCATACTCTATGGATGAAAATATAAATTAATACCATTTTCTGAAGTCAATTATATTAAAGTTTGATTTGCCCCATCCCTTTGATCCAACATTTTTCACATCCCTGAATTCACTCTGTGGAAACAGTTCTACAGGGGCCTTCGTGGTAGTGTAGGTTTAAGTTTCAGTGCCATCACCACTACTGCCTGAATTTGATCACCAGCCAGGGAGGTGACCCACTTATGGTGTGGCAGACCTCTCCTGCCTTGCCTGCTGCTCCCTTCAGCAGTGTATTTCATTAGATTCACCTGTTCTGCTCCCCACTCTGTCTCTGGTGAATCCTCTCACCCTCTGCTCCTCCATGCAAAAAAAAAAAAATAAATTTCTGCAAGTGCTCAAATATGCTATTGTTTTTAATAGAGAAAATTGAAATGTTCATCAATAGGAAACTAGTTATTTTCATGATGTATCTCTTACCCTGCTGTCCAGCATGGTAAACACTAGCTACATGGGGCTATTGACAGGTGACTAGAGACATGAGTACACACTGGATTTCGAAGACAAACACATACACACGTAAAGTGACATATCTCATTAATAATTTTTACATTGAATTGCATGTTGAAATAATAATGTGGCTATTAGCATATATGACATTGCATGGGTGGCTCATATTTGAATCTCAAATTACAGACATTACAAAGGAGTGACCTGTACTCTGTAGTCATTAAAAAAATAAGGTATATCTCTGTACATAAATATAAAAAGATAAAGATTAACTTAAAACAAATTTAAAGGCAATCATAAACTGCAAATCCATTTGGTTTTTGTTTGAAAGAAATTAAACATGGGTACAAAGCAAAATTTGATGAATATGCCCTGAATATTGTTGGGAGGTAGGGGCTGGAGATAAAGAAATTTTTTTTTACATTAAATCTTTTATATTACAGTTTATGCACTTTAGAGGGGAAATAGAAATTAAAACTGAAGATTAAAAACAAACCAAAGGGACAGAAAAAATGTCAGTTTCAACATTTCATGTTGGTTGATGTTACTCAAATATGTGTTTCTGCTGCTTTGGTATTCGTGAGCCATTGAAATCTCTTTTGGTGATAGATTACAAAAAAATTCAATTTATTTCCCTAATGGAATGGTACCATTTCTTATTATTACTATTAGTCATCATTTTCCTCAATAAAGGAAACAGAAAAAAACTAAAAGTAGATCAAATTTCTTGTCTTAGTAGTGAGTAGCAAACCAGATATCAGGTGATCAGTAACTCAGTTCTCACAGTGTTCTCTCAATGGACACAAGACTCAAAAATCTGTCTCCACTGGAGCCATCTGATGCTCCCAAAAGCCAAAAGGAAGTCATGACTGAAAATTGCTTAAACAGAGGATTTTCCTCACATTTTAGGAATGTAACTTTAGAGGGGGAGGAAAAGACTTAACAAACATTAAGTTTTTTACCTCACATTCTGTAACATGTTTACATATATATATATATTTACATAGCTCTGATATGTGTTCATTATCTTTTTTTTTTTAAAGATTTATTTATTTATTTATACAAGCACTGGGTACAGTCAGAAGTCGGGAGGGTGAGAGAATTCACCAGAGACAGAGCTGAGAGTAGAACAGGCAGACTGACGAAGTACACTGCTGAGGGGAGCAGCGGGCAGCAGGAGAGGTCTGCGCGCCATGTGGGACCCTCCTTTGGTGGCCGGGGATTGAACTGGCGCTGCAGAGGCTGCGGGCAGCTTCGCAACCCAGTGCTCAACTGCTGCGCCACCGGGGAGGACCTTCATTATCTTTTTATACATTATCTTAGTCATTCTATTCATAGTTTCACATAAATATTTCCATGTCCTACACCATGTTTCCCAAATTTGTCTTGAAATGTACTTCATGTTATGACAAGTTATTTGCTAGTTTCATTATCTTCAGTAATACTATTCTGAATATACTTATACAAATTACTTTTTATGTGATTATTTTCTCCAAGGGCAGTTCCTATAATTATTGCTGAACTCCCTTTTTAAGTCTCTGAGTACTCTTTTTATGGCGTGTTTTTAATGTAAATAAACTCAGGTTTTTTTTTAAGCCAAATAATAAGTAAACTTTTTTTTTTTTTTTTTACTTTTTTAACCTGTTTTTACTTAGTGGGGAATTAAGCTGACAAATGGTGTGAGTATTTTAATATCCTTAACACATAATAAATTCTTAGTACACATTACCAGATTACTCTCCAAAAATAGGAGACCAATCACCATTTTGTAACTCAAATGGTCTGATTTCCACACAATGCCACCTTTTTAAGATTTAGAGTAATATTCTGTATCACTAATAGACAAGTTTCTTCTTGCAGACCCACAAACGTTCACCACTACCAAAAAAAAGTGTTAGATTTCAAAACCAGCCTGTGATCTAAGCAAGTATCTACTAAGGCAAGAAGCTTTATTTCTTTGTCCTTCTGTTTTTCTATTTCACTAATAAATTTTTACTCAACCAAATGAGGGAAAAAAATACAGAATGTTTAGAGGTATTTAGAAGTAGGAGCCAATTACATAGAAGTAATGTATGTTTTTACAAAGTGATTGATGTTGTCATTAGTGTTCATCATAAAATCATACACAGAATAAACAGAGTGAGGGCCTCCCTGGTGGCCTAAGGGTTAAGTCTCAGCTCTATCACTGCAATGGCTTGAGTTTGATCCCCAGCCAGGGAGCTGACCCACATGGCACAGCAGACCCCTCCTGTCTCCTGCTGCTCCCCTCAGCAGTATATTTCAGTAGATCCACCTGTTCTGCGCCCCACTCTGTCTCTGGTGAATCCTCTCACCATCCCACTGCACCTCTGGCCTGCACCCCAGTTCTTGTATGCATAAATAAATAGATCTTTTTTAAAAAATAAAAATAAGTGATTCAGATGAGGACATCAAGATTATTAGCAACTTTACTCATAGAAGGCATATACAAAATAGTCATGTGTAATTATGCGATAGTAAAGCTACATCTGTTTTTCTTCCAAGTGGAGAATTCATACAAATATATACTAGCTCTCTTTTTATCAAAAATTTATCTTAAAATATCCAAACCAGTAACTGAGTGTCCCTCACATCCCTTCACTATACATTAGAGCTTGCCGCTACCAATGAGAAGGAGAGACGAAAACATGTATGTATCAAGGTTGGGGGGGGTCCACCCTCTGAAGTCACCTCTGCATCTGTTAGAACTCACTACAGCAGAAGGAACACATGAAACTCAAATATTAAATGAATGTCCTACTCAAATCAGACTAAACTCCCTTTCCCTTCTATTTCTGTGCTTTTCTTCCTGGCACAATGCATTTGATTATGATCTGATTATGCCACTAAATCACTCTCTCTCTCTCTCTCTCTCTCTCCCCCCCACACACACACACACACTCTCTCTCTCTCTCTCTCTCTCTCTCTCTCTCTCTCTCTCTTTCTCTCTCTCTCCCTCTTCCTTCCAAAGAAAGTATAAAGAAAAGGGACATGAGGGGCCTCCCTGGTGGCACAAGAGGTTAAGACACAACCTATGAAGCTATCTGCAGCCACTGCAGCATGAGTTCGATCCCCTGGCCAGCCAGGGGGCAACCCACATGGCGCAGCAGACCTCTACTGACTTGCCTGCTGCTCCCTTCAGCAGTGTATTTCAGTCTGTCTGTTTTGCTCCCCACTCTGGTGAATCCTTTCACCACCCACACCTCTGTCCTGTACCCCAGCTCTTGTATGCATAAATAAATAAATCTTTAAAAAAAAAGAAAAGGGACATGAAAAAAGAAGGGCTCACATGGTGTCCATGTGCTGGTTACATACTTATTTTCCTCCGTGGTTTTGGCAAATGACGTCCTGAACCAATGGATCATTAACCGAATGAGCTCTTTCACCCTCATGACGGATGCCTTGACAAAGTCCACTTGGTAAGGCAGGAGGGCCAGGGCGCACAGCTGTGCCTCGTCACTGTCGTCACAGAGGTACAGTTTGCGGTAAAGGTGAAGTTTTAAATCTGTTAACACCAAGAAACAAAGACAACTGTGAGCATTTCCTCCCCCTCTCCTCTCCAGCATTCTCCTGGTACAAATAAACTGTGTAACTGATTATTTAGACCTAAAACAAAACAGTTTTTTGTATTTAGGAGAGTTATTTCCTTTTATCCAAGTCATTAAACGAGAAAGCTTCAACACTGCAAAGCCTGAGCAGTTCAAATTGAGCAAACTCTGGTACGGGAAAATCTGTCAGAGATTCTCTATTGGTAGAGGAAGTTTATTTCTCAGAAGCAGATTTCATTGCCTGTGCAAATTATCATCTAACATATAGTCACATGTCATTATGCTCGCCATACAAAAACCTCTATTATCCCTCCTGTTTAATATCTAAACTGGTATTTCTACATGTATACATACCTGCAGAAGAGATTCTATCACCTGGACACTTCAAGAAACTAATTGTACTATAAAGATGGTGATTTTAAAAGACATGGATCAATTTGAGAACAAGTAATCTGCTTAAGTTATTGATAGATTAATAAGGCAGAAAAGTCAGATTAAATAGCAAGAGTGATCAAATAATCATCTATAGCTAAATCCTACAATTTCATAAACCATTAACTCAAATTGTGCTCATTCTAATTGGATGATAAACATTTACTATCTTTTATCATAATTTACTGATATTGCCCAACTCAATTGCCACACAAGGTCTCTATCACTTATTGATTGTGGCAAATTCAGATTCTATGATATGTATATTAAAGTTAATTGACTAGTTACTTTGTTTCACTGATAAAATACATTTTACAAAATAATACATAGATGCTTTTATCTGGACTCCCAATTTTAAGAGTATCTGCATAGTCCTTTGTTACTAGTCCAGTTTAGGGTCAAATCGGAGAGATAATAATCAGTTGATTATCAAAAGGTTAAGGAGTAAAATCAAATTCCTATGGCAAATACACGTAGCCAAACAGAATTATTTATGAACAAATATTCTCATAAATGCTATTATTTAAAAATATATATATTCCAGCCCCACACTTAAAAGGCAAGAGTCATTAGAAGTACTAAAATAGCCCTTTCAATTTTGCTGGGGCCCTATGCCTTTCCTAGCAAACAGACTGAAACAAACCTATGGCTTATGATCACAAAAAGATTATCATCTAATTTAATTTAAATGTTGGTATACAATAGGCATGGCAGATTTTGGATAACCTATTTCTACCTATCTGGCAAGGTGTAATGGTCAGGCCAGAGATTCCCTTCTCAAAGTCACTACTAATCCAACATTTCCCCTCCTTCAAAGTTCTTTATTAATAGGAGCCCAAGCTGGTAGCCTCTACCTTAAACTATTTTTTAGGCTTACAATTTTCTGTTTTGACTATGTGCAACTTAATTGAGTTATTTAAACTGATCATCATCATTATTTGTAAAATAAGGATAGTTAGCTCTCTTGTTATGAATCAACTGCTATTCTAAGTGCTTTATATTTATTAAAACAACAATTCTTCAACAAGCCTGTAAAGTCAGAGAGATGCAATAGGTTCCCCCAAATCACACAGCTAGGAAGTTCAAATATCTATTGCCCCCCTACTGCCCTCATTACAAGTCCCATCTGAGCCCATGTGTTTCCAAACCAGTGGCTAATTCAGGTCTTCTCAGACTTTATTGAGTGCAAGAATCACTGGGGGATTTTTTGCAATGGATTTTCTGATTTAGTAGGTCCTGGGAAGAGTCTATATTCCAAACAAGTTACCAAGTGAGGCTGATATTGCTGATCTGAAATCCTATTTGGGTCAGGAATGTTGTCAGTCCTATCCTTGCCCAGTCTCATGTCTTTTGACTATATCGTTGTCAACAGCCCCCACCATTAATTGCCTAGTACATATGTAAGTAGTGCAGGAAATAACATTGAGATCCCTGTAAAGATTTGATGTGATCATCTAAGTCCGCTCAGACAATTATTAGCAACATTTAGATAACCATTAAAATTCCTTGGACTCCTAGGACTTGTCTGAGTTGCTCATCTTCTGTAAAATCCATTTCCCAGCATCAGTGGAGAGAAGCAGGTTACATAATAACTTCAGTCTTTTTCAATTCATTTAATACAGCTGAGCTCAAGAACTTAGGGAGCCTAGATGCCAATGTAAAAATATGCTTCTGTTCCTCTGGGAGACACTTTAGCTCAAAAGCTACTGATACAACCTCAAATCCTCAAGATAATTATCAAGGAGCTGCTGTTGTCTAACAACTGTGCTTTTGAACTCTACACACAGAAATAGAAAGCATTTTGTACAAACACAGAGCTTCATAGTCCTAAGGATAAGACGGCAGAGTCTAAAATATCTTCTCTTGGGCCTCCCTGGTGGCCTAGGGGTTAAGTCTCAGTGCTATCACCACTACAGCCTGAGTTGGATCCCCAGCCAGGGAGCTAACCCGCATGGTGCAGCAGACCTCTCCTGTCTCACCCGCTGCTCCCCATTAACAGTGTATTTAAGTAAATCTAATTGTTCTGCTCCCCACCCTGCTCTGGTGAATACTCTGATTTCCCACACTTCTGGCCTAAACCCCAGTTCTTCTATGCAAAAAAAACCAAAAAAAAAAAAAAAAAAACAAAAAAAACAAAGCCTTAGCTACAAAAAAAATCTTTTCTTATACATTTGTTGATCTAAGTATTTGCAACATGATTTCAAATTAAATCTCATATTTTTAATTCTTTCAACTGTTTGGGGAGGTAACTTTCTTATCCCTGTTTTAAAGATTTAATAAAAACTAAGATTTGAGGTTTTCCATGATTTAGGAATGTAGATAATGTGAAATAGATCTGAGATTTGACTACAAGCCCAGTCAGTATGTTGCCTCCACTATGTAGCTTTGCTCTTATCTCAGTCTATATGGTCAGTCTACACAGGATCTGCATAGTCAGAGAGACCTGGATTTGTATCCCAGCTCTTGCACTTAGTAGATACTTACCTGTGGGCTTAAATTTTCTAAGGTTCTCTTTTCTAATATTCAACACTTCAACCCAAAGATAATATCTTCCCTTCAGTTTGTCGTACAGAATAAATGCGGGTACTTCTAAGGCAACAAGAATTGCACAATGTGCATAATAGGTGCTGGATAAATCATGCCATAAAAGATCATATTCATCTTTGTACCCCTAATCCTAACACTGTTCCTAGAACTTAGGACATGCAGTACAAGGGGTAGTACAACAGAGAATCTTCATATGAGCAGCACATTTTTCAATAATGTTGATAAGTTTTAAAAAAAAAAAACAAAACAGCTCAAAAAATCTCAACATGTTTCTCTGGAGTCTAGCTGAGAGTGGGTAGAACAATTGTTATATTCATTCACTCCCTTTATTCAATAAATATTATCAATGAATATTATCAAATTATCCAGTGCTAGCCATAAAATAAATTTCCATCCTCAAGGAGTCAAAACACATTGGAAGCCAAACTTGTGCACAGGGACAATCCAAGAGCCTCACACTGCCACGATGATACAGATAAAAGACTAGGGCCTCCCCGGTGGCGCAGCGGTTGAGCGCTGGGTTGCGAAGCTGCCCGCAGCCTCTGCAGCGCCGGTTCAATCCCCGGCTGCTCCCCGGCCACCAGAGGAGGGTCCCACATGGCGCGCAGACCTCTCCTGCCGTCCGCTGCTCCCCTCAGCAGTGTGCTTGGGTCCTTCTGCCTGCTCTGCTCCCTGCTCTGGCTCTGGTGAATTCTCTCACCCTCCCATGCTTCTGACTGTACCCAGTGCTTGTATAAACAAAACAAACAAACAAACAAATAAATAAATAAATAACATGCCTCTATAAAAAAAAAAAAAAAAGACTATGGGAAATTACAAGAGGTTTGTCTAGGAAAGATCAGAGAAGGAACTGATAGCTGAATTGAGTCTTGAAAGGTAGACAGAAAGTTTCAAGAGTATAGGGTGGACACGTTAAGAAAAAGCATCTCAGCAGAAACACTGTGCAAAGACATGGAGTTAAGAGAGAACATAGAGCTTTACGAGATAATAAATATTTCAGGGTTGGTGGCCCATAAATTCCTCCATTACCAAATGTCAGTCTCAAATGAACAAAAATCTTGATCTCCTACCTAATCCACTGTAAAAACTTAATGGCACAAGGGAGGTATTCCAGAAAATGGTTGAAATAATAAAATAAATAGCTGCTGTGACATTTTCAATTGTGACCCAATATAAAATCAGCATTGCTATTCCAGGTTAACAGTAGATATCAAATAATTTCATTGGTCTATTCATTTATTTACATTTAAATATATTCTCCAGAGAAATTGAGGGTTGAGTTTAGGCTTTTGTTCGACTTAACACATGACCAAGAGAGGATGCTCTGGCATCTCTTCCTCCTCTTATAAGGGCATGAATTCTATCATGGGGGCCCCATACCCAGAACATTATCTTAAAAAGTGCCTCTCAAAGCCCTCACCTCCTAATACCATCACAAGGGGTCAGGGGTGATAGGGCTTAATATATGAATTTGGGATGAGAAAACATACGTTCGGCTCATAACAGGACCTTAATCTTTTCTAAAATGAAGACACATGATCCTCCTTTTCTTAAAAGTATGATTAGATTTTTTATTTCAGATCTGACCCCAGATAACACAACATCTTAAGGAAAAAATATCACAGTGAACAATGTTATTCTATGACTCTGTTCATATCACTTCTCATTTTCTTTCAGGAGTTCCAACTCCCTCAAACCCTCCCCTGTTTAAGATACCCCCAGGGACTAGCATATGCAAGTCTGCAGGCAAATCTCCCTGTGCCACATGGCACCTGCCATTATCTTCCTCTCCTGCTCTTTTGTGCTGTGTTCAACCTCTTCTGTGGCTGCTGCTGCTAAAATCACTGATGGCCCCACCAAAGATAGTATTGTCACCAGTGATGGCCACACCTGCAAAAGGTGCTATTGCTCCTGCCAGGAGCAAGGAACGTAGAGATCATCAAGAGAGAGGTCTACTCTTACATCTCAATTGAGAGTGAGGGTGGTCCCCTTGGCTGGTAGGGCCCTTTCATGCTGGTACAGTAACCTCAGAGCTGCTCTTTGCTCATAGACTGCAAAGCTGTGTGGACTTGAGCTCAGAATGCCTTTATAGACATCTAGGAAACAATTCTGGTTTTTACTCGTTTTGGGGGAAGTCTTTCTCCCAAAGACTGAGTATTAAACACTATCCTCTTCAACATGATCTGTTACTTCAGCTGATAGCTTTGTCCTTGATCTGTCTTTTCCATTAGAGGATACTCATTAACCCCCTTGAGTTAGTCAGATTGTGAACAGATCTTGGTACAAACTCAACTTGGCTATGCTGGGATTCCTACTACATGAAGAAGCTCTTTGCAGGCCAAGTTCATACTTGTTGTGTGCTCCTTCTCCATTCTATCATACTGGAAAAAGAGTAAAACTTGATCACACTTCTTAACTTAAAAACTGGTGGCATAAGCATGCATAAGTGACTCCTTAAAACCACAAAGTACTTCAGTTCTACTGCAAGCAGCTTGACTACGTATGCTTGACTCAACACTGTGTCTGACGTGGTCCATCCTTGATAACTATGTGTTGAATGAGCAGCCATCTACAGCTTTCCCGTGTTATAAAACAAATATATCTTACCTGTCGAGGGTGTAGGGCCCAGGATATCATAGTAGGTCATTACCTCAAAAGAATGACTGTGAAGGTTTCCACTGCATAAAAAATTGAATCTTAAAGACAGTGATGCTCTTTTTCCCATCAGGATCCTTTAGAAAGCAATGTAATATGTTATGAGAGAGAAAAAGAAAATTTAAAAAAGAAAAACCACTAGATTGATTTTCAACCAGCTTTCTCCTTCCTCTATCTAGCTTGCCACTCTCTTGGCTATTTTTTCAAACTTCCCACGAAGAAGGATTCCTTTTTCAGGACCTGTTGTTCCTGTGCGTCAAATATGTTTAAGTCCTTCATATGGTTTGATCCTTGGCAGCATTCAGATCTCAATATACCATTTTGATTTTTCTGACCATTCTTTATACAAAAGTTACCTCCCTATTTTCTGTCTTTTTACCCTGATTTATACTTCTTTAAATCCCAATTGGGGGCCTCCCTCGTGGCGTGAGGGGTTAAGCACCGCACTGTGAAGCAATCCACAGCCTCTGCAGCGTGAGTTTGATCCCCGGCCGGCCAGGGAGCAACCCACATGGACAGCAGACCTCTCCTGTCTCGCCTGTTATTCCCCTCAGCAGTGTATTTCAGTAGATCTGCCTGTTCTGTCCCCTACTCTGTCTCTGGTGAATCCTCTCACCCGCCGCATCTCTGGCCTGTACCCCAGCTCTTGTATGCAAAAATAAATAAGTCTTTAAAAAAAAATCCCAATTAGCAATATATTATTTATCTAATATCCCTCACACTGAGGTATTATGTGCACAAGGGCAGTAACTTTGTTTTGTTCACTATTCTGTCTACAAGACCTAATACATAGTAGGTGATTAATAAATAACTTTCAAGTAATTATAATTATTAACTAAGTAAGGATTAGGGCACAAGATGCTATTAATCATGAATGTGATTAAGTAAAATATTTTAAAAACTATGATCACATTTCTACTTGTGGGTTGATAGCACACCAATGCTCACTGAGAAATCACATAAAATTCTAAGAGATAGGACTGCAAAGATATAAAACTAAGAGAAAAAAAAACTTCAGAGTAGATCTCATAAGTGATCCAAATATTGGCATAAAAAGATAAGGATTTTAATGATTAATATATTTAATCAAAAAGCGGGATAGAGGGAGCTTCCTGGCGGCGCAGGGGTTAAAGACAGTGCTATCAAGCTATTGCCAGCCATACTGCATGAGTTTAATCCTCAGCCAGGGAGGTGACCCACATGGCACCTGTCTCCTGTCTCACCCGCTGCTCCCCTGCGCAGTGTATTTCAGTAGATCTGCCTATTCTGCTCCCCGCTCTGTCTCTGATGAATCCCCTCACCCCCCACAGCTCTGATGTATACCCCAGTCCCCAGGTCTTGTATGCATAAATAAACACATCTTAAATTTTTTAAAAAAAAATGGGATAGATGGTAAAAGTAGGGGAGAAAGGAAAAACTAGAGCTGGATTTTATGCACATAAAAATTGAATAAAGATTCTAGAATTGAAAAATATAATAATTGAAATTTGGATCTTTATAAATTTAGCAAAAGATTAAATGTAACACAAGAGAGAATTAGTGAACTGTAACTCAGGTCAAGAGACATCCAAAATGAAAAAACTATATACATATATATATGTATTTTTACCTAAAATGAAATCATATTATATAATGAAATTATTATATAATTTTTCATTTAAAATATTATTTTGGAATATATATTTCTGAATCTAAATATTATTTTGGAATATATATTTCTAAAAATTTATAAATACTGAATACATTTTAAATGTCATGACTGAAGTTCTAATTGGTTCCATCTACCACAAAAGGAATTCATTAAATCATTATTAAATTCCCTCACCTTAATTTCCTCATGAGTATATCCTTCTCTCTTAGTCAGGCAGAGTGTGAAGTTAATATAAATCAGTAGTCCATATTTCCTGCCACAGCTTAGAGAGAGCTCTTGCTATGCCCAACCTGGTAACCATATGTTTGGGAGACATGCTCCTAGATGGGTGAAGTTTACTGTTTACTCTTGTGGATACCAGAGGGCCCAAACGGGATCTTGAATCAATTAGGGAGTTCAGGTCAGTTCTAAAATGGGTCAAGGTTAATGAGAATGTCACCACGACCCTTGGCTAACTTACACGAAACTTAGTGCCCAATAAGTACCCCAAAAGATTTCAGCTATTATTACACGTGAAATTGGAGCATGGTCCTAGGAGTGCTTGTTCAAGAGACCTCAGGTGACACTACTCGCCACTTCTTATTTCTGTCAGCGCAGTTAAGAGCAACTCTGTGTTCTGCAATGTGGCTTGAAAGGGCTATTTTTTCAGAGGACAGCCTTAAGATACTCTGACCTGAAACTATAACAGATACATTCTTATTTCAGGATCACTAAATCAAAGCAGTAAGAAACAAGAGATCGTGGGCATAAATCCATTACAACCAACACCAACATAGACACGGCACATATTTTACACCACTCTCTCCTTAAAACTTCAGAATATGCCTCCCCACTGTGGTTTTCAATAATAAACACGCTGGCATGTAAGGAGAGGCGCGTAGTGCCCCTGGCGTGTAAATGAGTTCCAGCACCTTGGGCTTATTCAGCAAGTCTCCTGAGATTTCATTCACAAGCAGGGCCCCAAAAATGACTGACACAGAACAGTTGCTATTACTAGTAGGTTAAGGCGCGGACTAGTTCTAAAGAAAAAGACTTTTCTCACACCTATCTTTCAAAATAATGTAACTGAATAGCTTTAAAAATAACAGCAACAAACAATATATCACCAAAAACCAGGTATCAACTGAAACAATAAACGTCTTTACTCTCTTAGTGGGTGGGAGTCAAACCAACTGTCAGACTCACATATCTGCTTCTTTTCCATTTTTAATTCAATTTTCCCTTCAAATGAATCATGGTATGTTCGTTGTTGCTCTGAGTGGCAGAGAAGAAAGTCAGAAAAAGCTGTCGCAGAGACCCCAGCACAAGAAAACCCTTAGACAAACTGCCTGCTTTCCTGATTCCAATTTTTCTCCTCAGTCAGCCTGAAATCTTCCTCTGCAGTTACGTTCCTAATTTGCCACAGGATTCATTCAGCACAACAAAATATGCAATAGAATATTTTCTGAATATTTTATCAGCCCCTGAAGAGTACCTGGAAGAAGGGACAGGCATTTAACAGGCACAAAGGAAAGGATGGTGGTTACCTGGGGATTTAGTTCAACTTCAAAAGCTTTTCAAATTAGATTATGTAATGGGTTGACAGAATAGTAGGAACTTAGATCTGAAAATGAGTTTGTTTGTTTGCAGTCAATTAGAATAAATGAACCAAGTGTTTCGGGGCTGTTACTTCAAAATTTGTTCTGTAAGTCTAAAAATATCAAAACTTCAAGCACTGTTTTGTCCAGGAGCAGGATCCCCAAGACACAGAGGAGGCAAGAAAGAGGAATGGAGACAGTGACTATCAGGGTGTTTGAAATTGGGTGGTCGGGGGGTACAGAAGAAGGACAAAACAATGACAAATAAGATTTTGTTTCCAAATAAGGTCATCATGGGAAGCCTATACCTTAACCTTTATTTTTAATGTGCCCTTGAGTACATTAACTGTCCTGTTTTGATAAATAATAATAACAATGGTATAACGTACCCTATCATTTACAGATCTAATGGGGAAAACTTGGAAGAGGCAATGGGTGAAAATGAAAAACATGTTCTCCTGTTTCTTTTTTTTTCTTTTTTCTAAAAGGTGGTCTTTGCCTGTCCAAAGTGTGATTGTATGTGAAACTCCATCATTTCCCTTTTTGCCTTTCCAACCCCAACGTGCTTCATTATAGTTCCCACCATGCTATTCATCTGACATCTTTTGCTAACTACCACAATTTAGTAGGTGTTTGGTATTCCTAAAGGTAGTGTTTTTCATTAAAAGGCAAGTCAAGCTAGTCTCTATACACAACTGAAGCAAGGGCTTGGTAATGAATCTATTATGTAAATTAATAAACAGTTCTGAGACATTGTTTTAAAACATTGATCTTATTTTAGAATCCAAATGGCACACAGCCTGGTATATTTTTCTCAAGAAAATGTTTTATTCACTTTACAACAGAGTTATTTGCATTTTTTTCATCCATCACTCGGTAGACTGAAAAAAAGGTCGAGGGATGTAAAAATGAAATAGAAAAATAAATAACAACATGTCAGGATTTTTTCCTTCCTTTCTTTTTTTCTTCTTCTTCTTCTTTTTTTTTTTTTTTGGTTAGAATTCACCAAAAACACAGACCTGATTAGTTCAACATTTGGGGCAAAGAGACCTTGTGTGTAATGTCAGCAAAGCCACATCAGCCAGAGACCCCAGGATATCGCTGAAGGGAATGTTTATCAGACAAACGTGTCTCAAAGATTCTTGGTACTTGGAGGCACCTTTCCCACCCCTTCCTGTTTGCATTCTTCAGAGTCAGATTTCAGCTAAGGGGATGGAAATTAAATAAAGGTGCATTGGAAAAGACATAATTAGTCTTTAAATCATCGGATCTCAAATTCATGAAATTTCATAGAAAGTTTAGCTAGTCTTAAAGAAAACGCCTCTGGGGCAATCTCTCCAAAGTTTTCTCCCAAGAATTTAATGGTAGCAGACACAAGTAATTATTACTCAATAATGCTCTTTTGTGCTTAGTTCAGTTTTCTTTAGCAGACTCTTCCACCTGTGGAATAAAATAATTCAAAGAAATGTATTCACCCAGACCTGTTTCCATGTGAAGTTTGCTTCAAGTTTTTTCTCAAAGCATCCAGACTTTCTTTCAGTTGTTTCTTGCAAAGTTTCACATTGGCAAACACGTCACTGAACAACACTACGTCAATCTCAGAGCATTCTTGGGTGTCAGTTCCCTTTATAAAGGAACCACCCTGTAGAGAAAAAGGACATGCATGGTGTGGAGAAAACATGGAGTGAAGAACAAATTTCAGGTTGTAGCATTTTAGAGACAAGTAATATTAGTGATATGCTTAAATATGTGTTTGTTTTACCCTTAACCCATCCTTAACACACATAAAAGAAGAAAGAACATCTATCATGTTCTACTGAGAATTTAGATTCAGTTGTAGAAAAGAACTCGCCATATGCAGAAAAGGCCTGAGAATCCTTATGAATAAATAGACTCAGAAGTTCTCAGGCTCTTTCTGTTTGAAAGATGCTGGGTTGTGAAAAATCCACCAGGACAAGGGTTAAGGTGACCAGACACCCAAAACCCAGCCTGGGACTCACCGTGGCTGCCCTCAGTGGACACCTGGGCAGGCAAGGTGTCCACACAGCCCACACCTGTGAGAATTAGAACTTTGACTGATGTTTCTGGCAAATGCTAGTTTATGATGTTCCTAAACAGATCATGTATGATACTTTTTAAGTTTTATTTCTTTATGCATACAAGAGCTGGGTTGCAGGCCAGAGATGCAGTGGGTGAGAGGATTTGCCAGAGACAGAAGGGGGAATGGAACAGGCAGACTGACTGAAATGCACTGCTGAGGGGATCAGCGGGTGAGATAGGAGAGGTCTGCTGCACCATGTGGGTCTACTCCCTGGCCGGAGATTGAACTCATGCTGCAGTGGCTGCTACTAGCTTGATAGTGCTGCGACTTAACCCCTTGTGCCAACAGATCATGAATGATTTTAATAAAGCATTCTGTAATGGTAATTCATGAGCATTCACTTCAAGTCTCTGACTAAATAAGACTTTATAAAAGTCAAAACTTTAAGTAATTAGCAACACGTCTTTGTCTTCTTCTTTGCCCCACAAAAACCTTAGGTTGCAAGTTCACAAGGAAGGTTCTTCAGCAGAATGTGGCACAAAGAACATAGGCAATTTCACATGAAGTCAGAAATCATTCCAAAACTCTGAATTCTCTACCACACATTGTATGTTAATCTCAGGATTTCCAGCAGTCTGCTCAGCCAGGCTCTGTGTGGATGCTGAAAGGAGCAAGAATGTGCCCTCAACTCACCTACCCTGGGGGGAGGAGCCTGAGCTCATCACAAAAAAAAAACGCTGTAGCTTGGTCAGAGGGAACAGTACATGGATTGTGAGAAGTTTCTACCGCTAAAGGGAACAGGAGAGCAAATACCACCTACCAACAAGAGCTGGGGAGGTGAAAGGAGAAGGCATGTACGTATCTCCCACCGCAGAGGATCATGAAGGATACTTAAGAGCAACATTTCCAAATGGCAGAGCCACAGTTGAGTTGCATATAAGTGAAAACATTCCAGGTACTTTATTTTTTTTTTCAATTTTAATTTTTTTAAAAAGATTTATTTATTTATACAAGCACTGGGTACAGTCAGAATCGCGGGAGGGTAAGAGAATCACCAGAGCCAGAGCAGGGAGCAGAGCAGGCAGAAGGACCGAAGTACACTGCTGAGGGGAGCAGCGGGCGGAGGAGAGGTCTGCGCACCATGTGGGACCCTCACCCGGTGGCTGGGGAGCAGCCGAGGATCGAACCGGCGCCTCAGAGGCTGCGGGCAGCTTCGCAACCCAGTGCTCAACCGCTGCACCACTGGGGAGGCCCATTCCAGGTACTTTAATAAGCAGGAGGGGATTTATTTCAGGGAATCATTGGAATAGCTAGAAGAATAAGCTCTAGACTAGGTTTTCAAAAATGACTTTCAGAGTAACACTGCAGAATTGGCCTGCAGAGGGACCTATTGCCCAGCTACAGAGAGCCTGGAATCTAAATGCTCTAACGGCTGGTCCTAAGGCCAGACTACCTGTGCTCAGACCTAGGAATCAAGAAGCTGCCTCTGCAACTGTCCATCCCAGAAACTCCCTGTTCTATTTTAAATCCAGAGGCTACAAGTCATCGTTAGAACTCTTGACTCCAAAGTCATTCTGCATCTTCTTCATCTGGACTAACTAAAACGGGTGCCTCATGCCTTACTGTCTCATTCCTCCACTTAACAGTTCTGAACTCAGTCAAAACTGGTAAAACTAATTGGCAAAACCTAAATCCCATTGGTGAAATGTAGTTTGCAGCTTCCGTAACCTGAGACTTCATGATACGCTAATGAGTACCGTCAATCTTCAAGAATGAATATAGGGCACAGCAATTCTGGAAGCTGATTCATCATTAGCTCTTGCTTTTGTGAGCTTCTTGCAGGACTGGAGCTAGGCTTCTGGCTTCCCATCCCTAGCTCTGTGTTCATGGCCCCCACTCTATAGAAGAACATGTTTCATATCCGGGCTTTTTACCATAGCTATCTTGGCTAGAATTGATCATACTCATAATTAATATTTGCTATTGAATTACACTGAAAGATAATTTTTGCTTTTAAATGAACTGTGGTTTGAAGATGGTTTCATAACAGTGATGTGTGTTTTACCATGAGGAATAGATAAATTTTCAGAATAAAATGCTTCCAGAACTGAATCCTGTTTTGTTTTGTTTCCTTCAAGAAAATTTTCACCAAGAGGCCCTGTGCTCTATGGGCAATCATTCCTGAACACGGGGATTATCTTGAAGCTGACAGTGAACTCTTAAGTGTGGCATCTAGTTACTTCCAAAGGCAGGTTGCTCAGGCATAAAATAGGGTAGGGGGAGGGGCAGGCTGGCCTCCTTTGCCTCAAATTCCCCTAAGCATTTACAAATACTGGTCAAGTGTGAGCCAAGTCCTTGGCCCTGACACTGTAAAGGCACTTTTGTCCCTTGGGCAAAAATTGCCAACCTTAATGGGTTCCACAGGTTCCTTAATGGGTTACATGGCTGACTGCCTGTGCAGCCGGCTGGCCTGCAGTCTGCCTGGAATTTCAAAGGGCCTGAGCAGGCCTGTGTCACCTCAATCAGAAGGCAAAGCTGCCCTTTGAACATGTGGCCCTGTCCTGATGATGTGCATTACCTACAAGGAAGAGGAATGGCTTCCTTTGGGTTCCGGGTTGGCCACAGGGCTGGGGGCTCAGATTACCTGGATCACTCGGGAGGTTGGCAATGGAAAGCAAGCCTGGATCAGCTCGAGCAGAGCAATGACTTCAGCTGCACAAGCAGCACTCAGAGGACCAGAGGAAGGGCGGATTTTTTCATCTGCAAACCTCTGTAGCTCTTGGGAACTTTTACACTCCAACATATTATAAGGTGAAAATCCTGTGGACATTTGGGCTGCATAGAGAAACAGTCAGGACTTGATATTCATGGCCAAGAAATAGTGTGTGTCTTAGGAAGGATCCAATTTTGGGTACAAATTGTCAAGTTAATCACCAGGACAGCCTTATTGTGGTATCAGGGAGCTCCTTCTCTCTGCAGGTTCAGCACCCTGGGTCATAGGATTCCACACCCTCTGGACTCAGCAGACATTTTAGCTTAAGGACTCTAAGAAGAAATGGCAGTTTTCTTAGAAAACTGAGATAGTCAGACATTCCTACGTCAGAAAAAAACCTTGCCCCAATTTACTAAATTATTTTAAATTTCTAAATGAAAAGCATGTATAATAACAAGTTTTAATAAAATGATCCCAGGTAAAGAATTCCAAACTGAGTCATCTATTCTAAAGGTCCAGGTCTCAAACTGTCAGCCCAGACCACATTCAGCCTACAGGATCTTTGGTTTGGTCTGCCCAGAGCTTTCAAAGAAGAAAAAACTGAGCCAACATCTAAAAATCAGTAGAGAGTACATGTTTTTTAAACGGGGACCTCAGAGGTGCTTGTCTGTTTTAAGTGAGGGGAGCAGACAAGACTGAACTATCCTTCATCAGAAGGAACTGAATGATTGAATTTTTAGATTCATGGGGCGTGTGAATGAAAGAGATGAGTGCTAGGCCTCCCTGGTGGCACAAGGGGTTAAGTGTCAGCACTATCAGTGCTACCTCCTGAGTTCAATCCCCTCCCCAGCCTGGGAGCTGACCCACATATGGTGCAGCAGACCTCTCCTGTCTCACCCACTGCTGCTCTCAGCAGTGCATTTCAATAGATCCGCCTGTTCTGCTCCCCACGCTGTCTCTGGTGAATTCTCTCAATCCCTCCTCTTCCCCACCCCCTGCCACACCTCTGGCATATACCACAGTTCTTCTATGCAAAAAAAAGAAAGAAAGAAAGAAAGAATTATCCATATATATTTGGGGGTGGCATATACTGACTGATTCCCTTCAACAGCAAAGTCCATTAGTTCCTTAATGTTTGCACTGGATGGGTCAGGGAAAAAAAAATCCCTGCAAATCTGCCATCACAAAGTAACCCTCAATGGTGTTAATAGAATAAATTCATATTATCACTGAGAATTAATTTTACAGTGGCCTTAGCTAGCAGAGGGCCCCAGTGCCCTGAAGTAAAAATCACTAATCTTCTCTGGGAATGAAATTTCTATTGGATTTTCCTCTTCAAGTACATATGGGAAAGTCACAAAAATGGAATATAGACTTAGCTGTAGATAAAACTGAACAAATGCCAGAGAACTTACATCACACAGATTGCATTCTCTGGCCACCAAGCAGTTAAATAAGAAATCAGTAATAGAATAACCAAATAACCCATATTTTTAGAAATTAAAATAAAAATATACTTTAAATAATTCATCTATCACAGAACAAAATCAGAACAGAAATTAGAACATATTCAGAACTAAACAGAGCAAGAAACTTTGTATCAGCACTCAGGGGGCACTCAGTCCCCTATTCAAGTTTTATCAATTATGTTAAATGAACAGAATGAGCTTTGGTTGGATCTTTTTTACACTTTGATTTTTTTGCATGAAGCATACCAGTCGATTTATATACTACTCTCCCTAGGGATCATCAAAAATTGATCACCTTTCAGTGACATACTTTGTATTTAGAGTCAATTATTCTTTCCTGGGCAATTTTTTCATTAAATCACAATTTTCATGAAGCATCAGCCATCAGTTAGAGGATACACCATAAAGATGAGAGCACTAGGTAGAACATCATAGCTATTTTTATGATTATCAGCTTTTTAATTAATTAAAATTACTATTTATTTATTTTAATTTTTAATATTAAAATTATTATTCGTAATTCTGGTTAATTTTGATAGGCACAAGCCATCACCTGATTCCAGCTTGGGCTCCTGACTACACTGACCCACTGTGGGCTAGAGGCCCTTAGAATCACATTTCCAGCAATGTCATCTCTTTGGATGATGCCTCCGTTTCCCGGCATCCTCCACATGTGGCTTTAAAGACCTGTCCTCCACCCCTGCCACCCCAAGAGGTGCCATCTCAAGTCACATCCTGGTTCCATTCTCTTCCTTCTCTATCTCCTGTTTCCAGAAATAAGCTGTAATGCCTGCACTGAGAAAACCTTTCAAATATGGTTTCTCTGCTCTGTGAAGCCCCTCAGAGGGAAGCGCTGGCTTCTCCTTACCTCTTTTACTGGCTGTGAAGTGATGCTCTTGTATTTCATGCTTCTCCCGACCAAGGACGGTGCCAAAGTGCCTAGAACACATCCTGCAGGTTTTTGATATTTTTGTAGTCATATCCTTCATATTCCTCTCTTCTAAATTTTCTCCATTTAGCTTATGTGTCCCCATGGTTGACCTGTCATGTACAGACTGAGAACAAGAAGATAGTTCACAGGGATCATAAGAGTGATCTGAAAGATCTGTTGTTTTTTTTTATTTGTTGTTCATTCTTGCTAAAAGCTCCCATTGATAGGCATAGAGAATTCTCATTCTGTGTTCTTGAAACAGCAAAGTCCATTAATTTTTTTGAAACAGATGGAAAACTGCTGTCAATTAATAAAGTAATAAATCATGAGAACCACAGTCCTGAAAAAGAGAGACTGAACTAGGTCTTGTTTAAAAATCAGAAGAGAGATATTTTAGAGTTTTTCTGACATCCACTACTTGCAGGGCCATGGACAAATCCTTAAATCTAACTCGGTCTTTAGTTTCTACATTTGTGAATTCGGAGGAGGAAGCAGGGAAGTATTTTACCACTATGGTCACTTTAAAGGTAAGAAAACTCGAGGACTCTGAGAACCCTATAACTCTACCATGCCCTGTTGGGTCATAATTTCAGTAACTTCAGCTGCCTTGGTTATGACACTGCTTCCAGAGAATTCTGCTGAGCCCTTCCCAGGAGTCCTGTGAAATGGGCCTTTCCCAGCTGCATCTTGCACCCCTCGCCCCCACCTGTCCTGTGGCCACAAGTTCTTGCTTTAGTTTTTAGTTTTCCTGTTAATATTTATGAAGAAAATAAAGTACCTAAACCAAAAACCAAAAATCATGGCAGGGGAATGGGGGCGGTTCAAAACCGTGGGGGCATGCCCAAATTTTTCATCCCCTTGTACCTTACTGTGATCTTGGAGCTTCTCCCTCAGAACTTCCTGGCCACATTTTTCACAGTGAACTTTTCCCAGATGTTTCTGTCGAAAGTGATACTTCAGAGCTCGGTCACTGACAAAGTCACTCCCACAGCGCTCACAGCTATAGGGCTGAAGAGCCCACATCCTTTACCAGCAAATCTATTGATGACAAAAACAAAATGTGTGAGTCCTTTGAAGAAAATGTAGTGCCTTCACAATGAACGAGAATAAAGACAACATTATTTCCATGTTTCTAAGTTGTGCTCCTTCTGATGAATGTTTCCTAAGAAATTTATCCCTTGAAAAGATCAAATATGAGATCATGAACCTATCTATCTATCTAGATCACCAGCTATAACTTGGGTTTATAAACACTAGGGAAGCTGTAAAACCCACAAAAATACCTGCAAAATTGTGAGTGAAAGCACGTGTGTACATTTTTTAAAAAGAATTTCAAATGAATCAGTCACCCCCAAATTTGTTAGTAACTGCTGACTTAGATGTTATCTTTACCTAAGGACTCTCTGGGAGTCATTGTTTCTTCACTTTTTACCACCCGGCAAATTCCATATTTGAGAAAATTATCTTGAGTGATGATAATATACTTATCTTTTAAATTACCGAGGTTTTTTTTTAAGTAAAATAGTTACAGAGGGATAAAGCAGAAGTTTGTACCAAGAGACAGAGTCTGGAAGAAAATGCTGGTGATCCTAGCTCCGGCTGTCTGCTTCTGAAACTGTTTATTTTTCTTGTTGCCAAGTAACTCTACTTGCATTTGTAATAATTTATCTGAAGCTTAGAGATCCTTCCTCACAGGTAAGAATTATGGGATTTGTAGTTAGTTTCAAAGCAAGTGATTACATGAGAGTTCTCTAACTGCATTCATAGATTATTTTTGCATCTGCCGTTATAACAAATTATCACAAACTTCAATAGTGTGAAAGCACGAAATGATTATCTTCAGTGCTGTAGGTCAAAAGTCTGACCTGGGTCTCACCAGGCTTACATCAAAGCACTGGCAAGACTGCATTCCTTTCTGCCGGCTCCTGGGGAGACCTACTTCTTTGCTTTTTCCACTTCTAGAAGTTACCCACCCCCTTCCTCCATCTTCAAAGCTGGGAAAGGCAAGTGGAGTCCAACTCACACTCTTGGATGGCCTCTTCTCTCTCCTTGTTCCACTTTCAAGGACCTTTGTGATTCCATCCAGGATAACCACCAATTTTGAGGTCAGCTAATTAACAACCTAATGCTATCTGCATACTTAACTCTCCTTTGTACGTCAGGTAAGAAATTCACAGATTCTAGGGATCAGGGCGGAGACATTGGGGTGGGGGTGGGGCTTACTTTGCCTGTCACACTGTAGCTTTAAACTTTAATCTGAAGTAGAGACAAATCCAAAATGTATCTATAAAGTAAAAAAAAAGTCAACTATTTCCACTCTGCAAAAACTTCTGAGTTTTTGGAGTCTTTGTCAAACAAATTTAGAGCTGCTGCTCTGCCTCTGAGCTTCTGCAGTTTTCACTGAGGTGTGGGACAGTTCTCCAAATAGAATCTCTTGTCCTGCCAGGAAGATATTAAAGAAATTTAGTGGGTTGTGACCAGCATTAAAACAAAATCAAATACAACAAAATGAGAATATTGAATATAGTGAAGATAAATAAAGATTTGTGAAACATTTGTTACAACTAAACATATACATATGTGTGTGTGTGTTTGTGATTTATATAAAATTAAACAAAAAGACACTATACTGTGGTCCATTCTTCTGCATTGCTACACAGCAATCATGGTGGCATCTATTCATTTACTCTCAGTCTTTGTCCAAGTAGAAGTAAAAAATGCTTGAAAACCACTAATGTAGTGGGTACTCCAGGATTCTTTGGAGCATTCTTGGAACAACACTGGGAGATTTCTTCATCCGAGGCACATGCTTAGAATGTTTGCTTAATCTTCCTGTTTCCAGTCATTAAGATCCTTGGCTGTCACTGTTCCCAAGCTTGCTCCATAGGCTGTCACAGGCTTACATATGCCATAAACAGGAGAGTCCTTTATGCTCAGATGACAGCTGTGAGAATTTTTAAGCCCAACTGTCACAGGGCAGGGAGGGGACGCCCCAAAGCCCCCAAACCTGCCCGTTCTAAATAGTTCTGCCATCCACTGCATCAAGACAAAACATATTCTAGTGCACAGACCATTAATGGAAAGAAACTTTAATACAATTAGTGTGCAATACCAAAAAGACAGAAAAAAATAGTCTCCAAATCCAGCACCTGAAGTGGGTAATCCTCTCATGGGTAAATGCCCAGCCAAACAGGGTTGGCCCAAAGCAAGACCACTGAGGCCCCAAAACTTGCCACAAGTCTAAAGCACGTTCCAGCGGAGACCCATAGAAAAGGGCCAAAACAGGCAGAAAAGTGAAAAAAAAAAAATCAAGATAAAAGCCGCCATTTTTAACCTCCCCACAGGTCTCTCCCCCACATCTGTTTCCACCAGTCCAAGGTCAAGAAGCAAGCACAGTTTCTTCACATGTCTCTTTGCTCCATGTGCCTCCTCCAGGTCTCCTGTCTCAGTGTGGGTTGAGCAGGTCCATATCACAACCATCTGCAACCTTCTCAAAGGCAATCACCTTTGAGGACCAGCACTCTTCCTGCCTACACCACAAGGACTAGTCCTACAGATCCTAGGACAATCCATTGCTCACAAAGACCTGGCAGTGCTTCCCCAGTCTTGAGTTGAAATGGCTCCCAACCACCCCAGGCATTGCCTTCTCCTAGAAGGGATACTGGCTGCCCTGGGAGAGCACCACCATCAGGCTTCCCACAGGAGCAAATTCTTGCTGAGGACAGCGGCAACTCCATTCTTGGGCATCAATTTTTGGGATGCCTAAATCACTGGGAGATTTCTTCATCCAAGGCACATGCTTAGAATGTTTGCTTAATCTTCCTGTTTCCAGTCATTAAGATCCTTGGCTGTCACTGTTCCCAAGCTTGCTCCATAGGCTGTGACATAGGCTGTGACATAGGCTCCATAGGCTGTAGACCAACTGCTTTATTGGAAAGTATGGGATATCCTTTAGGATTGGCAATCATTCTTTTTAAAATACAGAGGGAGGGTGGTGGCGCAAGGGGTTAAGCGTCAGCAATCCTCAACTACCGCAGCACGAGTTCAATGCAGCACAAGTTCAATCCTGCATGAGTTTGATCTCTGGACAGGGAGGTGACCCACATGGTGTAGCAGACCTCTCCTGTCTCTCCCTCTGCTCCCCTCAGCAGTGTATTTCAGTAGATCATTCTGTTCTGCTCCCCACTCTGTCTCTGGTGAATCCTCTCAACACTCCCCTCCCCACAGCTCTGGCCTGTACCCCAGTTCTTGTATGCATAAATAAATAAATCTTTTTTAAAAATAAAATAAAATATAGAGGGAAATATTTCCATTTTTGCTACTTCATATGAAACATTTTTTTGTGTGTTTGTCTTCCTCACAAGGAGCACATTTCCTGAAATTCTTCAATTTCATCCAAATCTCCAGTGGTCGCTGGGTGAATTGGAGATCCTTACCGTGAGGGCTACGTGGACTCAGCCATTTTGGTACAGACAACTCTTCCCAGGTGTTCTTGATCTCTCTGTTAAGCACTGGAGAAGGACAAAAACCATAATTCTCCTGCTCCTCAGTCTGTTTGAAGCTGCATCCCAAGCACATTTCCAAAAGGCTTCAATAGGCTGCTCTTCACGTAAAGCAAGGACCTTGGAAGCAGCAAAGATCAGGACCCCTACTTTGATTACTAAAGCTGGAAGGCAGTAATTGAAATAACTGAGGAGGTGCCTGTTACCGAAGTCGAACAAATGGTGCATTTCCTGTAGGGCACATTTTATGGATCATACTCTAGCATTTTACCTATGGGTTTTCAACTACAGGCGTTCTACCCACTTATTGAGCTCCCTGCTTTATAAGTCCATCTTGAAACACTCTCCTTATTCTTGCTTAGCACACAGAGAAACTTAAACAAGAACGCACTCTTACAGCTGAGGTTGAGGTGAGCTAAGTTCATTTATTGCTAATTAGAATTTAGGGGAAACCCAGAGTGAATATGAAACCAGCAATTAACTTGCTGCCTCTTGTCATTTGCTTGGAACGCCCTTAGGAATGAGGTGTGGTTACTTGGAGCAGATCAAAAGCTCTTTTGGCTCCCAATCACCGACACAGGCTTTAAATATGGGCACTTAAGCAGCATCTGTTGAGAGGCCTGCGTGTCTCACGAGCCACTGCACACCCACATGAGGAATTAGTGTCCCCAACCCCTACACAAGCCGAGGTGGCTGCTGTTATTGAAGTGACTGCTTGCACTACCAGTTTCATAGTGTAAAACCTCCCACTGTGACACCCTTCACTTCTGTTTCTCATGAACCCAAATGCCCTCGACTATCTACCACCCACCATGCAGGCAGTGTTTACAAAACCCAGGTGGCATTCTCCCAGCTGGAGCCAGCTGCTAACATTACAGAGTGAAACTCATGTACCCACTGAGCTCAGGGCCGGCTGCATAGTAGATGGTTACAAATATTTATTGAATGATGACCCATGACAAACATTTTAAAAGTAGGGCCTGGCTTCGTTCGTCTACCAGTTGAATTTACGGCTGATTTGTCTCATAAAAAGTCAGGATGTGCTCAGCTATTTTGTGCCAATTTTCATATTAGCTTAGAAAAAAAGAGTCAGGAAGGTATCTGTTGCCAATCTAAAGAGGTGGTTGGAGTTTCATTTTACAAGAAGAAATGTGTTTGTTTGAAATAAGCTGATAAGACGCTTGAATAAGGGGTGAGATGCTAAGGAGTATGTCCAAACAGCAAAAGGCCACAGTCCAGTCCTCTAAGTCATAGGCCAGTTGCTAACTGGAGCCTATTGGTTTCTTATGAGTTCCTGATGCTCATGAGCATCTGAGTGTAGAAGTTAAGACATAATGACACAAGAGAGACATTTCAAGTTGAAGGAGATGTTTAGGAGTAAGAGCGAGCAGTCGGCAAGCTTGTCGTGTGTGTGTGCATGCACATGGGACTTGGGTGAAAAGGGTAGGTGAAAAGATCCTCCAGAAATGGTACAGGAGAGGCCCTGAGGATGATGCATTTGTTGCGGCAGATGAAAGGAAATTCCCTTTTCCCTAAGTAGTGCTGGGGAAACCTACAGTGCCCAGTAACACTTTCGTTGTTGTGGGTTTTGGGAAGGAATTTTGAAGAGATGCCAAGTTCTGAGTCCGGGTTTGCTAACGGCAGAAAAGGACTAAAGGTATTGGTGCAGGGCAGAGGAGAATCAATAGGTAATGGCCCCTCAAAAAAAGAACAAAAATATGTGATATGGCTTAAAATTATTTGTGGGGCCTCCCTCATGGCGCAAGGGGTTAAGCACAGCACTGTGAAGCTATCCGCAGTCACAGCAGTACAATCCTCTGTCAAACCCCAACCCGCCAGGGAGCTACCCACGTGGCGAAGCAGACCTTTTCTCCTGTCTGGCCTGCTGCTCCCCTCAGCAGTGTATTTCAGTCAGTCTGCCTGTTCTGCTCCCCACTCTGTCTCAGGTGAATCCTGTCACACCCCGTCCCCTGCACCCCTGGCCTCTACCCCAGTTCTTGTATGCATAAATAAATCTTTTTTTTTTAAAGATTTATTTATTTATACAAGATTGATTGATTGATTGATTGATTTATACAAGCACTGGGTATAGTCAGAAGCACGGGAGGGTGAGAGAATTCACCAGAGCCAGAGCGGGGAGCAGAGCAGGCAGAAGGACCGAAGTACACTGCTGAGGGGAGCAGCGGGCTGCAGGTGGGGTCTGCGCGCCATGTGGGACCCTCCTCTGGTGGCCGGGAGCAGCCGGGGATCAAGCCGGTGCTGCAGAGGCTGCGGGCAGCTTCACAACCCAGCGCTCAACTGCTGCGCCACTGGGGAGGCCCCATAAATAAATCTTTTTAAAACATTAAAAAAAATATTTGTGAACAACAGAAAGAGGTCTGTTGAAAAGCAGGAAAGGGCAGCATTCTGCACCCACATTTAGCATTCTATAGCCCTCTGGGGATAGAAGGGCCTTCTTAGACTGACTAAAATCTACTCATGAAAACGGTACATTTTCCCTTTCTGTCTATAGTTGGTGAAGCTAACATTTATATTTGCTCCTTCCATCCAGCTCATCATCCATTATGGCACAAAGCACTTCATCATTATTTTCCAGTCCTCTCTTCCCCCTCATGTCTCCTTTGGTGGTGACAGAACTCTGGAAGCTCCCTGATTAGAGAGGGAACTACTTCAGTGCAACCCACTTAGCTTAAATATGCAAAAATGGGCCACTCTTTCAAGATCACATTACTGGGAATCCTCCATATCATCAAGCTGAAAAGTTAAAATATTAGGATAGTCTAATTGGGCTCTACATTCCACATGAAAACAGTGAAACCTCTCTTCAAAAACAAATACTAATATTCTCTCCAAGGAGAAGTGGCATATCATTTGCAGAAAGTGCATATTATTTGTCTCAAAGCTGATACAGATAAACCGCTTCTAATACAAACATATGTACAAAATTTAACACGCCTACATCCCTAAGTATCAGCTAAGGCATAACCTCCTCCTTATCTGTAAGATGAGGGTGCTTGATTAGGTTCCTTCCTGCACTTACAGAAATCCTAAAACATTTGGTCAATTTCTCTATGTCATGCCCTAAATTGTATATCATGCTTTCTTGCTGGAAGTGAAACTTGAATGTGCCTGATTCTTCTGCATATTTTAGGCAAAGAAATTGAGGGTAAGGAGAGGTGTATTTTTTGAGCACTTATGAAGCACCAGATCTATTTTCTCATATAGCTGTGCCTCGTGTTACTACTGCATAGGAGATATCACCCCCAATGCGGATTAAGTCAGGATTTTATTTCATACCTGTAATGAACCAAATTCAGCGACAATCTGGATATTATTTCAGTTGTGAAAGACCACATAACTTCATGTTTTTCTAATATACTACAATGCCCTTGAAACAAGAATCTTTGCAAATTTAAAACTTAAATTTATAAAGAAAATTAGAGTGAAATTATTTTTCTAATTCCTAACTGGCAAATTATATAGCACTATTCAATTTTAAAAATTCACTTCCGTTTGTAATGGATGGTATTAACATCTATATACCACAGAGCGCAGCTGACAGTTTTAACAACAAATATTGATAGGTACTGTCTGTACGAGGCACTTACACAGTGCAACACTTACATAAAGTACTGGATATTTTATAGGCATTATATTCAATGATAACACCCCTAAAAGGGAGGTACTATTCTTGTTTTATTAATGAAGAAAACTGAGGTTAATAGGAATTTAAGTGGCGAGAAGAAAATGATTGCACAGGAATCATCAATTCCATCCCGGTTCATGCCGGGATGAACTTTCTGAAAGCCTTTTGGAAGGCTTTCAAGCCCTATAGATTTCTAAACATTATAACTTATTATCTGGTAATAGCAATATTCCAATAATTTTGCTCAAATTCAAAACTATCAACGTCTGGCAGACAAAATAAATACGTATTTATATAAGTAGCCACTAGACCCACAGGGCAATCAAGCTGCAATTTTGCATGTCACACCCAAGGGTCTCTTTAACTAGTCACACAGGAGAAACAACAGCATCAGAAAATCTTTTGTTCCATGAATTCTAAAACTGATTTGAGTATTCTCCATTCAAAAAGTCCATTCAAATCAAAAGTAGTCTCTTTTAAAAAAGAACTGGGGTACAGGCCAGAGATGCAGTGGGTGAGAGGATTCACCAGAGACAGAGTGGGGAACAGAACAGGCAGACTGAAATTCACTGCTGAAGGGAGCAGCAGGTGAGTCAGGAGAGGTCTGCTGCAACATGTGGGTAGCAATCTGGCTAGGGATCAAACTTGTGCTGCAGTAGCTGCAGATTGCTTCATAGTGCTGAAGCTGAACCCCTTGCGCCACCAGGGAGGCCAAGAATCAAAGTATTCTATTCTATATTTATAATGGTTTTTACCCAATTGCATACTGCAGATATTTGTGAATAAAGTATCAAAAATCTAACCAGAAACTTTCAATTAAAATCCTTGCAATTCCTAAGAGCTTTCCCCAAGTATATTATTAATAATAACCACAAGAAATTACAAAAGGATTTTTTTATGCCCTGGAAAGATTTGGGATAAGGGATTTATTAGACTTTATTTGCCCTAAAATGCTCAACTTTAAGCCCTAATAACTACTGTAAAAGAATACTGATTCTAATTGCCACATCTGGAAGCCTCAGTCTCAGTTTTACATCAAGACTACTTATGGGCATAGAGCAAAAAAGCTCCTTTTGTAGACCTGACCGGGAATGACTGTGGCCCTATCTATCATATGAAAAAAGTTGATCATTCACATGCTGCTCACATATGAACCAATGCATCTAATGTCCTTTCATCTTCAAATTAAAATAGTGACAGTTCCTTGGTTTCACTGGCATAAGTAGTGACAGGTTTTACAGCTGAAGTACTGAATTATCACTGCATCAGTAGGCTACTCAGGTGACCTCAGAGTTAACAAGAATTACTTCAAATAGTGAGTAATTGCCCTAGATGGAGTTCATGTAACTGTTACTGAGACCACTGATAAATGTGTCCATTGACAGTTTAATCTCCACACCTACTACCATCCTTGGGGACATCTGGAGACATTTTGGTGGTCACACTGAGAGGGCAAGCTGTTATTGGCGTCTGGTTGCTATTTGCATTGGAGGTCAGGAATGTTGCTAAACACTATACACAGAACAGCTCTAAGTTTCAAAAACCTTGAATTAAAAGCAATAAAGCCACTGGTAAGGGAGGAAAAACACTATCAAAGACAACAAACATGGTCCCTGTCTCATAATCTGAGAAGATATACTACTTAATAAATGTACTTTTTAAATCAAAATTGTCCACATAATTTTTATATTTAAATACTTTTATTTTCATTTCACAAAAAAAAGCAACAGTGTTTGCAGTTACACATGCTTTACAGTCAGTGCTGGTCATATGCAAAACAAGTTGTCAGAAGTATAAAGAAAAATAAGCCTTTTCCCTTTACAAGTCAAACAACACAATTTGCATATATAATATATATATACACACACACACACATATTATTTTCAAAATCTTCCACAAAAGACAGATTATGAAACAAATTTGGAATTCCACCCACAAGCTCAGACTAAAGGAACTGGAGATCTCCATACGTGTTTAAATATAAAATGTAATACCTTTACAAGTTCCCAAATAATTACTTTTCAAAGTATTTGAAAGAGTCTATTTTTCACAGCAACATGGAACAGTTGGCTTTATTCAAGACAGCTGCTAGACTAAGTTTTGTCTCAATGTGAGTTTATTGATTAATGCAAATGCTCCAATTATGCTGTAATTGTCATTTTATACACACACACACACACACACACACACACACACACGAGTGTATTATTTGTACTGATGGCAGTACAGTTCAATTTTTGGAGCATTTCCTTCAGCTAAGCCATGACCTTTACTTGCTTTGAAGCATTTTAAATTAAGAACTGTTCAGAAACATCACTAATGACTACCATGACTAATTCCAAAAAGGTGTTCCCTTTTCTTTTATTTATGATCAAAGCTAAATATGTCATGAATAAACTTCTATTTTTTTCTACAGCAGCAGGTATACATAACAGCAAAGTATAGGCTAATTTTTCAATTTATTTTATTAGATACTAGAACCTGAGAGTTTGATATGGTAAATAACATCTCTGAAAATTTTCTAAGAGACCTATCACTCAATGATTCTAAAAATAATATGGCAAATCTTCAGCATTAGATTAGAAACGGCAAAACAAATAATGCTAAGAAGCTTGAAGGAAGAAAGGAGATGGATGGACTTTAACATGTATTTTCTTTGATACAGGCAAATGTGGAGTTGTAACATTTACCATGCAGTGCATGACGAGTCAGTGTGAAGTGTCATTTAAGAATGCTGAAAACGAACACACAGGGCTAGATGCATGAAAGCATGCCAAAACACACAGCCAATAAGACAATATTGGCGTAGATTCGTGACAGCACTTGAAGATAACATCTAACAGTGCAGACACAGAAGACAAAAGGGAAACCAGAACAGCAATGGTCCAGCTGGTGGAGAACTGAGGAGAGGCAGTCTACAGAAGAGCTCTAGGTTGGAAAGGGCCAACTTGCGCTACCACGTGTGGGTGCTGAAATACAGAAAGTGCTTGTTCAAATTCTTTTTGGATTAATTTTCTGGGGGGCCCATGTTGTCATTCATGAGAACTGTGGCAACAACTCAAAAGGTTCATTCCAAAAAATCAGAAAAGTATCTACTTGGTAAACAAGAATATTCTATTGGTGGAACTACAACCAACTTCTGAAGATGAATCAGAATTCCAGGCCTCAAAAAAAAAAAAAAGGCTACTTTCAAGGGTTTTCAAATGAATTCTAGGAAGTACTTATATTTGCTTATAGGTTACGAAAGATGAATCAACAATGAATCTTAGCACACTCTTAGTCTTGTCCTCTCCCCTTTCTGAAATCTCCAAAATACAGGTTCCTTTTCACCATTTTCCTTGAGGTTGAATGAACACAAGAAACTCTACATCTGATTAGTTTTCACAGCTCAACTACATCCAATTATCTTCTCCCATCTTTTGTGTTACATGCCTCTTGCATTAGTTTCACCACCATATAGTATACCTTCAAGTCAGATGGCAGGGATTTGTTGGGTCTTTATTTTTGTCAGATATAGTCAGAGTCCTGCAAAGGGACTAAGTGTTAAAGAAAAATAATGGGGAAAAGAGAAGCAAATTATATCTCTGTGTGTATATTTACACCTTTAAAGGCATCTATCCTAGAGAATAAAACGAAATCACCACAACTACACCTTCTAACACTAAAGAGGAAATATGTGGGGAAGGAAGAAATGATCTGTCAATTAACAAAACTCAATTTTCATTGGATTCCCAAAAAGCCATTCAAAGGACTAAATACAAAATGAAATAAGAGAAATGGGAACATATTTATATGTATTTAAAAATATTCCTCTGCCAAAAATAGAAATCCCTCAAAAACAAACAAGTGAAAAATACGCACTATTCTATTCACAATTGCCTACCCAGGCAATAAGGGGAAGGAGAGAGGAGATCGGTCATACACTGATCCTCAATTTTCATTTAGTAACTATACATCCAAGCAAAGGACTAGGTGCAAAATCAGTAACATGAAAACATTTATATACACTTCAAAAAAATTCAAATCTTATCCTTTGCCTCTAATCACTACCCACTCATTTAATCCCTCCCCAGAAAAAATGAACCCAAATTATAAAACTGTTGCCCATGCAGGCAACGAGGGAAGGGAAGCAGGAGATTTATCATACGTCTGGACCTCCAAGTTTCATTAAGTACCCACAAGTCCCAGCAAAGGACTGGGTACTAAATCAAAGAACACACAAAATGTAGCAAACATTTATATATATTAAAAATACACATAATACAGTTTATGTTTATACACCTCATCTTTATATACACATATACCCCCTCCAAAAAAAGAAACCAAATACCTATTCTTCTACCATTGCCCACCGGGCAATAAGGGAAGGGGAGTAGGGGAGATTTTTCATAGACTCAATCTCAACTTTCATTAAGTACCTAGAGTCATGCAAAAGACTAGATTCAAAATGAATTGTACACCAGAAAGAGGCAAAAACATTTATGTACATTTAAAATATTACATGTATTGCCTAATAAGCTTACTCCGGTGAAACCCAAGCTCTGAGTCCTGCATACTACTGCCCATATACAGAGGGTAGAGGTGAAGGGAGAAAAGATTTACGACACTTCTGGATCTGGGCTTCTGCATTGCGTTTGAGATCTACAAATGCAAACAAAAATAACAACAAAAAGCAGCAAGCATTTATATACATTAAGAAGACTGCAGACCCAGAAATCCCCCACCACCCTGCCCCCCAAAACTACACAACTACACTACCAGCCATTGCCCAGTCAGGCAATAAGGGAAGGGGAGAGGGGAGAGTTTTTCATAGAATGAACCTTAATTTTCATCATGTACCTAAGTATCCATGGAAAGGACTAGATACAAAATGAAGTAATAGAAAAAAATTGCAAAAAACATTTATATACACTTTAAAAGTACATATGCCTACTCTCCCAGCAAAGGAAGTAGTAGAGTCAAAAAATAATAATCTAGACTACTCTAAAACTATTGCCCACAGAGGCAATAAGGAAAGGGGAAAAGAGGAGATTTTCATACATCCGGACCCTCCACGTCTCATTAAGTACCTCTACGTCCAATAAGGGACAGGGTACAAAATGAAGTAACATAGTATATATAGTAGCAAACATTATATGTACAGTTTTTAAAAGAATATGTCCTGCCCTTAGTCCTTGCCCGCCCACCCCCAAAAAGGTCAAAGAACCCAACCTACTTTAAAACTATTACTTACAAATGTAAAAAGGGGAAAGCAGGAGGAGAGACTGATACACGCCACACTCCACGGTTTACTGGGAACCTACATGTCCAAGAGGACTGGATACCCAAGGGAATACTACAATAGGGAAACAAAAAAGATCTGTCTGTCTATCTAAAACAAGTTAACCCCAACACCCACAAAAATCTTCTGAAATTACTGACTCTGCTAGCTGTTACCCACACAGACTGAATTTCAGCTTTCTTCCTATATCTAAATACCCATGTAAAGGACAAGGTAGAAATGAGGTAACAAAAACGTAGCAAAACATTTACATGCAGTATTAAAGCAGTATCCTTGCTGTGAAACACACCTCACACACACACACACACACACACAGAGCAGAAAAAATTTCAAAAAGTGCAAACTACTCTAAAAGTATTGCCTAGACAGGCAACAAGGGAAGGGGACAAGAGGAGATTGTTATACATCCGGAACTCCATGTTTATGAGGTACCTTCCAGTGCGGGCACCCAACGAAAGAACACAACATAGTAATAAAAACAGGTATATACAGTAAGTTCCTATGCCCGACCCAGATCCCCTACCCCTCCAACAGCCACTCTACCGGCCACTGCCCACACAGACAATATGGGAAAGGAAGAAGAGGAGATTATTATACATCCAGACCTCCATGTTTCATTAGGTACTTTATATCCTTTAAGGACAGAGTATGAAATGAATTAATAACTTTATTTATATATGTGTGTACACACCCACACACACTCTCTCTCTCCCAACCCACAAAATGTAATTACTTTATTAGCTGTTGCCCAGAGGTGCAATCAGGAAAAGGGAAAAGAGGAGATTTGTCATATTCTAAACTGCAATTTTCATAAAGTAGATATGCATCCATGCTAAAGGACACATATAAAGTGAAATATCAGTAACTACAACTACTCAGGCAACAAGGAGAGAGGTAAATGGGACATTTGCGCCATTCTTCTGATTTCCAGGGTTTACAAGATCTTTATGTATCCATAAGGAGGTTAAATGATGTACAAAATGAAACAATTCCCACAAAAAAGCAGCAAAAAACATCTGTATACATTTTTAAGAGAACTTACACTACTTTCTGAGACCACTATCTTTTTCCAAAGAAGACCAGATGACTACTCTCTAGCTGCAGGCAAAATGGGAAGGAAAAAAGATCTTCATAGGATAATGTTTCATTTTTCATCAGGACAAAATACATAAAAATGAAAGAATAAAAAACACATCTGTGTATTTTAAAAGTATATACCCCCCAAAAGTCACCCAAAGAAACCAGTCAACTATTCTAGTAGCTATTGCACAAGCAGGCAAGAAGGGAAAGGGAAAGGAGACTTTTCAGATTTTTGCACCCCCACTTCTTATTTGGTATTTACTTGGCAATGAAGCATAAAATACAAGAATGCAAAAATATATATATTAGTTTTTAAAAAATGAATGGAGGCATGTTGTAGGTACAGGGGATAAGCAAGCACTTTAATGAGAGTTAATTCCAAAGGCTGGAGAAGAGCTACCTCATATCTAGAAATTTGGGTCTCATTCTGCAAGTAGACCCAGCTAGGGGTCCTTGGGGATGACATATCTCCTTAGATACACACACACCTTATCAGAGTCCCATGAAAATGGAGATCACGTGGTGTTCACCAATCTGACTGTAGATTACGGTTCCAAGTGCTACAGTCTGAGCAGATTCTGAAAGCCCAACTCAGTAACAGGCTATTAGTAACCCAGCAAACTCAGCACTTAACTTTCATTTCTCACTTTCTAATATTCAGAAAAGGCTGTCCTGTACCAGTTAAGACAGGTGGGGTCCCGTATTCTCTACATACCCAGCACTCTTCTGACAGCTCTTTTGTTCCTGTAGCAGCTAAATTACACATGCACGAAACGAAAAAATGAAAACATGAATGGCATAGAACATTAGCATTAAGTAGAACCTGTGGTAAAATGAAAGCTCTTGAAACCTAACAATGGCAAACGATATAGTTTCACTTAAAGAAACATAAAACAACAAGCAGGAAGGCACAAGCTGTGTGGAAATGTCGCCAATTGCAATTTAAAATATCTTGTCACTTGACAGTAATAGAACAAACCAGATTCCTTAGATTTCTACTTCATAACTTTTCAGGTCTCCGAAGCATAAGTTATTCTTCTATAATTCCATATTTCTATTTTATCTTTCTTAAAATTCTAGTGTGATGCGTCCTCTATATTAATTACATCAAATAGATTATCTCTCTGCAATGAATACAACACTTGTCAAACAAGTTCTTAATTGTGTCCTGGTTCTATGTGCTTATATAAAAAAAGCATGGTGACTGCTGTGCTTCAATCTATTTGATTTCTCAGAAATATAGTGGTTAGGATAAATTTTTTTTGGGAAAATTCTTCAAAAGCTGTAATTATATTTATACTACATGTTCTACATATTGCTTAACCTTATATTTCTGACATATTTTTAGTCATCTATATAGATAAATATAACATTAAAAATTATGGAATTCTGTGGGAAAATATGAGGTGAGGCCCTACTAAAATTATAAACAACTGAAATGAGGTCTACAAATACAACTACAAATAGCATGGATCTGGTATCAATGGAATGAACAGCTTTTGAGTACAAAGATTGCAATGGGTTATGAGTGAACTTTTTTTAGTCCATGTTTTGGTAAGGTTTTACTTGTAAAACACCCCCAAAACACCCCCACACACTGACAGGAAAACAATGATATAATTCAAGACAAGATTTGCCATATGCAAAGCTAACATATATTACAGAAGCAATGTAAATATGGACAGGTAAAACAAGAACCTTAACTGATTTTAAGAAGTAGCAAAATTTAAACTCTGTATCAAAGTGGAATTTAGTAATATAACATGGTAAAAAACCAGCAACAAAAAAAACCCTTTGTCAAAAGTTTAGTATTTTTCCCCACTCTAAAAATATAAAAACATACTAACTTTCAATATCAACTAAATTTTCATTTACTGAAGCACAAGAAAAATAAAGACCTACAATCACCCAGTTTCAATTAAGACATCTTTAGGTGATTCCGTGATTCTCAGGATATAATATTACATATTCTCAAACTGAGATAAATGTTTAGAAAAGACTAAGCTGGGGAACTGTATCAGGATTAAAGGAGGCTATTTTTTAGCATGCCATCCTTTACAATTCTGCTTTATAAAAATATTTTCATAAAATAAAATTTTATACACAAACCCACATATTCTCACTTTACACCTATTGCATAAAAAAGGGTGACCTTTCCCATTGTCTGATTCTGTGGAGAGTTTTAAGTGCTTGCAAATGGGTAGCTACCACTTTTATGTACATAGATGTTAACAAACAAAATATAAAGTACTCAACAATTAATAAGAAGAAAACTTTTTTTCCTAAGAATCAAAGAAACACAACAATCTACTTATAATTCTGCATAGCTCAATAAATTCAAGTACAATATTTCTCCCTTAAATGGAGTAAAAATGCCATACAGTTTTGAATATCTTCCCTCATTTTTCTTTCTTTCCTTAGCCATTCTTTTTAATCAGTTGAAAGAAAAAGTGTGGCCATGATAATGGAAAATTATGATTTTTCAATTAAAGAAAAGGACTGTTTTTGATAAAAAAATTTCAAAGCCCACCATACTAAACTGGAATCAACTTACTCGTATTTCCTTCCCCTTTATTCCTTTAAGGTATTATGGTGAACTTCAAATAAAAATGGTCAATTTCTCAAAGACTCTATTTTAAAATATGTAGCCTATCATATAAATTGAAGATCCACCCATGGATATTATTCAGAGAAAGTGTCTAGGATCTATCATGCCAAGAGGCAACTTAAATAAATTACATTCTTTGTAATTGTGATAAAGTCACGATAAAAGACACTAGTATTAACAAAATGCTTGCCATGAGTGTAGAAATAGGTACCTATAACTATCATAAGGTTTATTATCTATGGCAGAAAGTGATAAAGGTGTACAGATTTGGAGAACATTGGAATTCACAAATAAAATAATATTAATTAAAGTTAACCTGGTTTGGAGCTTTTGCAGATGTTAATGCTATAAAAGATCAAAAAGAAAGTGCTAAGTATTTGAAAATTTTCATCTTTTGGCTTTGTTATTTAGCTTCTCAATACAACAAAAATTAATAATTTTATAGCACCTGGCTATTATGCAGAAAAGAAAAGTTATAGATCTTATTCAAAATTTTTCCAGAAAATAAAGGACTGATCAAAACCCCAAATCAAAGTAGATCTGCACACCTGAGATCAGTTCTCAACAGTTGCATGTTTCATCAACTTCATTATTGTACTTTTTGAAGCTAATTTTATACCACAATCAACCAGTAACTACCAACAAGAAGCAACAAGAAGCAACAGATAGCTCACAACCTGCAAAGATAGTGGCTCCCTGGATAGGTCTTTCCTCTTCTCATTGTGTTAGTACTTTCCAGATACTGAGAAATAGCACAGAATTTCAAAACAGTTTTTTCCCCATTTGTGTATCTTCAAAGTAGAAAAAGTACTCAATGTTTTTGTAGATGGTTGGCATACAGGTGAATATAATCTTGTAATAAATAACTATATACTGCCCAAAGACAATTCAGAAAAGACAGATGAAAAATACAGACGAGCCCTGAGCTAACTAGAACTCCTAAGAGTGCAAACAACTCGGCAGCAATCTGGCTTCACGTTGGCTTTTTTGCAAAAAGCAGCACAGCCCAAGTTAACAAGCTCTCTGAAGGGGTGACAAAATGAGGTGCAGTTGTGCATGCTACAGCCACTTTGTCAGAGTTTTAAGGTTCTTCTCCATCCACTGGATATTCAATTGGATGACTTCCAAAGCCTCCTGGACACAGCGCAGTCGAAAGGTTGCCTCTGATTGATTTTCAAAGAATGTCTGGACCTATAAATCGTAGAGAGAAGTATTTCAACAGAAGAAAAGAACAATAACTCCATATGTATTTTTTAAATGCTTGTGTTTTATTTGTTAGTTAAATATACTTTTCAAATAATCTTTAATTCAGTGATGGCTGTGCTAATGTCTTAAAAGAAACAGAAACAAGGAGTTCTTTAATAACTGGGGTACTCAGTACATCAAATTCCTGATCAAGTATGGAGAGATTTGAAGTAAGTAAAAAAAAAAAACAAGTTCCACTTATTCCCACAAGGATCAAGTTTTCAAATTGAAAACAGAAAAAAACAGTCCAAATAAAAGTAAATGAAGTAGAATTTAAAATTAGTTTTTGTGCCCAATTTTACCCTTCAAAATAATTTTATTAGGACTTAAAAAGAAATTTGGCATAATGATTTTAATTCAAAAGATTGTTTGTAAACATTGATTCAAAAGAACACCTGTACACCTATGTTTATTGCAGCACTATTTACAATAGGTAAAACCTGGAAACAACTCAAATGCCCAAAAACAGATGACTGGATCAAGAAGATGTGCCATATACACACAATGGAATATTACTCAGCAATCAAAAAAAGATAAACTCATGCCATTTGCAGCAACGTGGATGGGACTAGAAGGAATTACGCTCAGTGAAATAAGACAGAAGGAAAAAGAAAAATATGGGATGGTTTCACTTATAGCAGGAATTTAGGGGAGCCAAATAAGACATCAGTGTAAAAAAAAAAAAACAGTACAAAACACAACAAAGCAAAAACAATTATAAATCAGAGACATCCTGCAGGGGAGGAGGAGGGAGAGGGATCAGAGGGAGGGAGGGAGGAGCACAGGGGACTGAGGTGATGGTGCACACGTGCACTGGTGAAGGAAACTCTATGGGGACTACACCTGAGCAGGTGGGGGGAAGAAAATATTGTTTAAAAAGGAACAATGGGGCCTCCCCGGTGGCACAGCGGTTGAGCGCTGGGTTGCGAAGCTGCCCGCAGCCACTGCGGCGCCGGTTCGATCCCCGGCTGCTCCCCAGCCACCGGAGGAGGGTCCCACATGGCGCGCAGACCTCTCCTGCCGCCCGCTGCTCCCCTCAGCAGTGTACTTCGGTCCTTCTGCCTGCTCTGCTCCCCGCTCTGGCTCTGGTGAATTCTCTCACCCTCCCGCGCTTCTGACTGTACCCAGTGCATGTATAAACAAAACAAACAAACAAAATAAATAAATAAATAAAACATGCCTCTATAAAATAAAAAAAAAAAAAAAAAAATAAAAAGGAACAATGATGTAAAAAATAAAAAAAATTAATAAATATAATAAAGAATAATAACAATATTACAAACTCTTAAAAAAAAAAACAAACAAAAAAACCCCAGAAGATTGTATCAGGAAGACAGCTGTTGAAATGAAATCAGAATTTTTCATCACTGACATATATTCACTCTTCAGAAATTATCCCAAAGCAGAATTGTTACCACGGATGAAGGCAGACAGAGAGAAGAGACAGGAATTAACACTAGAAGTCACCATCTCACTTAAACTGACTAGCCTGAGGGAAAGGGCTACCCTGTGCCCCTACTGACCAACCTCAGACAAATGTGCCTTTGTTGAAAACAGGTGAGTTGATCCAGCAACAATACTTTGTATGGTGTAAGACCCCAGATGGAACCTGAAGAAACACAAATAAAAGAACAAAGAAATGAGGCAGTTGTTGGTGAACAAAGTTCCTGAGTGCAAAGGAAATGCTTTAATGGAAGGTCTACATGTCCAAGGCAGAGTGGAGTCCTGCTCCTGGGAACTGCAGCTCAGTCAATACAAAGCAGTCCTGCACACACTTAACGTCAGTGGGAAGGAAAGGTGGGCAGAAAAAGGAAAGAGAGCCTCTAGATAAATTATTAATACATTTAATCTACTGTAAAGTTACTTCATACACTCAGAAATGTCATTATTACTTTAAAAGAAAGAAACATCCGTGAGTATGAGTTCTTAACTGGCTCCTTGGCAATGAAGAGGTATTTTTCTACATGCATAACTAAAGAGTGATTCTGAAATAGTCTGTGGTCATGCATAGCTAAGTGACCTGGTATTCTGATTAGTACTCAAATGGAATACCACAGTTAAATGACTCATGTTAGAGGATTATTTCTGCAAATGTGAAAATTTCAGGGTGTTTCAAGTGAACTGTCACTGAAGCATTTTTCCTTCATAGAAAATTATAACTCCTGTGAACGACAACTTTGGGAACTTTTTTCAAATTTAGAGTCTGAGAATACTAGAAAGTAGTAATCCTCTGAGAAACTTACTTCTGAACAAGCTTATTCCAGTTCTCTTTGACAAAATCCCATGCCAATAAGTGTCCAGGAAAATGTCGGCCCACTGTTCTAATGATGAATGACAACTTTTGTGTTCGGATGGTATCTCCATTGAGGCTACTTGTCATTAACCTGAAAAAAAAGCAGATTTAGCATCCACAATAATTATTCATGATGAAGTGAAGACTGAATTTAAATTAGTCTTGGTTTTCTAATTAAAGCTCTGTAGCAATTTAAAGAATAGAAGCTTGTAGTTAGTCTAAGATTGATCAATAGATTGAAAATTTGTTTTTTTTTTTTTAATTAACTCACTAATGAGATATACACTCAAATATTGTGCCACATAATAGTACTTCTTGATGTAATAAGGACATTTATGAAAAACATTTGGGTAGAATTTATTGTAACTGTAGTATTTTTTCTGTTAGAAACCTTATTTTATTTGAATAGGCAGGTTTCTTATTACTCCTAAAAAACTGGAGCTACATTTTAGAATCTTAATATTAATAGTTAGCATTTATTGCTGTTCCATATTATTAATGTCCAATATTACTGACACAACAATACTTAAAATATTATCCCCATTTTATAGCTTAGGAAACTGAGGTTATGTAATTGTCCCTGTTACACTGACCATAAATACTAAAGCCTGGCATTTGAATGTAAACAGTCTCATCTACTATACTATAAAACTTGCTAATAGTGAGGACCCACATACCCAGAAAAGAATGTGGTATTTTTAGAGGGAAAAGCCCACATGTCCACTGAAACATGGTGAGTTACAAAAAGTATGATAGTTATGCTATGGAATACTATGCAGCGATTAAAAACAAATGAAGTTGGCTTTATGAACTGATGTGGCAAATCTCAGAGTGACTGTTCATTAATAAAGAATGTCAGGGCAAGGTATAAACCTATGTTTATGTATGTAAATACACAAGATTAACAGTTAAGAGAAAATAATGGAAGTGAAAGACAAGAGATACTTTCATATTTTATTCTACTTTCTTAGATATTGTTTGAATACTTTATAATGGGAATTTATTAATGTATACTAGTTTAAAATAACACTATTACAAATATAAAAACTAATTTTTTTTCTCCATTTACACAGCTTAGAGGCTGGCTACTGCTTATATACAGTGTATCCTCTGGAACATGAATGTAGATAGGTGCTGAGGACATCTCAGAAAAATTATTTGGGTTTATCTGAGCAAAACTATACCAGAGAAGCAATGATACCAAAGTGCCTCCCTCTTTCTCAAGTTGACATTCAAGATGACTTCATACTTCTCTTAGCTATACAGAGCTCATCTACCCTGTCAATGACTATTCATCCCCTAAGGAAGCCCTACTTAAACTGCCTCTCTTTCCTCCATGTGAAACTACCATTTCCAGGTCTGTTATCAGTTGAGTATTACAAAGTAAAATTCTGACAAGTTCATAAGAAGGGGTAATGTATAAACTGTGACATGTTACCATTTTCTAAAGTGTCTTTATTTTCAAAATTATAGCTTGGACAGAGCAGTGGTTGACCAAAAAGAATGAAGCACTAAGTGGATTTAAAGACAACCTGCCAAGGGGATAAAGATGTTTTTAAACAGAAAGTAGGAGGAAGTTGTGATTCTGGCATCTACTGATGTCTTCTGGCCAAGAGGAATAGGACACAGTCTCTGGCCACTAGGACCTTCACAGATGTTCACAAAATACAGAGCAATATATATTACAATATGGGGTGGCAAGTTCTATGGTAGAAACATAGCAACAACTATGGGGGTGAGTAAGAATATGGAAAGAAGTACAGTTCACTGGCTTTATTATTTTGTGCTTATCTATCCAGGTGCATCCTGAAGTGAAATCCAAAACCGCCAGGCTGCTCCATGGTGTTCAAGTCAGGTCTCCTCCCACCCTAGGAGCGCAATGCTTTTAAGCCTTTGGTTTCTATATATCATATCCCTTGGGAGGTTTCATACCAGTAAAGTTTCCGTACATCCTCTGAGCTGGCAAGAGCTTTAAGAATTTTATTCTTCTCTGCTTCTGAGCCTATAGAGACATACTTGCTTAAGAGGAAAGTCCAGCCTCTCTCAGTTTTTGCTCCCACTTTGAACACGGTAGTCATAACATCAGCAGGTAGGCTGTAAGAGAAGTGGCCAAACATGAGAACAAGAAGTCCTGGTGTTTTGGGGGTCATAGCAGACAATAATTAAAAGCCTCCTCACTGTACCATGAACAGTCAAGAAAAAGATTAGTTCAGAGGCTACTACTTTCCTAGTGGGGTGACTTTAAAGAACCCCATTTCAATTCAATACAATAATTATTCATTGAGGACCCACAAAGTACCAGGCAGGCACTTGGCTGGATGCTGGGGAGAGGAAGAGGAATGGGACACAGTCTTTGCCCATTAGGAACTCAGAGACTTTCACTAAGTACAGAGCAATAAGGACATATGTTATAATACAGGGTGGCAAGTTCTATGGTAGAAACATAGCAATAAATGTGGGGGTGAGTAAGAAGATGGAAAGAAGTACAGTTTACTGGCTTTATTAAGGTCTCAGAGTTGGAAAGGATCTCACAAAAGGTTACTCCCCATCCCAACTCTCCATTGAATCTTTTCCCATGTGCCTAGTAAGGAGCCTGGAGAGAACCAATCATCATCAAAAATATTTCTAAAACAGGTAACTCCGCATGCTATGTGTTCCTAAAATAAATGATACATGTTTGATACCATCATGGCAGCTACCAAAAATAGGTATTGGCAAACATGTGGAGAAAAGGGAACACTGTACAATGATGGTGGGAATACAAAATGGTGTAGCCACTATGGAAAAAAAGCATAGCAGTTCTTTAAAAAAAAAAAAAAGAACTACCATATGATCCAGTTATACTACTTCTTAGTATATATCTGAAAGAACTGAAAGCAGGGTCTCAAAGAGGTATCTGGGTACTCATGCTCATAGCAGCATTATTTAGAGCAGCAAAAAGGTAGAAGCAACCCAAATGTCTATCAATGGATAAAAGGATAAACAAAATATGATAGATAATATACAATGGATTATTCAGCCTTCAAAAAGGGAGGAAATTTTGACACTTGCTACAACATGGACAACCCTTGAGGACATTATGTTAAGTGAAATAAGCCAGTCATAAAGAGACAAATACTGGTTGATTTCATCTTTATGAGATATTTAGAATAATGAAACGCATAAAAAATAAAGTAGATTGGAGGTTGCCAGGGACTGGGGGAGCAGAAAATGAGGAGTTGTTGTTTAATGGGTATAAGCTTTCAGTTTTGCAAGATGAAAAAGTTCTGGGGATTGTACACCACCACAAATGTACTTATACTACTGAACACTTAAAAATTAAGAAAGTAAATTTTAAGTTATATGTATTTTACCACAATTAAAAATTGTATTTGAATGTAGTTGCATAGTTCACCTCCATTAACACAGTATTATAACATTTCATGACACAGAATATCAAGGTCCTGTTTTTAGTATGACATAAGGTAAACACTTGAGTAGAAGTACACCCCACCTTTGAGTTCCATTGGATGCCATCCATTTATCAAACAGATCTGTGGCAGCAGCGCTGCAGTTTTCTATGCTGTGAGTACAAGCAAAATCTAGCAAGGCTGATCGAAGCTCTCGAACAGATGGGGTGCCCTCATCAGTCCAAGTTTGTTGCTGGATTTGGTTTTGAAGCAATTTAAATACTCTATTCTAGAAAGGCAAAATGGATGATAATAGAGTAAAAATAATTAGGACAACCAAAAAAATCAGGAAAACTAGATCTCTTTTTCTGAACATTTACCCTGGAAAAAGAAAAAAAAAAAGGGATTGGGGGAGAGCTTAGATATTACTCATTAATATTAACTAACATATGAAGCCTACACATAGTTCAGATGAAACTATTCAATAGCAGAGGCTACATATAAGGTTGCTATCTTAACAATATACGACAGAAAGAATTAATGATTTCTGTGCAATAGGAAACCTTTCTTTTGTGTATATTCACCTAGAAAGCAGCTACTTGCCTACCAGAATATCACCTATAACTACTATTGGGAAGAAGTTAGGACTTCCTGATCGCATGATATTAGAATCCAAAAATCCATAAAGCAATAGCTAGGTAGACCTTTAACTATTTCTGAATCCAATATTAAAGGAATATTTTAAAACAACTAGTTTGATGCAATAACAAATTAATCTTACCAAATTAGCAAGAAAATGAGGACTATATGGAAGAATAGTTGTTTTTCCCCCCAATTTTTTTATATTAAAATTTTTTAACCCACAGAAAAGCTATAAGAATAGTACGATGAATACCCATATGCTGTTCACCTAAATTTACTGGTTTTTAGCACCTTACACTTGCATTTTTTCTATGCGTCTATAACACATACACACTCGTGCTTGTTTTTCTGGTTTTAGCTGAACCATATGAAAGTTACAGTATATGCCATAGCACCCTGAAAGCACCTGATCTTGTCTGAAAGTAAGTTACAGCTATCATATGCAGTTTATAAATACCTCATTTTGCAACCCCCATAAGGTAAGTAAAGAAATTCTCCTAAACAACCGTAATACCCTATCATACTTAGAATATCAACAATCACTTAGTATTATCACCTACTCTTCAGTTCATTGTTAGTTACCTCTTTTTTTTTCCTTAAAGATTTATTATTTATGCATACAAGAACTGTATGGTACAGGCCATACAGTGGTACAGGCCAGAGGTGTGGAGGGGTGAGAGGATTCACCAGAGAGAGTAGGGAGCAGAACAGGCAGATCTACTGAAATATACTGCTGAGGGGAGCAGTGGGTGAGACAGGAGAGGTTTGCTGCATCATGTGGGTTGCTCCCTGGCCGGCCGGGAATTGAACTTGTGCTGTAGTGGCTGGCAGTAGCTTGATAGCGCTGTCTTTAACCCCTGCACCACGAGGGAGGCCCCTGTTAGCATTACTTCTGAATGGGATGTCATTCTTAAATGTATACTATGGTGTTAAGAAATCAAAAATCTCATTTTTTTAATCTCTCCCCATAACAAAAGCATAGAAGATATTCATAGTACATGGAAAGATATCTATATTGCAAGCTGTGGTGATACAGGACAGGATGACATGGGATTTAAAAAATCACATGAAATTTACATCAATGAATGGTACCTAAAAAGAAAAAAAAATTCTGATATAAAAATATTCATAGGCATGTTTTTTTTTTAAAAAAAAAACTCACAGCAATAAATAAGGAGAATCAAAATGAAAAATTCACAGACACGCATGCCTTCCCTGCATGTGTTATCAGCACGGGGTACTCCTTCCCACTTTTTTAACGCCACCACCACTACCATGTTTCAGCTCAAGTAAGAAAGGACCATAGACGGCCACATGCAAAACTCTTAACCCCAGCAATTAGTTCCAAGTCTTTGTAGAGCATTGTATTCTTCTGTGTACCACTGTCAATACTTAAAATGAATTCTACTTAGAGATTTTTAAACTACTGACACCATTTTCTCAGCTAACCTTTCTCTGAGTCTCTTGTGAGATAATGATGGGAATGGCAAAAATGAAGTTGTGTGAGGAGAACTCAAAGTTGTGATAACATGTTAACTCACTTTTTGTTTGCTTCAAAAGCAGTGAAATAGACAACAAACACCTTGTGGAACGTGTGATTAACAAAGCCTACCAATCACTGAGAGGACATGAAGTAGAAAAATACTTTCCATGATGACTGCTAATGTAAGGTACATAAAAGCAATGTGGAGACTCCAACTGGACACACATGACTGCACTGATATGTGCTGTTTCCCATTGATTGGCTTGACCTTCTCAATGGCATGATAACAAACTATCCTAAAACTGAAGAATAAAACAAACTTAAAAGCTATTCATGGCTATCAAACAGAAACAAAGGAAGAATGTGCAAAGAAAAAAGTTATGTATTTGAAATATTACTAAAAGAACTCAGTGGAGAAAAACGGCAATGCTCCTTGGGAGCATAAAGACTACAACATAAAGAACATAGTAGGGGAAAAAAATGGCACTTTAAGTAAAATACGTGAAGAGAGGGAATAATACCAAAAGATGATAAGGCTAATTCCTGAGCAGTTACTCATCAGAATTACAAAGCACAATTTTACTAATTATTCCTTGTACTAAACAATCAAGGGAAATTCCCAAAATAGTTGTTTTGAAAATGTACTTCAAATAATAACAGAGTAAAATATTTTATTTAAAAAGTATACTAATTCTGCTTTTAGAAAATTCTTGTTATTATAAAGTATCATTTTTATAAGTAATCCAAATTATAGTTTTAAAATTATAAACACATTACCTTTCCTTTTTAGCAATAAAATTAAATCTCTGTTTCCATGGCTCTAAATTTATTTTCAAAATTTAAACTCATTCACAACAGAATCTGATACTTCCTTTTCATAAAGTTAAAATGGCAAGTAGGGAGAGGGAATAAATTCATGGGTTGCACACAAGCTATTAACACTGGATATGCAACAATAACAACATGATTTAAAAAAGCAGAGAAAGATGCTGGAACTTATGTTATATATTACATTTTGATTTACTGGTTTACTGTTATACTGATATACCCAGCCAGGTTTTTTTTTTTTTTTTTTTTTTTGGGGGGGGGGGTTTCACTTGAAAAGGCTTTTTCCACCACTCCCTCATATGTACAAGAATGACAGACTTGTAAGTGATAAAACAGGAATATGGCTGGGATCAGGTGTTATCATCAGATTGTGAACAATTTGACAGAATTAAATGTACCTTAAGACCCTACCTATCACAACACCATAGCACATAAGACAAAATGTGGTATATAGATATGTATTACGTAGTTATGTGCAGCCTGTATAGCAAAATGACCAATAAATGTACACAATGACATAAAAATTGATTAGATACCAGGTCTGTTTCAAAATTGGATCCAAGGATTCTGAAATGTCCCCAATCTCTGACTACAGTGTGTCAGATTTCGTACTTTAAGAATTTTGATGCTACCAAATGACCTGAAATTAGAATAAAAATTTAAAGATACATTTCTAACTTAACTTAGCCTTACTTTTTTTTTTTTTTAAAAGATTTATTTATTTATACAAGCACTGGGTACAGTCAGAAGCACGGGAGGGTGAGAGAATTCACCAGAGCCAGAGCAGGGAGCAGAGGAGGCAGAAGGACCGAAGCACACTGCTGAGGGGAGCAGCGGGCCCTCCTCCGGTGGCCGGGGAGCAGTCGGGGATCGAACCGGCGCTGCAGAGGCTGTGGGCAGCTTCGCAACCCAGCGCTCAACCGCTGTGCCACCGGGGAGGCGCAACTTAGCCTTACTTTTAACTAACAATCAAGTGTAGGAAGATCTACAGCAGCAAAAGGGCCCTGGCCTTACAACCATACTAAGCCTCTTTGTCCTTGTCCTGTCAGTCCCTGGATCCCACCCTGAAGTATGTTCCTAATAAACACATACCTGCCCAGCAAACTGAGAATCACCACCTGGGATAAAGATGCAGAGTTACTTGAGTGCCTCACTGGGAAAATATTCAAACAGTCTAACTCTTTGAACTGATTTATTTAGCATGTGTGTTTTCAACATAGGGACACCCTGAAGTAAAGATCTAGTGCTTCCTGATGCTGAGTCCTGAATAGAGTTAATGGAGAAAGGCAGAGGAAGAATGGTTTTTGCCATCATGAAATTTAACTAGCTGGGCAGATGCAGATTACTGAAGTATTCTGCTTCCTCCTAGGGCATATTCAGTACCAATACTATCATTTACTAGTGGAAAAAAAAAAGTGAGTGATATGTAATGATGTTATTTATTGCTATCTCTACTGAGTTGAATAGTTCCTCCCCACCCTGTTCATGTCTGCCTAGAACCTGTAAATGTGACCTTATTTGGGAATAGGATTTTTGCAGATGAAAGTTAATAATATGAGGTCATTCTGGATTACAGTGGGCCCTATTGCAATGACTGAACATGGAAACACAAAAGATGCTACATGATGAGAGAGGCAGAGACTGGAGTGATACATCAACAAACCAAGAAACACCACGATTGCTAGCAACTACCTGAAGCTAGGAAAGAAGTAAAATAGATTATCCCTCAGAAGCAACCAATCCTGCCTTGCCAACACCTTGATTTTAATTACCTAGCTTCCAGAACTGTGAGGAAACAAATTTTTGTTCCTATATGACACCAAGTTTGTGGTAATTTATTATGGCAGCCCCAAGAAACTAATATACTATCCCAAATGGTGTTGATTTAATATGGCACTAAATCATTTATCAAAAATTACAGAAATTCTATAATAAAAATATATATGCAATGAAGTGTACTGGTGGCAGGTCAACTGAATAACCTTACTGAAAAAAAATGAATCTTTGTATCTACTTTATACCATATACAAAATCAATTCCATATGGACAGATCTAAATGTAATGGTAAAATAATAAGCTTTTCAGAAGAGAATATCTTAGATGCATTTCACGCATGAATATTAAGAATCTACACTAATAATTAACATCATTAAGAGACTGAAAATGCAAGCTAGTTGGGAAAAGATATCTGCAAATTAACATAATTAACAAAGTATTACTATGTAGACTTTTAAAAAAACCTTTACAAATCCATAAGAAAAAGGCAGACAATATAACAGAAAAGTAAGTAAAAGACTTGGACATTCACAAAAGAAAAAAATCCAATGGTCAATAAACATGCCAAGCAATTTCTTTTCATCAGTCATTAGGGAAATGCAAATTAAAATAAAAATTGTAATACCATGATGTACTCATCCAAATGACTAAAAGAATAAACAAGAATTAATAATGTTGGCAAGGATATAGAGCCAGAATACAATTACAGATGTCATATACTGTGGATGGAGTAGAAATTGGTACAACTTTGAAAAACAATGTTTAGTATAGCATTAAGTATGTGTATGTTATAATGCAGCAATTCACTTCCAGAAACAGGTTACAAAGAAAATATATTCACCAGACATATAGACACATGTAAGAATATTCATAGCAATGTTGTTTGTAATAGCTCCAAACTGCAAACATTCCAAATGTCCATCTACAGTAGCTGACTGCTAACAAACAGCCAATCTCTTTACTATACCAATAGTTGGAAGTATGTGCAAGTGAGGTTAGTTTGCCCTAAAGAGACTGATAAGTTATTTGCCTACTTCGTTGGAAATGCACATACCTATGTTAAAAACAACAACAACAATAACACAGTTTATTAACATTTTGGATATACAGGAAATATTAAATAGTAAGTTCAAAACTGCATTTTGAAGAGAACAACTAGCGGTGGGTCTGTCATTTTATTTTATTTTTTTATTTTTTTTTTTTTGATTTTCTAGAGGCATGTCTTATTTATTTATTTATTATTTGTTTGTTTGTTTGGTTTATACATGCACTGGGTACAGTCAGAAGCGCGGGAGGGTGAGAGAATTCACCAGAGCCAGAGCTGGGAGCAGAGCAGGCAGAAGGACCGAAGGACACTGCTGAGGGGAGCAGCGGGCGGCAGGAGAGGTCTGCTCGCCATGTGGGACCCTCCTCCAGTGGCTGGGGAGCAACCGGGGATCGAACCGGCTGCAGAGGCTGCAGGCAGCTTCGCAACCCAGCGCTCAACCGCTGCGCCACCGGGGAGGCCCGGGGTCTGTCATTTTAAATCTTAAACACATTGCTTATACTTTCAAACTTTTTTATTTTTAAAGATTTTTATTTTTAATTACGCATACAAGAAATGTTTTAATATAAAATCCCAGTTAAAAAATAACAAAAATAGCTTTGATCTTTCCACCAAAAAGGTATCTTGTGAAAGATGACAATGCTAGAACACAAATTAATTTAAAATACAGCAACATAACACAACGAGTAGGACAGCATTGCAGTGAAACTTATCTGGGCTTGAATCTCAGCTTTAGAGTTTACTAGGTAAGTGACTTTGGTAAAGTTATTAAGTACCCTCATTTATCTAATGAGACTAGAAATAGCTATTTGGCATTTTGTGGGATTAATCAAAGTGATTTACATTAAGCAGTAAGCACTGGATGTAGAATAAAATAAGCACTAAAATCCACTTGTTTCTGGTGTGTTTCACACCTTTATTCATTCAGCTTTTACTGAGTATCACTATGGGCCAGCCAGGTATATTTCAGGTGCTTGTTTCTGTTAAGGATGGTAGTTGAAAGTCTTATAAAATAGAAGAATTATAAAAATCTGAACAATTAGAAGAAACCTAAGAAACCATCTACTTACCATAACCATCTCACCTGCTGGTAGGGATGGGGGCAGCTCTCCTCAGAACAGATGAGAAATTTGTGGGGGAGGGTACTTTTAAGCACCATGTGCCCCCTACTGACAATAGTGCAAGATGAGAAAACTTATCACAGGGGATGAGCAGTAGGACAGTAAGAGAAGCAGAAAGGAGGTTGTTAAAAAAAATGAGAGGAGAAAGATGGCACCAGAGAAGGTATCTGTCTTTGCTGCCATGAGGACAATCTGAAAATAGTTCAGAGTGGTACTGGACTCAGAGGGCCCTGTGACTTGGGATGAAAACTAAGCACCTCTTGAATGGAAACTAACACTGACTGTGATAGAAAGGACACTAAAGAAATTCAACTCCATACAACTGAGTGGATGAAGACAGGTGCCTAGAGACTGTAGCCAAGCTGGGAATGTGCCATGAATATCTCAGAGTTGTGATCCTATGTTTGGCCAGTGGCCCTGGGGCAGGGCATGCTGATCAGTATGGAGAAACACCCTTCTTAACTGAGCAGATATGTGCAGCAGGGCTGGGATTTCCAGGTGGGCCAGGTCTCCAGTGAAGAGGACGGGGAACAGAATGGCAGTCTTCCTCCACCACCCATTTAGGAATCAAACTGATCCTGCGAAGCATGACAGAGCAATACCTCAAAAAGACAAGTCTAGAAACACAGAGAGGAGGTCTTCCACCAGTACCAAAAATACTAGTCACTCTAGTACAGTGACTGAACTCCTTCAAGGCCTACCCTATTCTGGAATCAGCAGCTGCAGATCAGTTTTTTTCTGACATACAGTGCCACCTGCTGAAAAAGTGGAAGCTCTGCAACCTCAGGAAACTTGAAGAAATTGGCAACCCAGAAAGCTACAAAATGGGGAGACTGAAAAATACAATACATAGCACCTTGAGTTCTCAAGGGGATATTTTAACTCAAAGAGAGAATAAATCTCCAAAATCCAATCACAAAGACATGAATGATCTTTTCTTCCTATCAGATACAATATTCAAAATTGCCATGAAGAAAAACTTAAATGGAAAAAATGGTGTTGGGAAAACTGGACAGCCACATGGGAAAGAATGAAGCTAGACCATGATCACACCACACATAACAATTAACTCAAAAGACACAGCTGAAAGACTGGAAACCACAGAGGACACGTAAACACTATATCAAACTCGAAAGTTTCTGTACAGCTAAATAAACTATCTATCACTAACACAAAAAGATACCCCACTGCATGGGAGAAAATGTTTGCACTCCATACATCTGACCAGAGGCTGATATCTAAGATGTAAAAAGAACTGATACAATTCGACCAAGAGGAAACAAAAGAAACTAATCAAAATATGGGCAGAAGAGCTAACTAGGAAATTCGTCAAAGAAGACAAACAGCAAACAGGCACCTGAAAAAATACTTATCAACAATAATCATTAAGGAAGTGCAAATCAAAAATTACAAAGAGATACCACCTCACACCTGTAAGAATGGTCCAGATGAAAAAGGCCAGAAACAACAAATTTGGGGGAGCATTTAGAGAAAAGGGAATCTTCATACCCAGTTGGTGGGAATATAGACTGGTTTAGCCCCTATGTAAAATAGTATGAATATTTCTCAAAATATTAAAGATAAATAGACCATATAAACCAGTAATTCAAAGAATGCAAAATCACTAATTCAAGGAGGTGTATGCACTCCTATGTTCATTATAGCATTATTTACAATAGCCAAGTTATGGAAACAACCTAAGTGCCAAAGACAGATGAATGGGTTAGGGAATGTGGTGTATATACATAACTCAGCTATTAAAAAAGACAAGTATTTGCCATCAGCATTAATATGGATGAAACTGGAGGGGATAATGCTAAGTGAAATAAGTCAGATGGAGAAAGACAAATACCAGATGGTGTCACTTATATGTGGAATATAAAGAATAAAAACAAAGGACAGACAAAACCAAACCAACAAGCCCCAGAAATCTGTAGAACTGTGGCTACAGGGGGAGAAGGAAGAGGAGAGTGGGGGAGAGGAACAATCATTATGGTGGTTATGTTGGTGGTGGGTGTGATGTGTTAACATACACTTGACAGCCTCCCTGGTGGCAAAAGGGGTTAAGCACTGCAATGTGAAGCTATCCACAGTCTCTGCAGCACGAGTTGGATCCCTGGCCCGGGGGGCTACCTGCATGGCACAGCAGACCTCTCCTGTCTTGCCCACTGTTCCCTTCAGCAGTGTATTTCAGTCAGTTTGCCTGTTCTGTTCCCCACTCTGTCTCTCGTGAATCCTCTCACCCCCTGCACTTCTGGCTTTTACCCCAGTTTTTATAGGCATAAATAAATAAATAAATCTTTAAAAAAAAAAAAAAAAAAACACATACACTTGAAGGGTGTGACCCTTTACCTGTAATTCATATACAGCACTGTAAACCAATGTTGCCTGAATAAAATATAAACTAAATAAATCATTGGTGGGTTGAAACACTCAAAAGACTGGAGCAAAAGAACAGAAGAAATGTAGTTTAGAAAAATTTTGTGCACTATCTACCAAATTAATGTATCTCCTGATCAAAAAAGGAAAAAATGTAATCTAAGCTCTTCCTTTTTATCAAGGAGCACACCAAAACCCTAAATGACTTATTCTAATTCCTGATTCAATACTTTCTTCCTTTTCCTAGCTGCCTTTGACTAGGTCTCTGAAATACCTAACTAATTTATAAAGCAGACTCTGATGTCAGAATATACTAATTCAGAGATTTAGATGAAACAAGGAATTCCTTACTTCCTCCAAGCCTTACAGACTCAGTTATCAATTCAATACGACTGAATGTGTCTAAATAAGATCAGGTTATTGGTTTTATGAAAGGCAAAACAACCTCTAGTACTAACTCTCGTTAAGTACTCTGTGAACAAACATTCACTAGTATCATCATGCACACAACAGGCATTAATAAAAAAAAAAAGGCACTCCTAAAAAAGAATATTCTCAACACAAATATAACTGTCATTTTTATAATGATCACTAGAACATTAATAGGGAGCAGTACTTTAGAAAAAAGTCTATTTCAAGCATTTATTATATAAAAATAAGCCATGATTTGAATAGAGAAATTGTCTTTTTGTATATCATGGAGTCTATATTTTGATATACAAAAAGATCATGTTATGCTTAGCCTTTATCAATTCTTTATGGTAAGCAATGGCAAAGTAAAAATTTCTCAACTATGAAGGTGAAGAAAATAGAACTTACTGGCTGCTTTTTCAGTCTATTACTACCCAATGGAACTGTGACTCTCAAAGACAAGCACAAAAGTAAGTTGGCAAAAACATAGACTTACCACCAATCTTGAAGTCAGATCCATGTGTCCCAGTTTTTCAAGGAGGTTATAGATGAGGCCCGTTTGGAACAGGGCTTCAGTGATGGGTGCAGTACAGTTCTCTTTTCCAAGATAATCAATCAAATCAAAGGCTCTCCGAAGAGGTACCTTGCCTAGGCTGGAGGGTAAAAGAACAGAGAAAATATGTATGCTGAGACAGAGAAACTCTATGCATGCTGAGAAACAAACTTTATAGCTAGATGACGAGTATTCAAGATCTCAAATTTAAGCTTACATAGTGGCATTCTGTAAAGTTAGACATAACAAGTTCATATGTGTAACCCAAGGCTACAGACACATTTCAGAAAAAAAAAACAAATAATAGCTCAGTTTTAATTCCACGTCACATATAAATTGCTATTGACTCAGGACACATATTACAATCTTAGGTGAGTAATGATAGAGTACTATTTTATTTATTATTACTTATATTTACCAAGTGACAGCAGGTGGCATAAAGAGGATTTGAAACAGAAAAGATTTTATTTGTGGTTTATATTAGAAAGTGTTAAACTTGTTAAGGCAAGGTCTACTGTGACATTGAGGTGAGTCCACTTTAAAAAGTAACCATTTTATAAAAGTCATAATAATGATATAATGTCATTTCATAAAAAAATGAACCAAAATAGGAAGGCCAAGAGCAGTCAGAAGAAACACTTTTGACTGTTCCTTGTGTATCTAGGCCCATTAACAATCTAAAGTGGTAATCTTCCTATTCAGAGAATATCTGCTCTCATGGTCACTACCATTCTTGGCTTTAGGGTTCTGTAATGCACAGGGTAATTAGGGAGGCCAGCAGTACACAAACAAGGGGGCTCCAACTATTTGAGATGTTCCTGAAACCTGACTTGTATAATCACTAAGTTTAATGCTCAAACCACTACTTGAAAAGAATTCTCTCATGAAATAAAACAAAGCCTGAACTCTTACATCAATTTATTCATCAAAGTATGTATTTCCTGCTTGTTGGTATTTGGTCTTGAGAGAGAACCTAAATTTTGTCATTAATTACTCAGTATGTTTGTAGGACTATAAGGTACCTGAAGACAAAGAAGATGTTTTATCTTTTCCCAGTCCTCCAAAATGAACTGTACCTAGCAAGCAATATATGTAATTCTTTTGAACTTCTTTTAAAAGTTCTTTTCCTTAACCATACTTTTAAAAAATGTGTTTTAAACCCAAACCAAGGGCCTCCCCCATGGTGCAGCGGTTGAGCTCTGGGTTGCGAAGCTGCCTGCAGCCTCTGCAGCGCTGGTTCGATCCCCGGCTGCTCCCCAGCCACCGGCGGAGGGTCCCACATGGCCCGCAGACCTCTCCTGCCGCCCGCTGCTCCCTTCAGCAGTGTACTTCGGTCCTTCTGCCTGCTCTGCTCCCTGCTCTGACTCTGGTGAATTCACCCTCCCACGCTTCTGACTGTACCCAGTTCTTGTATGTATAAATAAATAAATCTTAAAAAAAAAAAAAAAAAAAAAAAACAAAACCCAAACCAAGCATACTCTACCCTGCAAGTTCAAAGATGTTGTTGATGAGGTTGGCTCGGTCTTTGTCACTCAGGACATGAGGATTTACATTCAACTGTTTGATTAGTGCTTCCCAGTCATCATCTGCATAGTGTACAATATAATAACCACTCATGTGTATATTGACTTTGATCCACTGCACTTCTTCTGTAAGATTGATGACACCTAATACAGACCAAAATATGAGAGCAGGAGAGAAAAAAAATTAAATTACACTTTGTTTCAAAATTAATGTTCCATTTTTATAATTAAACATTCTATTTAATCTAGTCTATTTGCATCTAATCATTAAATATCAATTATTTATATAATGGTGAACAAAAGACATATCTCTTCCTTCGTGGACCTTATAGCTTAATGTAAAACCAGGCAACCATGGTTACATATCTCAATATGTACACATTCCAATATCATGTAAATGTTACTGATGAAAAAAGAAAATTATTCCATTCTGTGGATGCACATAGAAGAAAAGCTTTATCCCCTAGGGGAAGTTAGAGGAGATTCCTATAAAGGAATGACATCCAAGGTGAGACTTCAGGAATATTGGTGTTAGCCAGGTGAAGAAGAACCCTAATTATTCAAGGTCCAAAGAGAAAATATACATGGTGTGGGTCCACTAAGTTGGCTCCCAAGTTCACTGTGGCTAGAGGAGAGAAGCAGGGAGAAAAGGCAAGTGTGCGTAGGGTGAAGCAGCTTGGAAAGGTAACGCGAGAACTATATAAAGTGTGTTCCATTCATATCTCTTTTGTTATGTTACAAAAGAAAAAGCCATTTAGAAAGTCACCTAATTCTCATTTAGAAAGTCACATAATTCAAGGCTAACAAAATAAACATTAGGGAAGGATTAAGGTCTCTTTAGGCATAAGAAACAAATAGAGGGTCTCCCTAGTGGCACACAGGGTTAAGATGCAACCTATTAAGCGATCCGCAGCCACTGCAGCACAAGCTCAATCAGGGATATACCCACATGGCACAGCAGACCTCTCCCAATTCACCCGCTGCTCCCCTCAGCAGTGTATTTCAGTCAGTCTGCCTGTTCTGTTCCCTACTCTGTTTCTGGTGAATCCTCTCATCCTCTACACCTCTGGCCTGTACCCCAGTTCTTGTATACATAAATAAATAAATCTTTAAAAAAAGAAAAAAGAAAAGAAATAGAATAATAAAAGTACATTTTGGACTCTTACGGCTACAAATATAAATGCTAAGAGAATTATTAAAATGTACACAGAATGATTTCAATTGTTGTAGAATTAGTATGGAGCTACAAAGTACATAACCATAGAAATACATTATGTCAAAAGCTGACTATAAAATATATGTAGAAATTTAAAAAAATTTTAATATTACTAATCAAGAAATGTCCTCTAAGTTGGCAATAAGGACATGAGTTTAATATAACATGACTTTAATCAAACAGTTAAAGGAATGTTTCCAAGCACCTTAATGCTTACTATTTATAAAAATATAAACTCCACATGCTTATGATTTTGTTCACTGCTAAAACCGCAGTCCCGTTCTAGAACAAAGTTCCTAGCAGTACTAATATAGGTGAAGAGTTAATGAATAGAGGAAAAAAATAACTACGTTATGGTAAATGGTTTGAAATCATCTAAATAAGGTTTGTAGATATTAATGATGTAAGTTTTTTTCCCCATTATAAAGTGAAGAATACTCATTTTTAAAAATTGTAAGTGAAAGAAGACTAGAGATAAGAAAAACAATCTAAATTCAATTAGCATTATGGGTACATTTCCTGCCAACACTTTTCCTGTACACCTTTTTACTGATGTGGTATTTCATACAGTGGTTCTCCATACATTCGTATTTATTTTGCTTTTTTCACCTATCAGATTTCAAACCCCCCCCACCACCACTTTCCACTGTCTTCATACAGTGTTCACTCTTCAGAAGCACGGGAGAGTGAGAGAATTCACCAGAGCCAGAGCGGGGAGCAGAGCAGGCAGAAGGAACGAAGTACACTGCTGAGGGGAGCAGCGGGCGGCAGGAGAGGTCTGCGCGCCATGTGGGACCCTCCTCCGGTGGCTGGGGAGCAGCCAGGGATCGAACCCGCGCTGCAGAGGCCGCGGGCAGCTTCGCAACCCAGTGCTCAACCGCTGTGCCACGGGGGAGGCCCAGTTTTAAAATTTTATTATTATAATTCTGTAGTCATGGTTTTCCCAGGTAAGATGCTTTAGAAACAGCTTTAAATCTGTTAGTGCCTGAAATTTTAGGGTTTGTCAACTTTAGAAGCATAAATTTAATTAAGTGTATCAGATTCTTTTAATACCCTGGTTACTCCAAATCTACCGAAACTGCAAAAGGTGAATAAGCAAAAAATGAAAGATGAAAAAAGGTGAAATTGCAAAAGACTAAGATGAAAAAGACATTCTGAACATGTCTTAATAAAAATATCAGCTAATCAGACTTTTCATCTGCTGATATAGCAGCAGATGGGAAAGATAAATTATTTTAATAGGGTTTATTTCTTTTCCTAGAGCAGGATATAGTTTTAAGTATTGTGATGGCAACAATAGCTGTTCAAGATGGAGTCATTTTAAACAAACCAGTCACTAATTAAATTAACTTTATCACTAGCTAACGCAAAAGATGCAACGCTCTCCAAGTCTTTTTTTTTTTTTAATTAATTTATTTATTTGTACAAGCACTGGGTCCAGTCAGAAGCGCCGGAGGGTGAGAGAATTCACCAGAGCCAGATCGGGGAACAGAGGCAGATGGACCAAAATACACTGCTGAGGGGAGCAGCAGGCGGCAGAGAGGTCTACGCGCCATGTGGGACCCTCCTCTGGTGGCCGGGGATTGAAGCAGCGCTGCAGAGGCTGCGGGCAACTTCGCAGCCCAGTGCACCACTGGGGAGGCCCCCACCCCTTTTTTTTTTTAAAGATTTATTTATTTTTATACAAGAGCTGGAGTACAGGCCAGAGGCGCGGGAGGGTGAGAGGATTCACCAGAGACAGAGTGAGGAGCAGAACAGGCAGATGACCAAAATAGACTGCTGAGGGGAGCAGCGGGCACGACAGGAGAGGTCTATTGCGCCTTGTGGGAATCTCCCTGGCCGGCTGGGAATTGAACCCGTGCTGCAGAAGCTTCGGACAGCTTCATAGCACTGCTTTCAACCCACTGAGCCATGGGGTGGGGGGAGGGAGGGAGATGAGGGCCCTCTCCAGGTCTTTAAACAGGGCTTTGATCTAGAAAGGGCCATGGGAAGAAGGACCAAAGAAAATCAAATGCCAAATAACAAGAAATGCTAAGTAAGGCAATTTTCCACTCAATGGATATAGACAATATTGAAATACAGAGTGACTTGGCTGATAAGCAACTTGTCAGGTTGTAAATCTAGCTAAGTCCAGATGGCAGAGAAAAGGAGTGCAGCTGGGTAGGAGTTTACTTGAAATTATTACTATCATCTGATGACAGTAAGGGGGCAGTGCAGCCAACATAGAGAGGAGAATTATCTATCATTTAGAGAATCAACATACTCGTTTCTTTCAGGTCTTCTGAATGATCCCGACTGGAGGACCTTAAAACCACAGGTATCAAAAAACAACGGCTTTGCATAAAAGAGAGGTAAACTACATCTTGCATGTTGCTCAAATGTGGATGAGGCTACCCTCATATGTTTTTAATTTCTTATAATCATTAACAGATTAACAATTCAAAATTTCCACAGTCCATTGAGTTGTAAAAAAGAATGAGTGACTGCAATCTTACATGGCAGAAACCCAGATGAAGTAATCTAATAATGACTTTAAAAAACCATTTCTCAATGAGTTTTGAAAATTAACTACTGTTTTGTAAAGAAACATTAAAACACAGAAACAAAAAACATGTTTTTTTTTAACCCCAACAAAGTTACAAAATTTCCTGTGTAGTTTGCTCTGGAGGGTTGGCAAAATACATACAGTTGAATTGCATCCCCTCTGGTCCAAAAGCATTCCTTTCTCTAATATCCCTTTTCTTCTCCTTTATTTTATTAGGGGGGGAAGGCAAGAGTGGAGAATAGCACATGACAAATATCTTAATTATATGGTCTTTCTCCTTTTTACCAATTGCCTTGCAATTCAATGCCCTCTCCTTTAGTTTCAAAGAAATACTTTTGGCACAGTGATATCTTTTTAGAAACATGAATGTTTCAAGTTATATTTAAAATTTTCCTATGGTTAAAGAGCTTAGGTTTAAGATGTGGATGGGCAGGGAGTATTAGAAGGAGAGGAGAGGAGGGGAGAAGAGAAGAAGGAAGAGGAAAATACTTTTAATATAATTTCCTCAGTATGTAGCTTAGAAAAATGGTCCCTTTTATTATGCATAAATACTATGAATCTTCAAAATTCACATATGTGGGGAAAAGTGACAATGACCAAATATAGCTCCTATATTTGATCGAACTAATGGCTTAACCTAGGAACCCTGGGATTAGAACATATGGAAATACACTATAAGATTTAACAAATCACCAAGATAACACATTATGCTAAATTTACAGCATGAAATAAGCCTGCAGTCAGCATTTCTGCTATATTTTGAGAACTGAAAAAATGAAAAAGGAATTAAAATAAGAAAATGATTCTCACTGAAGCATAAGGAAATAAGACCCAGTTGTCGTCAGGGTCAAAATTTTTTGTAAGAACAGAACACTTTCAATGTGAACTCTCAAAATATGAATTAGCAGGGATTAGAAAGGCAGCAGTAGCAGCAGCAGCAGCAGCAAGGGAGATAAAATAGTTGAGTAGAGGAAGTAACACGTCACTTTCATCATATATTGGCCCTATTACAGCTCTAAATAAAACCAATTATTTTCTATACACTTTGTATATCCCCATTTTAAGAATATTTCAAATGAAGGGAAACATAATTCATTTTGAATTCTCTTTTTTTTAATAGTTTATATTTTTTATTTTTTTAGATGTATTTATTTATTTATACAAGAACTGGGTACAGTCAGAAGCGCGGGAGGGTGAGAGAATTCACCAGAGCCAGAGCGGGGAGCAGAACAGGCAGACTGAGGTACACTGCTGAGGGGAGCAGCGGGCGGCAGGAGAGGTCTGCACGCCATGTGGGACCCTCCTCCAGTGGCCGGGGAGCAGCCGAGAATCGAACCAGCACTGCAGAGGCTGCGGGCAGCTTCGCAACCCAGCGCTCAACCGCTGCGCCACCGGGGAGGCCCCTTGAATTCTCTTTTCCTAGAACTTTTTATAGTGAGATTGGAAATTCACTTCATTACAGACAAAAATTTATTCAATACACTTTTGTGTGCTTACTGAGTGCTAAGGTTACAGAAATTATACATATGCCTTCTCTAAATTCACTGATGGTATATCTAATATGAGGATATAAGTGAAACAGTCCCTTTAGTATGTTAAAAGTAGAAAAGCAGAGAATGCTATTAAGACACGTAAGGAGGGAATCTAATCTGTTTTGGGATGAAGGAAGGCTTTCTGGATCTGAAGAATAAAAGGCAGTCAATCAAAAGTGGGGAGGCAAGAGTGTTCTTCCAGAAGAAGAAACAACAAATGCAAACTAAAGACAAGAGGCAGCATAGAATGTTGTTAAAAAAATTTCTGTGCAGTGGAGGCACAGAGCACCAGGTCCCTCTCAAACAGGAAGAAGGGATTATTTCGGCCCATTTATAGTATGGAGCTTTGTATTCATCAAAGGTAGCACTTCCTTATACCTCCAGCTATATTAAAGATACATTAAGATATGACATCATCAACCATTCTTAGGATTTTAAATAAGATTAACATTCCACTCCAATTAAACTGCAAAGTAATTGGTATGAGGTATGTGGTAGGAACATGTATTTCTATTGGCAATCTCATTAGCAATTGTTACCACACAACAGAAGGGCAACTTAGTCACAAATATTAAATCACAAAAGGTGGACCTCTCCTGGTGGCACAGCGGTTGAGTGCTGGGCTGCGACGCTGCTCGCAGCCTCTGCAATGCCGGTTCAATCCCTGGCCACTGGCGAGGGTCCCACATGGTGTGCAGGCCTCTCCTGCCTTGCCCGCTGCTCCCCTCAGCAGTGTATTTCGTCAGTCTGCCTGTTCTGTTCCCCCCTCTGGCTCTGGTGAATTTTCTCACCCTCCCGCGCATCTGACTGGACCCAGTGCTTGCATAAATAAATAAATAAATAAATAATCATTCAATCTCTTAAAAATAAATAAATAAATAAAAATGAATGAATGAATGAATGAATGAATGAATAAATAAATAAATCTTTAAAAAAATCACAAAGGGTAACAATCTTCATCTCTGAGGAGCAGTCCTATTTAAAGATATTTAAGACACCAAATTTTTACTGACACACTATTTTATTAGAGACAAATGATAAGTCAATTGTCCAACAGTAAGGAAAGATTAAGTCAATTACTATATATGATTTTAAAAAAGGCAACATAAAAAAAAATCACAAATACACAATGATTTCAACTAAGAAAAAAAAATTTAGAAAAATTACTAGAAAGAAATATTTATGAGAGTAGTGTTAGGGTGATAAGATTCATTCTCCACTTTCTGAATTTAAGTCATAGGGATGTATATGAAGTAATATGGATGTATCATAAAGATTGATTTTTCAAAATAATAGTAATAATAGCTAACATTTAAATAGTATATAAAATGTGTCAAGCATTGTTCTAGTACTTCATACATCTAAATTAATCCTCATCATAACTTTATAAAGCAAGTATAATTACTATCTGTGTTCTATAGCTGAGGGAATGAGGCTCCAGAGGTCATATTACTGGCCAAAATTATACAATTAACCAGGAATCCTGTCTCTAAGGTCAGTTCCTTTAATCACTAAGGTACAGTCCTTTCTCTAAAGTATAGGCTTGAACACCAGGCTCAGTTCCAAATTTTTCCTTCCCATCAATTGAAAGTATCACTAATGGTTCCTGTAGAATCCAAGAGCTTTACTTTCTTTCAAGATGTAACATAAGAGGATACATGGTGTGGCATTCTTAATATCAATAGTACTAACAGAAGGTCAGAAACTGTGTTTTAATTGCTTTTTTATAACCTTGTGGGTCAACAGACACAATCCTTACATTTTATTATACCTGTTTTTGCTACTTGCCCTATTTTCTCATTACCAAAAATGTATACTATGCCTGCAGGATATTTTATAATTATTTACTATAAATCTAGGTTATAAATCAATAGTTATTATGCATAAAAATAACCCAGATACTTGTTAAAATGCAAATGCCACAGTCCACTCCTAGAAAGTACACAGCACAGCATAATCTAAGAAACTGCTCTATCTCTACCACTTCTTACTTTGTAACAAAAAATATTTATCTAGGATACAAAAACATAGCACTTGCTATTTTTTTTTTTAAACTTTTTTTTTTTTTATAGAGGCATGTTTTATTTATTTGTTTGTTTGTTTGTTTGTTTTGTTTATACATGCACTGGGTATAGTCAGAAGCGCGGGAGGGTGAGAGAATTCACCAGAGCCAGAGCGGGGAGCAGAGCAGGCAGAAGGACCGAAGTACACTGCTGAGGGGAGCAGCGGGCGGCAGGAGAGGTCTGCGCGCCATGTGGGACCCTCCTCTGGTGGCCGGGGAGCAGCTGGGGATCGAACCGGCGCCACAGAGGCCGCGGGCAGCTTCGCAACCCAGCGCTCAACCGCTGCGCCACCGGGGAGGCCCAGCACTTGCTATTTTCCACCAGAATTGCCATTTCTTATCAGAAAAGTGTAAGAGTCAAACCTGATTTCTTGTCCAGAAGTGATACTGATTGGTATTTTGAATAATTTCTTCCCCCAGCGACATAAGATAGTGGAATCTGCCACAGATAGCTGTGAAAAAAAAAAAAAAAAAAAAACTAACTCGATTATTTCTCCTTGCAACATTGCAGTCATGATTTGTTAGATTGTTTTTTTCTTTTTTGGTGGGGGAGGAGGGACAAGAAGGTGAAATTTTTCCAGCCATTCCCAAAAAAGGAATAATCTGGTTAGGTTTCATATGCACTTATGATTACAAAACATTTTAAAAATACCTTAACTTCAGGGTATAAATGAGATATTAAGAAAAGAAAGAGGGCATGCACCTTGCATCTGAAGTCTGAATGTCAGACTTCATATTTAAGAAGAATCTTTCTTGTTGTACAAGAAGTTCCTTTCCTTTTCTTTGAACAGTCACTAAAGGAAATCCTTTTTGCAGAGTCCAGGTTTTCATCATTTTCTTAACATCTAGTGTTTTGTTTGTGACCTATAAGAAAAGAATAAATTAGTTGTCCTTAAGGAGACACATTAATTAAAAAACTTCAGTGTATTTTGTCAGTACTATTCCCTCTTTCCCTACCATGTTCAGTGAAGACTACATTTAATGTTAATATAAAAAAGAATCATAAATGCTCAGCTGAATTTACATTTCTAATCTCCATAAATGAGCAACTGCTAAAAGGGAAATAACCTGGAAGAGAACAGAATAACTAAAGTGAGTTCATTAAAAGCCATAAAAAGGTAATATAGTATCAATACTTTCTAGTCACAATACTGCCACTCAGAAGGCATGAACAATAATATGCAATCTAGAATCAGAAGCACTGCTACCCATTCCTGCCATCAACTGACTAAATAAAGATTTCCCTTTGTTCTCTAGGCTCTCTGCTTTTGTAAATTTTTTTTTAAGATTTATTTATTTATTTATTTATGCAAGCACTGTGTACAGTCAGAAGCGCGGGAGGGTGAGAGAATTCACCAGAGCCAGAGCGGGGAGCAGAGCAGGCAGAAGGACCGAAGTACACTGCTGAGGGGAGCAGCGGGCGGCAGGAGAGGTCTGCGTGCCATGTGGGACCCTCCTCCGGTGGCTGGGGAGCAGCCGGGGATCGAGGGAGCAGCCAGGGATCGAACCGGCACTGCAGCCGGGGATCGAACCGGCGCTGCAGAGGCTGCGGGCAGCTTCGCAACCCAGTGCTCTACCGCTGCGCCACCAGGGAGGCCCTGCTTTTGTAAATGTTATAGTGGTGGAAGAATGAAATACAACAGGTTGGTTGCCTTGATTATAAGGCTTTTTAGAGAACAGTGCAAAATTTTTTCGATGACCAGACCCTCTTTCCCAGAAAACAACATGAATTTATCTACAAAACCTAGAATCAAGTGTCTGAGATTTACAGATCCTCTACTATCCGGTGTCAGTTCCCAGGCTCTCTAAAGCCCACTCTCTAACACATGTTAAGAAACAATTTTTGAATAACTATTTAAAGCAGATGAATTAAACTTATGTTTCAAGTTATTTTTGTAGGTTACATATGGATGTGAATTGCAAGTAACCAAAATCATCAAGTATTTAAAATGTTTGATAATATCACCTCAATTGTCATATGCATATCTACTTAAAGCCTAAAAGATAAAGCAAATCTTTTGAAATTCATTGTATTAATCTTACTTTTTTCATGGCCCTGATGTATATATCTCTGAACAAGAGATTGGGAAGAAAAGCTTGCCGAAAAACACGGTGTTTTTGAGTCTTTGGACTAGAACTGCAATGAAGAGGCCTGTCTACTTTGATGTGTATGCTTAACACCTTGAGGATAAAGGGCCTCCTGTGGTGGCACAGTGGTTGAGCGCTGGGCTGCGAAGCTGCCCGCAGGCTCTGCAGCGCCAGCTCCATCCCTGGCCACCAGGCGAGGGTCCCACATGGCAGAACAGACCTCTCCTGCCTCACCTGCTGCTCCCCTCAGCAGTGTTTTTCGTCGGTCTGCCTGTTCTGTTCCCCGCTCTGGTTCTGGTGAATTCTCTCACCCTCCCGCGCTTCTGACTGGACCCAGTGCTTGTATAAATAAAGAAATAAATCTTAAAACAAAACAAAACAAAACAAAAAAAACCCTTGAGGATAAAGTCAGAGGCTAAGCTGGGATAGGAGCATACTAACAGCAAAAGGTGAAGTCAGTGAAGAAGGTAGAAATATATTCTAAATGTGACTTTCAACTAAAATGTTACTTTATGATAAGAGGAAAACAATGATTTGGAAACAACTCTTACATAATAAATTCTCAAAGAGAATTCAGAGGGTAAAAAAAGAATATCTTCTTGTAAAGTGTTGGCTAGAAAATAACAGGTTCCAGGTAAGACAAGGAGGCAGAAAGAATACTCTGTCTCAGGTGAATCCTCTCACCCCCCAACACCTCTGGCCTCTACCCCAGTTCTTGTATGCATAAATAAATAAATCTTTCAAAAAAAACCCCAACAAAACATTAAGAACCATTGATCTAGATCAAGGTAACAAACTTAAATGCTTAAAGGTTTTGCAGTTAGCACATATGAACCAAGCAGTCTGGGTCGTTACACTGCCAGAAAGTGTCCTAACTTGCACCAAATTGTTGGAATGTTTGCAGGCACAGCAAAATTCAAATAGCACAATGATGCTCAAACAGCTCAAGTACTCAACAAGTGGCAATCAGCTACTAATGTATCATCTACTCCAAAAGGAACAAGGTTACAAAGATAAGAAGAATCATGGGCAGAATATAAGGAATGATTTTTTTTGGTGGAAAAACTGTAAAAACATAAGGAAAAAAATTGGGGTGGGAGGAATGAAATAATAAAAAGTTAAAAACATACATTACTCCAGAAAGGACAACTTTCCTATAAAGCAGGAATGTAGGTTAAGGTGCAGAATAAAAATGATTACACAAGGTCACATTTTTTTCAACAATAATACCACCATTTCTTGAATTATAATTCTGTGCTATATCATAACTATTTATAGCTCCATCCCCCTATCTTAAATAACTAGGCTTGGTACTATAACTTTATTTATATACCTCATAAAAATAAACAGAAGAGTTTCTCTATTCATACTTTAAGAAAAAAATCAAATATTCAGGACACTTACCTCATTAAAAGTATCCCACAGATCATCACTCTGAATGGATGCATAACTGTGATTATGTAGGTAAAGAATAACAGCATGTTGAAATATATCTTCACTAAGGTAAGTTTTCAGCATCAGCAAAAGGGAAGCTCCCTGTTCCAAAAAAAAGTGAAAAGGGGAGAAAAATAGTAAAATTCTATGTAGGTAATAGAATTTATTTATTTATTTATTTATTTATTATTTTTTTTTTCCTATAGAGGCATGCTTTATTTATTTATTTGTTTGTTTTGTTTATACAAGCACTGGGTACAGTCAGAAGCACAGGAGGGTGAGAAAATTCACCAGAGCCAGAGCAGGGAGCAGAGCAGGCAGAAGGACCGAAGTACACTGCTGAGGGGAGCAGCGGGCGGCAGGAGAGGTCTGTGCGCCATATAGGACCCTCCTCCGGTGGCCGGGAGCAGCCGGGGATCGAACCGGCGCTGCAGAGGCTGCGGGCAGCTTTTCAACCCAGCGCTCAACTGCTGCGCCACTGGGGAGGCCCGGTAATAGAATTTAGAATCAGTTGTGAAACAGTATCATTTGGTCTCATATAACCAAATATGAAACAATTTTTAGCAATCTGAATGCAGTTTAAGTGATTTGAAAAGGAATTAATGAGTAGTTTCCCAAGTATACTAATTCTTCTATGAGCCATTTTGTGTGCCAATTGCCATATTTTCAAACAGTTACTCACTGTGTCAGTGTCAGTGTTAAAAAGCTAATAAATATGTTTTAAATAGAAAAACACGTTAAATTTTCTGTGGCAAACACACCTCAACAGTACCCATAAGGGCCAACTGCTGGAAACAATGAATCGGCAGAGCTCTCAAAAGTCTCTCTGCTAGTAGAACATTAATTTCCAATTTTAGTATGTCATGTTGCCGAAGTAACCAGGATCTGTCTTTATTCTGTGCAGTCACTTCATATATGTTTGAAACAAATAAATGTATAGGACAGCAAGCATATACTAAGAATTCAGAATTGTGCATGCAACTATTATGGCCACACTGTATCCACTGATTTACAAGTCATTGTTCTCAGCCTTGAAACAACCACCAACTCTATGAAGTCTTTCCTGATTCCACATAGAAATCATATTTCTCTATCTTTGAAAGTAGTTTGTATTTCTTCTTGCATCTGCTATAGATAAAAATTTTTTTCCTCTTGTAGATTATAAGATAGTTGAGGGAAAAATGGAAAAGCTCGACTCCAATACACAATGCCCAATACACAATAGGCCCTCAAATAATTTTTGAATGAATTTCACTTCTCATAAAAATATAGTAATGTCAACTCATCAAAACGATCAGCTACAAATAACTAAATTTAATGCCTATTATTCTCACTTCTGAGACTTAAGTATTACCACATCTATAAATTAAATACTTTTTCTAATTCCCAACTGTTCCCTTTCTCTCCTGCATCACTTTCTTTACTGTAGCATTTCCATTAATAAACCAAAAACCAAGTAACTTCATTCACTTTAAACAAAGAGAACATGCCCTTCCTCTCCTTAAGCCCTGCTTCTTCTCGTTGTCACCTGTTTCTTGTTTGCTCTTTGTAGTAAACTCCTCAAAAGAGTTGTCTGCATTTGCAATCTCTTCCATTTTCATGTGAGCTATCTTCCAGCCATCATTCCACTGGAAGGTCAACAGTGAATTCATGGTACTAAAATAAGCCAATTTTTAGGCCCATTTTATCACCTTTTTAGTAGCATTTGACATGACTATCACCAGCTTCACCTTGAAAATCTTCCCGTACTTGGTTCTGGGCACCAATATTGATTCTTTCACATTCAGTGGCCATCCCTCTCTCGGTTTCTTTTGCTAGAACTGTCTCCTCTTCCTAAGAGCCTTACATATTAGCACATATCATGTAACATAATACCCATGTATTCACTCATTTGCAGTGTCCATCTCTCTAACTCTAATCCATAAAATGGAAGCTCCACAGTGGAAGGGACATAGTCCACCTATCTGTGATGTATCCCCAGTATCTCTGACAATGCCAGGGGCATGGCTGTCACTTGTAAGATTTTCTAAATGAATGAATTCTCATAAGAGAACCTACATCAGAATTAGGCTTGATGATTATGAGGACACAACAGACTATGTTTGCCATGCACATTCCTATACTGGCATTTACTTCTTCTAGTACACAATATGGGTAAATTATCCAGTATCCTGCTTTTCTTAAAAATATGGGCTATTTGCCATTTGCCATATTCTCAATTTTTAAATAAGTAGTTACCACATAACTTCACAAGGGGTTAGACTGCTGTAGAGACCAAATGATCAGAAGACACTGAATTCTGGGTTTAGAAGGTAAGGGTTGGAGGAAGACAGAGCTCTCTATTAACAAATCATGAAACAGTGGTTCTATATAAGGAAACCATTCATGACAGGACCAGTATGGCCTTTAAAAATCATAGCAGTAGCTCTAATTGGAATACATTTAATGTAGCTAATTGAACTCCTGATTTCCTTACTTATTAACAGTATTAACATTTTTCTTGCCAGTCACACTTGAATCTGGAAAACATTTCTGCCTCCTTCTTTGCCGACCAAACCCTGTCAAATCACTTAGGTATTTCCCTCAACTGGGTGTTTGTTTACGCCCATCACTTTCCTTAGACACTCACTACCACTCCTAATTTCAAACTTTAACCATTTCATGCTTGGACTTCACCAGCAATTTTCCAACATTAGTTCTCTCTCCATTTAAATCCACTTTATAAACTGAAACCAATTTAGCTTTCCTACGCATTAATATTAATCAAGTCATTTCTGTTCAAATATCTTCTAAAACTTCCCAGTGCTTACAGAAGAAAAAAAAAAATTCCTCTAGTATTCAGAACCTTCTTCAACTGGGCTCCAATCTACCTTTCTCATCTTTCCCCTATTCCACATGTGGCTTTCACTGCAATCAAACATTTAGTCTTTAAACAAATATTTCTTGCCCATTAGTATCCTGACTGTTTCCTCACAGAGATCATTATCCCATTCCTGCCTTTGCCTACTCTTTCTAATTCTTTCCCACTATATTATTATCATCATTATTACTTAACTCACTTCAATTTCTATTTTTCCTCCAAAAATTTTTTCTTCATAATCCCAAGCAAAATTAGTCATTTAGTACATATTATCTATTATTGTTACACAAGTATTCATCACCTCGATTTTGAATTCTTGATGACATGGACTGCATCACACATATTTTGTGTATTTTCTTCTCTGCACAGCACGGAATTTCAATTTACTAATCAGTTAATGTAATAGCTAGAGTACGGAGGCAAATAAAACATAACATTCACCCTTCCTTCCCAACACTAATTTGATTAACAATGATATCCCTATATTTCTGTTCTCCAACCTATGGTGATATAACCAAATTTCTAGTTTCCTGATTTTGCTTGACCCCCAAACCAAGAGTTGGTATATCTGATCCTGCACTCTAATCTCTAATACTTAAAATCTCTTTTAGCTTATTTGTTTTGGCACTTCTGTCTTTAAAACATAATTCAATTCTGAATACACAGTCAGACACTTGCTTAGGATCTTCCCTGGATATATTCTATCTATACATCTGGAGAGTAATCCACCTTTAACAGATCTACTGCTATAAGATCTGGATTACTGCCTAGAACACAAGTCAGAGAACTTAAATGAGAGACAGAAAAAGAAAGGGAAAAAACACAAAAAGTTAAGACCAAGGTATAAACAGCAGCAAACACCTTAAAGTTTAATAAGAAAGCTGAAAATGATCACTTAGTCTTAAAATAATCTAAATTACACAGTTTTGCTCACATATGAAATCAATCTGAAACCTACTCCAGGTATATTACTGTGCACAGCACTACCTTAAAATAGGAAAGCGAATCAAACATTTCTTCAATCTGTTCTGAGGACTGAACAGATGATGATATTGGATGAGATGAATTCAAGGAATCTTTCTTCATGGTTTTAAATCGAGCATCTAAGAAATCTTCATACTAACAAAAAAATGAAATAGATCAGGGAACCATGTTAATCAAAGGCAAAGCAAGAATAACAACTGTTTATGTGAACTAGACTAATTATCATTTAAGATCATTATAAAAAAATAACAAGCTTTACTAAACTTCAGAAGATAAGCTTTAAAAAATGTAGGAAGACTGACATTAATGCATATTCTTTAAATTAAAAATAAAAATTATAACCTCCTGGCAATACGTAAAACAGCATTCTTAAACAACAGCATATGGAAAAGTTACAAACCTATTACTAAAGCAACCAAATGCCAAGTCTGGATAGTTAAGAAGAATATTCTAAAAAGTTTAATGTATATGTATTTTTTAAAATCTGAAATTAAAAATCAAAAATAAAAACAAGTACTTAAGCCAATTCTCACATATAGTCCAGCTTTTCTATTTAAATACTTATTTCCCAAAACTGAGCTTTATTTGAAATAAAACATTACTCTTAAATAGACAAAATTCTTTGAGAATTCAACAGATGGGCTCTCCTGGAATATATATTAGAAGTTTTTAAACATTCTGGGCACCACCAAGTGGTGAAACTGTATATCTCATTGCTTAATTAAGTAGCATACACAGATTTAGAATAATTGCTTAGTATTTTAGCTAAACATTAGTGTCTTAAACCACTTGAAATTTCTGAACAAGCCCTACACAAAAATTCCAAATTGAAAACTCTATGAGTATTCCTGTTTTGGAGCAGTGTATATTCGGGAAGTTTAATAGAAGGTGACAGAATATTGAAAGGGGTCTTTATACTTGCCAACCTATTGCTTGAATTATTTGGCAGTATCTGTCATCAGGACAGATACTTTCCTTGAAGGACAGGAAAAATCTCCAGAGAGTTGAACAGTACAGTGACAAGATTATTGTGCTCTTTGTAAAAGGAACAAAATATGGTTTGTAGAAAGAGTGCAAAAATTTTTTTTTGAAAGACTTATTTTATTTATACAAGGGCCGGAATACAGGCCAGATGTGCAGGAGGGTGAGAGGATTCACCAGAGACAGAGCGGGGAACAGAATAGGCAGACTCACGAAACACACTGCTGAGGGGAGCAGCGGGCGAGACAGGAGAGGTCTGCTCCCCATGTGGGTTGCTCCGAGGCTGGTGGGGATCCAACTAGCGCTGCAGAGGCTGCACTGACAGCTTCACAGAGCTGTGCTCAACAGCCTGCGCCACCAGGGAGGCCCCAAAATCTTTTCTGTATCAACCCATGTATCACTTACAAAGATGTGATAGCAGAAGGACAGTATGTCTTTAAGATGTCTTAATTATTTCCCCTCCTTTTACATAGTATAAAAAGGTATGTTTTGCAAAAGAAAAACTTTTCAACTTTATCTAAATTCTTCACGCAGAAGGGCCACATCTATTGAAAATAAAATGCAGCAAAAATGTCCATCTTAATGACAAAGTAGGAAATAATTTTAGATTTCAATGAAAAGATATCAGTAAATGAAAGCATAATTTTGATTGTCATGTTTGAAGAGGTATAGATAGATATCAGTAACATAGGTCAATTTCATTGTCTCTTTTCAGAAACACTCTCATTACTCCAAATGCATTGAAAATAAATGGCAAACAGGATTTGATTATTTCCCTCCCGGCATTCACAGTACACCCAACAAACATTGTACTTACACTGGAAAGATCAGCAAATATTTTTTCCAAAGAGAAATACTCCATAAAAGTGGCAAAACCTTCATTTAGCCATAGATCATTCCACCACTGCATTGTTACCAGATTCCCAAACCACTGTGGGGAAAAAACAAACTGCTAACCAACATAGTATTTATGTTCTGAAGAACTTTCTAAGTATTTGGCAGATCAATTAGCTATAACTAGATTACAATATCTTAAAAACATAGTTATTATAGTTAACCAACATTCAAGTTAAAGGCTTACAAAATTTACTTTAAAAGTAAAATAAAGTTTTTATGTCAAAAACAGGTAACTGGATCAAGCAGTGGTGATGTTTGTATATAAGATATATATATGTATACTATATATACACGCAAATTATATACACACACACACAATGGAATACTACTCAGCAATCAGAAAAGATAAACCGATGCCATTCATAGCAACATGGATGGAGCTGGACGGGATAATGCTCAGTAAAATAAGCCAGAAGGAAAAAGAAAAATATCAGATGGTTTCACTTATAGGCAGTATATAGGGAAACCAAACAAGGGGTAGGGAAAGAAAATAAAAAAGAGACAAAACTAGGAGGCGAACTATAAATCGGAGACATACAGCAGGAGAGGAGGAGAGAGAGGTATCAAAACAGGGGAGGGAAAAGCATAAGGAGACTATGGTGATGGTTCATGGGTGACTTGGTGATGGGAATTTTATGGGGATTACACCTGAGAGGAAAAATCAAACCTCATACAAAAATGAACAATGATGTAAAGTATGTACATATTTATATATATTTAAATAAATATATTTCATTAATAAAAAGTAAAAAAATTTAAATCTCACTTTAATTGAATGGAAAAACAAGCAAGAAACAACATATTTATTAATTTAACACAAATGCTTTATATTAAGTAAAAAATGTTTTAGCCAATTCATTAAATGTGAGATTTCCCAGAGAATGAAATTGTCCTACCTTCTAATACCAAATTAGCAAGATTATTTTCCATTACATCTACAATCATCCACAACAATTAAAAAATAAATTTCAATGAGATTGACAGTTCTATGGCCAGAGAGCCCATTCCACATGTATCTCCTCACTTACTCAGGTCAAGGACAGTATTCACATGATTCAAAATAGAACGGAACAACATTCCTTAAGAAAGCTGGCATATGTTTAAATAAATGGCATTAGAAAGATCTTTAAATGTCTTCCTTTGTGAGATTATAAGAAGGAAAAAACAATAGGAGACAGTCCTAAAAAATGTATCTCTACAATCCCTGAAATAAAGAGTGGTAACAGGGTATGCAATTTACTCAGTGCAGTCCAGGGTTTGTCTTAAACCAGCAGCAAAAGGATAGGGTACTAGATACTGGAAACAAAATACTGGGTTTTTGGTTTTTTTTTTTTTTTTTTTTGTCATGTAACTGCAAGGTGCTTCTGTTCATTTATTTGTTTCCTTTTTTTTTTTTTTAATTGAGGTAACTTTAGTTTATAATATTGTATAGTTTTCAGGGGTGCAGTCATTTTATATATATATATATCTCCATGCCCACCACCAACGTCCAGTCACCATCGATACCAACTGGGTCATCTACCTATTCCCTCCCCACTCCTTCCTCTCTGGTAACAACCATTCTGCTGTCAGTCTTACTTCTGAGAATTACAATAATATATTTTTCAAAGACATCTTTCAAAACATGTTTCAGAGGAAGATGATTCAGGACAAAAAGTAACAGAAATATTCCCAAGTGGTGATGGGAGGACCCAGGGATAGCAAAGGAGATCCCCTAAAATTCATCTATATGTCTAAAAATCATAACAGTAAATTATTTGGTTATGTCCTCCATATGACAGCTTGTCATAAAATCCTTACAAGGGCTACAGACTCACAGACAGAATGCAGCAGAGTAACAGATAGGAGCATGTTCTACTTTTCTTCTACATCACCCCATCATCGTGACACCAACAATCATTGAGGGCACAAGATAAGGTGGTGGAGAAAAAAGAGGGGGAGTCAGGTACCAATGCAATCTTTTTCTTTTTCTCTATGTCATACAAAGTAAAACGTTAACCCTCACTCTTTCTCAGGATCTCTCTCTCCCCCAAATTAATAGAGAACCCAGCTCTAGCAGGAGATGGAAATATAAAACTAGTCATGAAAAGTGCAGTCTGGGAGTTATGAGAATAGAGTGCAATTTAAGGAAAAGGTTTCTTTCCAATATATTTCTATTGAGTAGCTGGTGTTTCTCAGAGGTGAAACTATTATTATTGGGATGGGTGGGGAGAGAGAGACATAGACCTGATAGTGGTTCTTCAAGGTCCATTGGTGCTATGTATTAGCTGTGTGATTTTAGGCAAATCATCTACATAAGCTGAGTTTCAGTTCCCACATTTGTAAAATGGGATTATCACCTATTTTAGAGAGGTTGTGAAAAGAAATGAGACCGGGGATGTGAAATGCTTTATAGCCTGAAAACCCTCTATAATATTAGACAGTATTTTCATGTGAAAATTAAGTTTATGTCAAAAAGCATCCTTTTATTATGAAAGCGAGCAATAGTGTAATAAAAATCTGAATTATTATTATTAGCACCTAAAACTATTCTAAAAATCTAGTGAATGAATAGGCCACAAGTTTACCTGATGTGCCAGCTCATGAGCAATGACTTTAGTAATCAATTTTCTATCAGCTACTGAAGAAGTGCTGTTGTCATACAGAAGTGTCTCCTCTCGGAAAGTTAACAAACCCCAATTTTCCATCGCTCCTGCTTCAAAGTCAGGAATAGCCACCAAATCTAGACATAATGGGAAAGAAATTATCAATTTTCTCTCATGTAAGGCACACTCTAGCTAAATCAACACACTTTACCCACTGGTTTACCACTGAGAATCAGGAGGCAGTGAGTTGGTTTTATACTCCTAACAAATGGAGCCTTTGTACACTTCTCAGCTGTCAGCTCTGGAAGACATGATCTAACTGTTCTTGTCCCTTAGGAAAGGAAAAGATACCTAATATTTTCATGAATAAATAAACCTATGAGGGCAAGGAGGACTAATCTAACTCTCTACTATTTAGAATAGCTCCATGTTGAATAGCACTGACGCCCTCTTGCCTTCCTCAGTTTCTATTACTCAGGTTTTATTATTTGAAACAGGAATTTCTTAGGAAGTTAGAATTAGTCAAACTTCACACTAAGCCCTAAGCAAATTCTCACTTACACAGCACCTTTGTAATAGTACCATAAGTGATTTAAGGTCTACATTCAGATACTTTCATGAATCTAAATAATCTTAACAATTACCATTTTTAAAGCATAAAAAGTGTTTCTTAGCTTTATTTTAAAATAATTTTGGTGAAAGTTCTTTTTTAAAAACATATGCAATTGAATCCAGATTATATTGGTAATGAAAATCAGGCATTGTTTGATTCTCACCCAGTTTCTTAAGTGGGTACGGAATTTCAAAGTAGTTTTGATAAAACTCAAGAAGTTTCACAGCTGTTTCCAAGGCATGGTGAACTTGACCAATCTTTTCTGGTACAGTGTATATAGAAACCTAAAAGGAAACATGCATATGTAAGAACATGAACAATTAAAATGGCATCTTTTAAAAACAACCAACATTAGTGTGTCTGAGAACTGCAAAGAGTCTATGAGATTTTTCAGGACAGAGACTCTAGCTTATAGTTCTTTAGGCATCCCCTACTCCCTAACCTAGAATTAGCAAGTGACTTCCAAATATATAACAGTGTTGAAAAAAGTTACAGATTCCTCATTTTAAAAGTTGCCATAACATCCAAAATAAAACACTTGGGGGTCACCTTATAGCAATTTATAGGTATTTGTCATTTAATTTTATGTTACTCTCCCTCTCCATTCCTGGCAATTGTCTTTCCTTGCCTATGAACTATTAAGATTGTGAATTATTTGGAAGAACAAAACTACATTTTCAAACTTCCAGCACCTATCACAGTAACTGGCATTGAGTGGGCACTCAATACAGAGGGAGTTAATTCTAAAGTTAACAGTAATGGCAGAAATTGCATATTTGTTGAATTACTCTGGAAAACTTTATTAAAGACTAACACATTCTCTCTTAGTAGAATACAGCACATCCAGTTTTTCTTGCAGGCTTGGGACTATTTCTTCAATTGCAGACTTGTTTTAATAGGCCAGGTTATATAAAAAAATTTATTCCTAGCATAGAGTTACACTCAATGAGACACAAAATAGGTAAGACCAAATAAGGGACTAATAGATTGCAGTCCCAATGCCACTTCATTCCAGCTCACATACTTATTACGGGAAAGCCAGATGCACTCACCCACATGAATTAAATTTTACTCTTTCTAACCCTTTTTATGACTAAGTACAAAACTCACACATAATGTGACTAACTGTAAACATTTTGTTCAGTATCAAAAGGCAAAATTTAAGCAAATATTTTAAAAAGTAATGGGTTTCAAGAATCAATATTTATTATTTTTCAATTGATTGGGGGGGAACCCATCATACTCATTTGGGAAAATGCAAAGTGAACAAAACAGTGGAAAATAAAAGCCTCAAAATATATACAGGTATTGTAGAAAATGAAAACTTACAAATTCATCACTTGGACAAGATACATTAGTGAACTCTAACTCCAAACTAATTTTAGCTTCTTATTTGAAGACTGAAAACTGTCAAAACTTCTATGAATTCAAGCAGATTTCAAGCATAATTGTTGTGGTGTGGGGCTTTAATCACACATATGGAAGTGACATGGATTAAAATTAAATGTAAAGGAAACTGGGGCCTCCCAGTGGCACAAGGGGTTAAGTCTCAGCACTATGAAGTTGTCAGTAGCCACTACAGCATGAGTTCGATCCCCGGCTAGGGAGCTAACACACATGGTGCAGCAAACCTCTCCTGTCTCACCTGTTGCTCCCCTCAGCAGTGTATTTCAGTCAGTCTGCCTGTTCTGCTCCCTGCTCTGTCTGCAGTGAATCCTCTCACTGGCCACCCCCTCATCCTGGCACCTCTGACCTACACTCCAGCTCTTGTATGCATAAATAAATAAAATAAATCTTTTTAAAAAATCAAATGTAAAGAAAGCAGACAAAAATAAAATGCATTTAGTGCCACGTTTCAAATCTTTGCTAGTTGCATGCCCCTGAACAATCTCATCTATAAAATGGTGATAAAAGTAATTCTGACCCTCACACAGTTGTGGGAAGGATTAAATGAGCTAATACATATATAGAACTTAGAATGGTGTCTGCCACAGTATAAATGTTCAATAAATAGTAGCTACTACCATTATTCCAAACAGAGTCCCATTATAAATGGAGAAAAATATGTATAAGTAGAGCATTTCTAGCAACAGTTACTGGAAGACTGGACTTAGCCACTTAAAAATATGTTGCTGTATAAAGTAACTATGGAAGAAATTTAATCTCCCACACCACATAACCAACTGCACTTCACTAACCCAACAATCTACCATCCACAGCCCTTGGTACAGGGCAATGACCATAGTTTGCTGAATTCAGTTAAAAATAGCCCAAGAGACTATAAGCTCATCCTGCTGACAGTGTGTACTTTGTGCATCTCCTTTCCCTTCCTGCCCCTACCCCAGCACTTTGCTAAGAAGTCAAATATGAGCCCTAAGAGGAAAAAAAAAAAAACCCAGCTTGACATATAATTTCTAAATTCCTAGCTACCATTATAAATGGTTGTACCGAGATCACTTGGAATTTGAAACAAGTCTTTATTATTTCTGCCCATTTCAGTCTTACATATTTATGTTATAGTAGACACAATCTATAATAGAAGTTACTATCCCAATAAAATACAACTCACATATCCTAGATCACTCCTCAAATATCCTTCTGCCACTCTCACCATCTGGCCATTCCATGACTCTGGGTGAAAGCACCTTTCTTTAGAGGAAAAGTCAAGAGAGAAAAGCTAAGTTCACATGAAACTAATCCACAATAGTTTCATTTCTGAAATACAATGATTAGGAAAAAAGTAGTTTGGTATTTTTCTCTTGCTTTCTACTTCTTTTTCTTTAAAAGAACATGTGCTATGAATTCTCACTAGAGATATATCATCTGATCATTAAAATTATTACCATGTTTGTTTTAAGAATAACAGAAGCAGTAAGAAATAAACAGAACAATATAGCACTACAAAGAAAGTCTTGAATAACATTCTGGGCTTGTTAGAGTACTCTAAACACTGTTAAATAAAAGTCAACTAGAATTTATGCCTACAACTTAAAACTTCTCTTACAAGTTCTTTTGCTAAGAACTGTGGATATTTTTTAGATCTACTTCTGGTAAAAACAAAATCAAAATCAGACAATGGCACAAAAACGTTAAGACAAACAAAAACAATGCATTTCAAAATGGACCTAGAATTTTCTAGGTAATTCTGGCATTCCTGTGGCATGAAAAGAGAAGTAGGGAGAGATAAACGGAAGGACAGAGTGAAAAGTAAGTCAAGACTATACACCTTTTGGGGTAAAAAAATAGTGCTGGGGGTTTATATCAAAGAGTAAGAGAACTACAACCGAGATACAACTAAAGTGCTCTGAAAAATCAGAGAGGGAATCATTAACACCAGCTGGAGAAAAAAACAAAAAAGCTTAAGGAGATGGTGGTATTCAGTTGAGTCCTAAAGACATGCAAACCTGACTGCTAAATTGAGCCTTGTAGATTCTGTCAAGGCTACAATATTAAATCAACAGTTAAAATTTGTGGTACACACCCTGTGAACGGGAGCTGTGGAGAACCCCGCAGGATCCGCCGCGGAGGTGAGCTCCGGGCGCCATTGAAGAGAGACCCCGCCCAGGAGGAGACCAGCACCAGCACACAGCCCTGGCCACCAGGAAAGCATGAGCGGAAAGTGGCGCGCTGGAAAAACAGACGCGGATCGGGATTGCGCGGGGAAAGCGGCGCGGATCGCGCTGAAAAGCAGTGCAGTTGAAAAGCAAACGCGGGTCCGGAACGGATCGCAGCTGCCCAGGTCCCCGCGCCTGCGACCTAGGCTTGCGGGGAGACGCGCGGAGGCCCTCCCGGAGTGAGCAGGAACCAGGCGCCCAGGCAGGGGAGCGGGATTCAAAAGGCGCCATTCCCGCGCCACTGATCTGGGCTACAGCCCGCGTCCTGGAACTGAGGGCTTTGGAACTGAGACCCGGGGCACGAAATTAGGGGCGTGGGTTCCCCACGACGGTGGGGCACAAGGCAGACACAGCACCCCAAAGCCGTTGAGGTGTACCCTACCATCCCCGCTCTGCTCCCTGTCCCACGGGGTGGAAAATCAATTCCCAAGGGCTCTAGGAGAGATCTCTGGCGCCACCTAGCGACTTGAAGCCAGCACAGGCTCCTGAAGGAGCTAGTGGCCAGCTGGGGAGTTAGCCCACACCGGGCCCCTTCCGAACAAGTAGTCTGAGCCCACAGGGAGAGCGAGCACCCACAGCCGGGGCAGACCAAGCGCGCAGAAGAGTGTGCCTGAGACCGGACGCGCAGGGAGGGTGTCCCACATCACCATTATAGAATAGGGACATTTCTTCAGTAAAGACTACCTGCAGAAGGCTTCCTCAGGAGCCAGAGGTGAGCGGGGGAAGTTCGCCCACGCCAGACCCCTCTGGCCTGCAGTCCAAGCCCAGAGGGGGAGCAGGAACCCACCGCCGGGGCAGACCAGGCGCACAGGGGAGTGTGTCCCCACATCGGCATTTTAGAACAGGGACCTTTCTCCAGTAAAGACTGCTTGAAACTGACAGATGACTCCTGGAGGAACCAGAGGGGAGCAGAGAAGCCCACCCAAGATGCCGGCCAGTCCCAACTACACAGTGTCACAACGCATACGGCAAATTAGAAAACAGACAGTAGGGAGGAGAAGAACCACACGCAACCTAGCAACTCTCCAGAGAAAAAGCACACCACAAAAAGAAAACCAGCCCCCAGATGGCAACGACAGTAACTTGGAAGAACTTCTGAACCTTCCAGAAAGAGAATTTAAAATTGCCGTGATTAAAAAACTGACAGAAGTCATAAAGGAAAACAATGATAAGGGAAAAATAATCAACGATCAGAAGAATGAAATTGAGTCCCTAAAGAGGGAAGTAAAAGAAATGCAGGAGATCAAAGAATTAATGGAAGAACTAAAGAATTCTGGGAAAAGCAATGAAAGCAGAATTGATGAAATGGAAGAACGAATAAGTACTCTTGAAGACACAGAAATAAAAAGAACCAAAACAGAAAAGGAAAGAGAAGTACGAAGGAAAAGAATGAAGAAAGACTTCGGGAACTATCTGACTCCATGAGGAAAGGAAATATAAGAGTTATAGGAATACCAGAAGGAGAGGAGAGAGAAGTAGGAACAGAGAAATATTCAAAGAGATAATTGAAGAGAACTTCCCAAATGTGAAGGAGGAGCTGAAAATTGATATACAAGAAGCAAGAAGAACACCAAACTTCCACGACGAAAGGAAAAATACAGCAAGACACATAATAGTAAAGCTCCCCAGAATCCAGGACAAGGAAAAAATAATGAAGCTGGCAAGAGGGAAGAAACAGATAACATTCAAAGGAAAGCCAATCAGGCTGACATCAGACTTCTCCGAAGAAACACTACGGGCAAGGAGAGAGTGGAGGGACATAGTCAACAGACTCCAAGAAAACAGATGCCAACCAAGAATACTCTATCCCGCAAAGCTCTCCTTCCTCTTTGAAGAAAGAATATGGACTTTCCCAGACAAACAGAAACTCCGGAATTTCATTGCAACTAAACCCCCACTCCAAAAAATACTACAAGGAGTCCTAAAGCCAGAACCTCAGAGGGACGAATAACAATGAAAGAAGGCCAAAAAAAAAAAAAAAAAGTTATTAAAAGAATAAATAAATAAAATCAAAGGAAAGACAAACACAATGGCAAATACAGATGTTAACATATCAATATTAACTCTAAATGTAAATGGACTAAACTCTTCAATAAAAAGACACAGAGTTGCAGCCTGGATTAAGAAACAAAACCCAACCTTTTGCTGTCTCCAGGAAACACATTTAGCTACAAAAGATAAAAATAGGCTCAAAGTTAAAGGATGGAAAACAATCCTACAAGCAAATGGACCAAAAAAGAAAGCAGGAACAGCTATACTTATATCAGATAAAAAACAGATTTCAAACTCAAAAAGATAAAAAGAGACCCCAATGGTCACACATTATGATCAAGGGGACAATACTTCAAGAAGAAATAACACTCATTAACATATACTCACCAAACGAAGGAGCACCAAAATATATCAGACAACTGTTGTCCTCTCTGAAAACAGACATCAGAGAAAACACATACGTAGTGGGAGACTTCAACACACCACTATCAACAATGGATAGATCAACAAGACAAAAAATAAGTAAAGAAACCAAAGCTCTAAATAAGGACCTAGAGCAATTGGGCTTAACAGACATCTATAGAACACTAAACCCCAAAAAAACGGAGTACACTTTTTTCTCAAGCGCACATGGATCATTCTCCAGGATCGATCACATACTGGGGCACAAGACAAACATCAACAGATACACCAAGATTGAAATCATATCAACCATCTTTTCTGACCATGAAGGCATCAAACTAGAAATAAACCATAAAAAGAAGGCAAGGAACTTTCCTACCTCATGGAGATTAAAAACCACACTACTGGAAGACCACTGGACTAATGAGGAGATGAAAGAAGAAATTAAAAAATTTTTTGAATCAGGGGGGCGGAGCAACATGGCGGCGAGGAGACGCTGCGAGTAAGATCTCCCATTAAAAAAAGTGAATAGGGAGGAAAAGCGGCAGGTCCCAGTGAGAACTGGGACACGGAAGATAAACGGGTGGCGCCAGCGAACTGCCCGAAGAAGAAAGTGGCCATAAAAGAGGACCAGAAGGGAGGGAAGCGCAGAACCCTGCTCCCCTCCCCCGCCCACAGAGGCGGCACTCTCCGACCAGCAGAGAGGAGGAAACAACAAACCAAAACGGCCAACGAGAAAAACGGACGCAGCAAGCGGGACTGTGCGTGGAAAGGAACTATTGCAGCCACCACACCCCGTGAACGGAGCTGAGGCGAACCCTGCAGGATCCGCCACGGCGGTGAGCGAACGGCTCCGGGCGCCATTAGAGAAGAACAAAGACCCCGGGAGACGCGCACACAGCCCGGGCTGCCGGTAAGCTGGTGCGGGAAAGCGGCGCAATCTGCGCGCTTGAAAAGCAAGTGCAGACCTGGATCGCGGCTGCCCAGGTCTCCGTGCCTGCGACCTAGGCTTGCGGGGAGACGACCTAGGCTTGCGGGGAGACGCGCGGAGGTCCTCACTGAGGTGAAGGTCCCTCCCTGAGTGAGCAGGAACCAGGCGCCCAGGCACGGGAGCGGGTGCAAAAGGCGCCATTCCCGCGCCACTGAACTGGGCTACAGCCCGCGTCCTGGAACTGAGGGCTTTGAACTGAGACCCAGGGCACGAAAATTCGGGGCGTGGTTTCTCCACGACGGTGGGGCACAAGGCAGACACAGCACCCCAAAGCTGTTGAGGTGTACCCTACCATTCCCGCTCTGTTCTCTGCCCCACGGGGTGGGGGAGGCGAAAAAACAGCCCCCAAGGACAATAGGAGAGATCTCTGGCGCCACCTAGCGACCAGGAAAAAAAAAAGTCACTAACACCCTATAAAACAGGACATTTCTTAAGACTGCTTGAAAAGGGCAGAAGGTTTCTGGAGGACCCAGTGGCCAGCGGGAAGTTATTCCACGCCAGGCCCCTTCCGACCAGCAGTCTGAGCCCACAGAGGGAGCAGGCACCCACGTCCGGGGCAGACCGGGTGCGCAGAAGAGTGTGCCTGAAACCGGAGGCGCAGGGACTGCATCCCGCTTCGCCATTTGAGAACAGGGACATTTCTTCAGTAAAAACTGCCTAAAACCAGCAGAAAGCTCCCCCAGAAGACAGAGATGGCTCCTGGAAGAGCCAGAGGGGAGCGGGAGAAGTTTCACCCAAGATGTCAGTCAGTCCGAGCAACACAGTGTCCCAACGCATACGACAAATTAGAAAACAGACAGTAGGGAGTAGAAGAACCACACGCAACCTAAAAACTCCTCAGGAAAGAAGCACACCACAAAAAGAAAACCACTCCCCCAGATTGCAACGACAGCAACTTGGAAGAACTTCTGAGCCTTCCAGAAAGAGAATTTAAAATTGCCATGATTAAAAAAGTGATAGATCAGAAGAAGGAAATTGAGTCCCTAAAGAGGGAAGAAGAAATGCAGGAGATCAAAGAATTAATGGAGGAACTAAAGAACTCTGGGAAAAGCAATGAAAGCAGAATAGATGAAATGGAAGAACGAATAAGTAATCTTGAAGACACAGAAATAAAAAGAACCAAAACAGAAAAGGAAAGAGAAGTACGAAGGAAAAGAATGAAGAAAGACTTCGGAACTATCTGACTCCATGAGGAAAGGAAATATAAGAGTTATAGGAATTCAGAAGGAGAGGAGAGAGATGTAGGAACAGAGAAAATATTCATGGATATAATTGAAGAGAACTTCCCAAATGAGAAGAAGGAGCTGAAAATTGATATACAAGAAGCAAGAAGAACACCAAATTCCACGACGAAAGGAAAAACACAGCAAGACACATAATAGTAAAGCTCCAAGAATCCAGACAAGGAAAAAATAATGAAGCTGACAAGAGGGAAGAAAACAGATAACATTCAAAGGAAAACCAATCAGGCTGACATCAGACTTCTCTGAAGAAACACTACGGGCAAGGAGAGAGTGGAGGGACATAGTCAACAGACTCAAGAAAACAGATGCCAACCAAGAATACTCTATCCCGCAAAGCTCTCTTTCCTCCATGAAGAAAGAATATGGACCTTCCCAGACAAAGAGAAACTGCCGGAATTTCATTGCGACTAAACCCCCACTCCAAAAAATACTACAAGGAATCC